>NW_024070202.1:19557859-20149323 GCF_014754425.2 Oryx dammah | reverse complement strand
AACAAAAAAAATAATAGAATAAAAATAATTTGAATACAATTGCTTTTCATATAATCTTTGAGTAACAATATGTAACCTGTTATTTTGTGTATTGGCAGTAAACCAAAATGTCATAAAATGCCTCTTACTGAAATATTGTCATTTGGAAACCAAATCACTAATGGCATAATGGAAGATAGTTAATACAAAAATATTTCTTTTCAATTTGAAAATAAAATTGTGTGTATGTGTCTTACTTCAAAAGCCTTGACTTTTGGTTAAATAAGATTAATAATTTGCTTTTAGATTTGTTTGACACTTTGATGTAAAAATCTTCTTTGTATCATGTGAAAATACAGGATGGGTCTCAAGAGCTACTTTAGAATTATTTCAGGAATTCTAAAAGAATTCAATCCTTTAACACTTAAGTTAGACATATTTTTTATATAAATAGTAGTATATTGAATTTTAAAAAAAATTGATGTTATATTTATGACCTTCTCCATTTTTTAACTCATGTTGCAGGTTCTTGACAAACTTGGTTTAAAAGCAAAAATGATTTTCAAAGTGTTTTCCACTAAGTATAACAACTTCTGTTCTCATTATAGTCAATTATCTTTAAAAAGCAAGCTATAAGAGAATATTTATTTTTGCAGAGTTCAGAGTGACCTGATATTATAACTTGAGTCAAGTGTTAGTGTGTCTTTACACCTTCTTTGTACTTGCAGAAAATAGATGCAAATTGAAATAAAATTATGCCAGTTTTTCCTCAAATAATTAGTAGTCCTCAGAAGTTTTACTTCACAGTACAAAACATTGAGGGGATAAATATTTCTGTTTTACCTGTATCATTTTTACAGTGGAATGATTTTAGTTCTGAAAACCAGGAAGTACTTCTATTTCCTATACAGGAATTTGAAGAGATCAGGATCTATTTTAAGTGTACATACACACATAACTCTGACTTCTAAGTAAATACTGCCACTTCCCCATCTTCCTGCTACTGACTTTGAAAGAGCAGTTCTGCTTCAGTCTGTTCGTACATGACCACCACTTCAGTCTATTCCTACAGTCTTACAGGACTTATAGAGACTCTACTGTGGGAAATCTTTTGTCCCTTACTACAAGGGGAAAAAAATGGAGGGGCTGGTGGCTGCCCCAGTGTCTCTTGAGGTTCTCTGTGACTAACGCACTTCCGGTTAAACTCCCTGAAATCATGCCATTGCCTTTCACCCACCAGTAGTCTGCTGTCAAAGGTATTAGGGCTGCAATAGCAGGCAAAGCTACAAGTATCTTAAAATTGTAATTCACAGTACACTGTAACAGCCTCTTCTTACCCTGAGCCTAGTCCACTTTTTTATCCTTATCGTCAGTTACTTCCCTGTGTGAACTCTGCACTCCAGTTGACTGCGTCAATATTGCTAATTCCCAGGGTCACACCTGCCTGAGTGCCTCAGCTTTTATTTAGTTTCTCTTCTGCTTAAATTAAATTTTCTCTTCCTTGTCTCCCTTCCCAGAACTCTGCTTATCGAACTCCTATTTCTTCAAAAGTCATCTCAATGCCTCATCTCAACAACCGTAGTCATTTTTAGTATCCCCCAAACTAATGTAATTTTAAACTTTTGAATCTCAGTTATACTAAATACCTCTTTTAACATAATTGTCATATTCTTTGTCATTATATTATGCATTCACCTAGAATTGTACTCAAGTCTTTGCATATATTATCACTCCTATACTTCTCTCCACTGAATTGTAAGATCCTTGAGAGTAGCAAGAATTATTTCTATTTCTAACCCCTCTAGACTATCCCTTGAAGCATAGGTAACCATTGCATATTGCAGTCAGTTCATAGGTATTCAATTAATGTTTTGAAAAGTTCTTTTTTAAAAAACCACTTATTTATTTTATTTATTTCTTTGGCAGTGCCAGGCTCTTAGTTGTGATATACAGGATCTTTGGCTGCAGCATGTGGGACTAGTTCCGTGACCAGGGATCAAACACTGGCCTCCTGCATTGGAAGCTCAGAGTCGTAGCCAGTGAACCACAGGGGAAGTCCCTGAAAAGATTCTCTTTTTTTTCCTCTCCAGTCTATCATCTAAATTGTAAGGACTTCAATGCCATACTCAAAAACAACAGCTCTGTTAAATGTCTCCTTACCAAGGTCTTTTGGGCTTGATGGTAGGGAGGAAAAGTCATATTTAGTTTCTGAGAGAAGTTTTGCATATTATAATTGGCATTTTTGTATGCACATGAAAGTTTATTATATAACAGAATTTCATCAAAGTATTATAAAATCTTTCCTTTTGGTGAAATGATAGAAAGCCTAAATAGTCACATTAATATGAAGCATATATTTTTATGTATAAGAGGATTTTTAAAAAAATACACTTATCACTAATTTTATCACAGGTGACATTTTATAATCTCAGTACTACAGGAATGGGAATATTCCCAGATGTCTGGAATTAAATCTTCCCATAAATAATAAATAAATTCAGTATCATAACTATCAATTTTTCAACCATAAAAGTATTCCCCAAACAACATGACAGTGTTGCAGTGACTGATTATCCAAGCCATGCTTTCCAAATTGCCACATCGTTATTATAATTAAGACCACACTGGGACTTATCCGTGCAAATATCTTGACATCACACCGAAAATGCTGATGTGGCTTTAATGTAGATTGGGGCAAGAAAATAAATAGTCTTTATGTTTGTAAACTTAACAGTTATCTTGCAGTTCCTGGACGCATTATGCTGATGTTGTAGAAGCTCTTTTCTTATTATTTTTTTCAAAACCAACCAGTCAATTCCAATGTCAAAAATAATCCAGAGTTTTAAAATCACAACTTACATAGCATACGTATATTCAAAGTAAAAATGGGGTCAGTAAAAACATATTATTCAATTGAGGAGGGGTAATTTCACTATTAAATAAGAAGATATAGTTTTAAATGGTTATGTAAAAATGAACATATTTTTCTACAGTTAGCATGTGTTTTCCTAAGATATACCATTGGATAAATCTAGGGCCTCAGGGAAGTCGGTAATAAGAGTGCTCATTTACTTCTCTCCAATCCAATTAGCAGGTTCAGGAGTTGTCCCTATTCAAATACTAAACTTCTTGCTCCCCGGGTTGCTGAGCTGTGTGATGGAAGATAGGATATGAGCTGTGACAGATGTTTTCACCTTCATGAAGCAGGGGACAGTAATGAAATGCTATTTAAGACAGGTTATTCTGATGTTGATCCCATGTTCAACATTGCATAAGTGACTATAAATTACAGTTAAATTATCACATGAATTGCCTACTGATTTACATGCTGAATGGAGGGATGTCCTTAGTCACAAATGAAATGATACCTAAAGATCAGCTCAGGGTGTGATTTTGCTTATTACTTTTACCCAGATCTCAAACTTTAGGAGCCATCCTCCATATTAATGTTAGTTGCTCAGCTGTGTCTGACTCTGTGACCCCATGGACTGTAGTCTGCCAGGTTCCTCTGTCCATGGGATTCTCCAGGCAAGAACACTGGAGTGGGTTGCCATTCCCTTCTCCAGGAGATCTTCCCAACCCAGGGATCGAACCCAGGTCTCCTGCCATATTAGGGTCACTAGCTATTGAATCACTCTTCTTAACATTTTATACTTTTTAAAACTTGCTTTCCTAATATCTAAAACCCACCTCTTATTATGTTCAGTATTCCTCCATTTACTATCACAGATATGTATGATGAACACCCAAGGTTCCACCGTTCCATGTGAACAACCAGTTATTTTCTATTCTTAAAATGAAATCCAGAGACTACATAAGTGTGACTAGATCAAATTGTCAATAAAGTAAACAATAAATTCCTCCAAATACTCTGTTTTTAACAGGATATAGCTTTTTATTTTCAGAGCTGGCATCACAAATAGCATTTAGGTAAAAACAAAAAAACACCGGACTCCATAAATTCCCAACTGCTCCTGTGACTGCATCATTTAAGCTATCTGGACTCATCCGCTTCATAATTTTTAACTTGTTCAGCAGCTGTGGATATAAAATGAGATCCCACCTATAAAGTACTTATAATGGGGCCAGCATGTTAAAAAAGAGTTCCATATTGATGACTCCACACCACATTCTATTGATTAAAGGACACATGCATTTAACTCTTTATCATCTCTGTAATTACTGCATCTTATATTAGGTTCATTTTAAAATCACTGTGGCCAAGCAACAGTTATAGTTGTCATTGCTAGTACTTGGGAATTTCATTGTTATTCCTCAGAGCAATCAGTTCAGTTCAGTTCATTTGCTCAGTAGTGTCCGACTCTCTGCGATCCCACGAATCGCAGCACGCCAGGCCTCCCTGTCCATCACCAACTCCCGGAGTTCACTCAGACTCACGTCCATCGAGTCAGTGATGCCATCCAGCCATCTCATCCTCTGTCGTCCCCTTCTCCTCCTGCCCCCAATCTCTCCCAGCATCAGAGTCTTTTCCAGTGAGTCAACTCTTCGCATGAGGTGGCCAAAGTACTAGAGTTTCAGCAACCCCATAATATTTCTACCAAAAACAAAGAAATAAAAACAGGTAAGGGCCATTTGAGGAAGGAAAATAAACCCTCCCTTGGTTGCTAGCTTAAATCTTTCATTGACAAACATCTTCTGTTACAATTAAAAATGGAGCCACATTAGAACTTAGAAATAGGTACCAGTATCCTGGAAAAAAAAAAAAAAAAAACAACTCTGGAGACAACAGGGAACACTCTTTAAGAAATCCTGGATAACCAATGCATGTGATGCCACAGAGATGATATATATAGGAGAACACAAACTTTGATGAGTGTCAACTAATAAGCTACTTGAAAGATTTGGATTCTGAATGTAAAGAAGTTTTAGGAATACCTTCCCTTTTAATTTATGTAAAAGTGGTACATTTTTTAAAAAGTATTTAAATAAGTCATACAAAGCTATTTGGGTGAGCATACAGTAAAAATTAGAGTTGATAAAAAAGTATTGTAGTTTAATTGGATGCGATTTTACTCTCTCTGGGACACATAAAATGATGGTCTATCTCACAGTCATTCACACATTTTAGATTTGAAGAAATATGGTGTATTATCATTCATACGTGTATAGTGTATTCTTCAGTGATGCCATGGAGGGTCAGAAAGCATCTATTGATTTTAAATCAGCCTAAATCCTAATTCACTGAAATGAGCACCACTGTGAAACCTATAATTAAGACTTTCAATTTGATGGGTATCGTTTGTGAACATGCTGGGTTTTCCCATCTGTAGATTCTCAGTATCCACGTTTCCTCTAGTTAGGAATTACATAGGCTTCGTTTGTTCCTCCTTTTCATCTTCTCTAGAGAATAATGGCCTGTCCTTGAGGTCCTCCTGAGTCCCCCAAACCGAATATCAAATATACCACAAAGTTTTAAGCCAGACAATGCCATTCATGCGATTTGCCTTCCTAGCAGCGTGTGGCCACATGTGCTAGTAAGTGGCCAGTATCATTCTTATTTCTTAATTCCAAGGAACAGAGGATGATAAGGTTTCTGTTGGCACCATATCTAATCTGCTAATACTGTCTGTTTTTGTAGGTGGTGTTCAGTGCCCAAACAGCAGTGCTCTGCAAGAGGTACGCAGCTGTAACGAGCATCCCTGTACTGTGTACCACTGGCAAACTGGACCCTGGGGCCAGTGTATCGAGGACACTTCAGTTTCGTCCTTCAACACAACTGCAACTTGGAATGGGGAGGCCTCTTGCTCCGTTGGCATGCAGACAAGAAAAGTCATCTGTGTACGGGTCAACGTTGGCCAAGTGGGACCCAAAAAGTAAGGACTTGAAAATGACAGTAGATAACTCCTGTGGCCAACCGTTTTGGGATGGGCCCAGGCTTCACTTGCTTCATGAAATGGAGTGTCTGATGCTCATCATACCTGACCTCAAGAGTAAGACTTAACTCTGTTTTGAAGGCAGCCACTGATAAAGTTATAACAGCTTGTACCTGGGATCCATAAATTCTGTAGAAATCTCTCCATGTGGTACCTACTTTCAGTGTTATAGTAGCACTTTCTGCTTTTATTGAGCTAGTGAGGCACTGAAAGAAGTGCTCACTCTAGGCCTGGCTGATCAATAGTGACAGTATCCAAAGTCGTAGCCATGGAGGTCATCAATGACCTCCTGTGTACCCGTAGGCTGTGGAGGCTGCCCATCTAGTTGAACTGGGCAATAGCCTTCTATGATCTGTTTTTCATTTCCCTTAGAAGGTACTGTATCAAAAATACTGAGGCCAAATGTACTACATCTTTTAATGGTTAAATGAATAAACCATTTACTCCCAAGAGAGAGCCTTAGGATAGGATGAGGGTTAGAATAAGCAGAAAAAGCACCAGTGTCTCACTGTAGTTAACAAGTAGTATGATAACACAGCAAACAGTTTGCTAGAGAACCTGAGAGTTGACATATTGTATGTGCCTTGTGAGAAATTAAAAAAAAAAAAAATATCAGCATAAACTGGGCTAATCATTTCTTGGAGAAAATTAATAAATCAGTTATAAAAATATATGCAAAGAGGGAGAAAACTCTTATCATTTGCAATTTAGACAGCATCCATTTTTTAAAGTTTGTATCACCTTAGCCATGTGAAACATGAAAAGTAAAACCCATCAGTTTTTCACTGGTAGAAAAATGGCTTATTTTCAGTGGTATAAAAATTTCTGAAAACTTGGTTGAGTACTTAGGTTTCGTGTGTGGTCTTAAACATACTGCTTAAGTCAAATTCTGGCTTCAGTTTTCAAAAATATTTGCAGAAATTTAATGAAAACAAAAAGTAGTAATGTAAGCAGTCAATGAATCTTAGAAATTATTTTCTCTTGGAAAATTGAAAATACTTCTTAGTATTTCAGAGAAATGATAATAATGTAACTGATATATGACAAACTCCAGGGGACAAATAAGAATCTCATGATGACTTGTTTTTTTCTAATGGCCAGAGTTCTGGACTTTAGCAATATTTTGCCCCATCATTTAGTTAGAAATTAGGAAACATGCAAAACTGATGGATTTACTTTTCATGTTTCACATGGCTAAGATGATACAAACTTTAAAATTATGGATGCTGTCTAAATCAGCAATGATAAGAGGTTTTTTCCCCTTTGCATGTATTTTTATAACTGATTTGTTAATTTTCTCCAACAAATGATTAGCCCAGTTATGCTGATATGGTTTTCTTTTTGTTTCTCACAAGGCACATACAATATGTCAACTCTGGGTTCTCTAGCAAACAATTATGTAGTTAGAAAATATATGCCAAAAGATTTGAATAAATTGAGAAACTATTCCATATGCTTCATAGGTAGCCCCAAACCAATATTTCAGTAAAAATGATGCTAAATTTGTGATGAGTGTAACAAAGGATATTAATGTGCAGTATATTAAAAGTCAATAGCAGTAACAGCAGAAGCAGAAGTCCCAAGTGCTGAGGGATTGTGGGACTTGCTGGGACAAGCAAAGAGGCAGAAATGTTTGCTGCAGGGAATTATCACCTGACCAACTTGTCATGGTTCAGATTGGAGGGTTATTGTTCTGAGCTTCTACTGGTAAGCTCACTCTGTTCCTCTTTTGCAGTTTCATTTACCTTTTAGATGTTGTGTCATATTTTCCTCCCTTATGCAAACTACAAAGTGTTTTCCTCAGCAGTGGGTGTACATACACGCAAGCCTATGTGTGGTAAAGCCTGGTGGATTAATGTCATTAAATCATTCAATAGAAAGGATATCCTGAAGCCCCATGTCAGAGCACCACAATAATCCATTAAAAATGTGCTTTACCCTTGCTGCCTTTATTCAATGACCTGGATACAAGTATAGATTTGTTAAATCAAATGAGTTTCCTTTGCCCTTAAAGTTCTAAAAAATAAAGCAAATACTGTGAATTCCAAAGAAAATATTACTACCCTTATGCTTAAATATGCTAGGTTAAATTCAGTGACTGCTTTTCGGTACTAGACATTTGAAACAAAAATGCAAATAGAAACCTTGTTTTAAACTCCTCTTAATAAAACAGATTACTGTGCAATGGCAAAATCAATGTTATTGATCTTATCTATCCTCCAAGTAACAAACTTCAACTCCTATCACATCTGTTTAATTTGACCTTGAATAAGATTTCGGGGAAAATCAATCCCTTGATTTAAACCACAAACACTAAATACAAACAGTACAAAGGAGAAAAGAAGCATGTTGACTGAACCAATTGCCTCACCAAAGGAAGTCTGAATTCATTTCATTGGATGTGATCTAGGCTGTATAATTTAAATCGGTCTGTTCATTTAACAGCTTTGTTGTTGGTAATTTTGTTCTCCACAGCTAACCAAATATCTTGCTGAGGAACTTTCTAAACTAAAATAGAATTTTTGAGGTTGTCAATGATAGCATTGTAAATTCCATTGATTTATTTAGAGCTAAAATTTGAAAAGGATGTAATTGAGTAATGCTCTCCCATTGTTAAAGTTCTAAAATTACCTCATTGAGAAGGAATGCTTCCAATAATACTTACTAATAATTCCATAGTTTCAATAAGAATTAACAGGATGATTATATGTGAGGTTTTGCCATATAATGTTTCCTGGTTAAGAATGTAGGTTAACATAATTCTAGTGATTTATAATCTCAGTTGTAACAAAACATTAACTTCTAATGATTCTTATCTAAATTTCTTTTCTGTTCATGACTTTGAGTAGGCATAGCAGTTAGGAAAGTCCAAGCGTATATTCAACATAAACCAGAGAGAATATTTCATTTTGAAATGCTGAATCCAGTGTGTTTTTTAAAATCTACTTTCAAATAAAGCCTGCTGTTACTGAGTAAGAAAAAACAAACAAACAAACATGTATCTGTATAGTTGAATAGAATATAATACTTATGGATGAGATAGGACACATAAATAAAAACTTATATATCAAAAATGAAGTGTCAGCAGAGTGCTATATAGAAATTACGGGAAGGAGATTAATGATGTTGTTTTATTCACTCATAGTTCAGTTCTGAAAACCTGATTAACTTACTTGTTGAAAGACAATTTATCTTGACGTACAAGAAATTTGACTTCTCCTATGGGGAGTATTTTTAAATCCCATTTTTCACTAATTTGCCAAATTATTCCAGCAACAGTTATACTGGTTGATTCATTTCTTCACTGCCTCTTAACTTACTTGTCAGAGATGATATGATACCACCTCAAAAGAAAATTCTTAGGAATCAGAACATTACTTTTAGTTACATGAATTATGTTATTATGTTTTGTTGTCCTTATATGCATCTTCTAGTATTGATAACATTTGATTGCTAATGATAGTAGAATCAGATTGTGAAGATGCAGAAAAGAATTGGGAAATTTAAAAATCATGTAATAAGTACACAATAAACAAAAGAGTATATTTAAAACTCATACATCAGCTTCCTGAAATTCTTCTAGGAAGTGAAACCTTATAAAGTATAAGGCATTTCAGTGTTCTGTCATTATTTTTCTCTTGTGTTCCTAATAATATATTTTATATTTTGGTGTTTTTAAAAAATTATAATTAAGCTAATTTTACTATAATTTATGTCAAAAACACAGTGTTTGTTTTTCTTTAAATTACTTATTGACTCTTTTTATTTATATTCATTCACTTTTATTATAATTTATTAAAATACCTAAAATATTTTAAATCCAGTAGATTAAAACTTGGAAGAAAATGGAAGAAAAAATAAGAATACAGTGACTGAAACCAGGAACAGAACAAAAATTGTTTATCTTAATTAACTGTATACTTTATTGTCTTATTACTTATTTTTTATGACATTCATAGCTGTAAATATAATATTGGTTTTTGAGCATGTACTATGTATAGAATATGCCATTATAAATTTACTTTTTGCTAAACATTTTTTGTAAAAATAAAGTACAGAGTAGCCTGGAAATTTATGATTGACAATAATCCTATTTAGTTATACAAAGGTGTAGAATTGGTTCCTTAAATTGGTAATTTGAACTTTCATAAATTTCTTATAAGGCATGTTAGAAAATGCAGTTTTATTAATAGATTGTTATAAATGGATAAAGAATAATTATTATATTTTCTCTTACATAGCACAATTACTATAATTAAATTTTCACTTCCTGCCTTGAGAAGCTTTATTGAGGTTCAGTTCAGAAGAATTATTTTAGTTGCATAGTTCTTGTCAAAAAGTAGAAAGAATCCTGGAGGTTGAATACTACAGATGTATGACTATTTAGCAGTTTTGGAAGTAAAAATTCTAAAGATAAAAAAAAATTACCTGGTTCTGGGTTAGTACAGAGGTCTAGTAATCTCCCTTTGCTCTTCCTAGGTGTCCTGAAAGCCTTCGACCTGAAACAGTACGACCCTGTCTGCTTCCTTGTAGGAAGGACTGTATCGTGACACCATATAGTGACTGGACATCGTGCCCTTCCTCCTGTAAAGAAGGTATGCCCTGAAGAGTTCTGAAGGCAGTTCACCCAGGATCCCTTGTCTAGGCCTCCAAGTTCCTCTGACTGAGCAGTGTTTTGATTCTTACATGGGGCTGACTCTATGATCCTGGATTGGGACAAATGCCATGAAATTTGGATTTCCTTCTAGAAAATAATACAGGTTTTAGAGTACGAAATAAATAAGTCAAATGAGTTTTATGCCAAAACTGACTTAAATAACTGTGTGATATCGATCTAAGTGAAAATAGTCTAAATTTTATTATATTCATAATGTTTCCTTAAGCATTGATTCTACAAGAATGTGTAGTGGCCTTGTGTATTTCAAAAAGAATACAAAGTGATCTTCTGAGTACTCCTGGTTTTCAACCTACTTCGCTGCAAGAAATAGCCATGGGACCCGATTCACTACAGATTCAATTATGTGACCCAAAGGATGGGAATAAAGGAAAGAGGGAAATGATCAAAGTCTAACTCTGCCAACACTTAACATGCCATGAGGCATGTATAAGATGAGGATTTGTTCCCAGTTTGGTTTGGTTTCTTCTTGGTGTAATTGTCCTGCAGTTTGTGGGTCGTCTGCTTGGCGGCTCCATAGTGGGGCTAATGGCAGCCTCCTCCAAGAGACCTCATGCCACGTGCATAAGGTTCTTTCTCATTGCCGCTAAGAAAGATGTCCTCATCCTCTAGGTGACTGTACAGAAAGTGAGCACCTTTCTCTCAGTGTCACAAATGACCTTGTCTCCTGCTTTTTATTTTACTCTCCTGACAAATAGAGGTAGTTTATCTTAAGTTTCTTCTCTGCTTCTACTTATGCTTCTTGACTCTTACGATAGGGATTAATGTAAGAATCAACTTCTGGTTTAACAACTGCTTTAAATTACCAGAATATTTTTTTTTTAATCCTGAAGATATTACATAAGATTATAAACTTCATAATTGATTGTTTTTGCTGTGTGGTTATTTTATATAGTTCAAATATGGGCTCTTTTTTATGCTTTTTCTATTTTAAATACCATTGATATATAAAATAAATCACAAAGTAATAGAAATTTTTTCTCTGTTATTTCATTTTTTAGCATCTTATTTATCTATTTATTTTGGCTGTGCCCAGTCTTCATTGCTGGGCTTTCTGTAGTTGCTGCAAACAAGGGCTCCTTTTCTTTCCACTCTGGGACTTCTCATTGAGATGTCTTCTTTTCTTGTGGAGCACAGGTTTCAATAGTTGTGACATTCAGGCTCAGTTGCTCTGTGGCATGTGGGATCTTCCTGAACCAGGGATCAAACTCATGTCCAATGCTTTGGCAAGTAGGTTCTTTTTTTTTTTTTTAATTTATTTATTTTTAATTGGAGGATAATCAGTTTACAACATTGTCTTGATTTCTGTCCTACATCAACATGTATCGATCATAGATTATACATATATCCCCTCCCTCTTGAACCTCCCTCCCACCTCCCACCCCATTCCACACCCTTAGGTTGTCACAGAGCACCAGCTTGAGCTCCCTGTGTCCTACAGCAAATTCCCACTGGCTATCTGTTTTACATATGGTAATGTATATGTTTCCATGCTACTCTCTCAATTCCTCTGGATTCTTAACCTCTGGATCAAAAGTCTTTTAAGGCATTTTAAAGGCTTTGGGACAAAAAGAGTTATCATTACTCTTCAAAAATGTTAATGACTTTAATCTTGTTGCTATAGTAATGTCTTTGTCATTTTTATTCAGATTTTCTTCTTTTATCCCCTTACTTTATTTTTTTAAATTTATTTTTGATGGAAGGATATTTGCTTAACTATTGCATTGGTTTCTACCAAACATCAACATGAATCAGCCATAGGTTTACCCATGTCCCTTCCCACTTAAACATCCCTCCCACCTCCCTCCCCATCCCACCCCCTAGGGTGTTTTCCCCTGAGTCATACAGCAAGTTTCCATTTGCTATCTATTTTACATATGATAATGTACGTTTCCATGCTACTTTCTCCATACCTCTCACCCTCTTCTACCTGCCCAACCTTTCCATAAGTCTGTTCTCAGTGTCTGTGTCTCCATTGCTGCTTTTGAAATAGGTACATCAGTACCAACTTTCTAGAATCCATATATATAATATTGTTTTTCTGAGTTACTTCACTCTATGTAATAGGTTCTAGGTTCATCCACCTCATTAGAACTGACTCTGTCTCCTTTCTTAAAAACTAAATAGCATATGATATCCTTTAGTTTGGTCACAATCAGCAATAGAGTTGTAGTTTCTCATAGATTGATATTTCTGTGATAATTGTTGGTTATTCATCATTACCATGAAAATGGTTGTTGAAATTTATGTGCTTGAAAATTTTATTCTGGATATTTTTATACTTAATATTTTATATTGATGTAAGCCATTTACTAATAATTCCAAAACATGCAGTTACATTGGTAGTACCATGATTAATAACCTCACAGAACTTTAACATTTGTAAGGAAAATTTTTGAAAGCGGAAAAAAACTTTGCCTCTTCTTTATATTGGACATTTTTTCATTTTGCATAAAATATTTTGATATAACAATTCTCTTGGTCTTAAGTATTTTAAAGAAATAAAGTAGGGACTTCCCTGATGGTCAAGTGGTTAAGACTGTGTTTCCATTGAGAGGGCATAGGTTCAATCGTTGGTCAGGGAACTAAGATCCTACATGCTCTGTGGTGTAGCTAAAAAAAAAAAAAAAAAAGCCTGGTGTGATTATATTAAAAAAATTTTAAGAAATAAACCAGAAATATTCCATTAAATTGATTCTAGACTAGCCCTCCTAAAAATAGGGAATCAGGTAAATATCTCTCATTTCATTATACCTTCATTTGAAAGTAATTTGGGATATTGAAATGTGTCCAAGAATTAGTTTAGAAGCCTATGAGTTGGTTATTTTATTATGCATTATCTGTGTCTGGAAAAGGAAGAAAATAGATATAACTTGTTAAAAACCTATAATTGGAAATTAAATAACATGATTTTTAATTTGATCTCTGCTGATACTTTTTATAGCACTAAAGCTGTTTTACTCTTTTCTGACCATTTATAAAATATAAAAAATTTTATATGACAAAGTGTAATAACAAGGCACTTAAAAAAATTTTACAGATGAGGGAACAAATAAATTGTAAATGCTCTGCATGTAGTAATTAAATCAATACTCATCTGTACTATATGTATAAATATATATTGCATTTCTAACTTATTGATTACTGTATTTAACTAACACTTTGATGGCCCTACAGAGAAAAGCTTCAAAGAAGCTTTTGATCTCATTTAAAATATAGAACTATTCTATATAGATCAGATAATGTAAGACTTAGATGACTCAGTAACAAGATTTAGTGGTAAAACAGAAAGAGCTCTAGGGAAAAAACAGGGAAAATCCACTGTGGGAGCAAATATCAGGGGAAATCTTGCTGAAAAGAAGGGAGAAGAGACCTTTTTGAAAGAGAGAATGCATAAAAGAACCCCAGGTGATCAAAAGCATCAGGAAAAGTCTTAGTGACCAGGAAAAAGATCGACTGTTCAAAAGAAAGTGGGATCCAACCCACTGGAGCTTGGAATGTCTGGGAGAAAGTCAGAATGTGAAGTTGGAAAATTGAGGCCAGTTGTGGAAGATTGAATTAGACTTAGGTGGCGCTAGTGGTAAAGAACCTTCCTGCCAATGGAGGAGATGTAAGAGATGCCAGTTCCATCCTTGGGTTGGAAAGATCCCCTGGAGAAGGAAATCATAACCCACTCCAGTATGCTTGCCTGGGAAACTCCATGGACAGAGCAGCCTGGTGGGCTACAGTCTGTAGGGTTGCAAAGAGTTAGACATGACTGAAGCAACTGAGCCTGCATGCATAGCAGGACACAATTTCTAGTTTTCAATTGAACATAAAAATGAGTAGTGAGTTTCATGATGCGTGTGTAATATGTGTGTGTGTGTATATGTATATATACACACATATATGTATGCATCAGTAAACAGGGAAACCAATTTTCCTGATATCAGGAAGCTTATTTTCTGGTAGTATGAGACAGAAAGCAGATGATACCACCCTTATGGCAGAAAGTGAAGAGGAACTAAAAAGCCTCTTGATGAAAGTGAAAGAGGAGAGTGAAAAAGTTGGCTTAAAACTCAACATTCAGAAAATTAAGATCATGGCATCTGGCCCCATCACTTCATGGGAAATAGATGGAAAAACAGTGGAAACAGTGTCAGACTTTATTTTGGGGGGCTCCAAAATCACTGCAGATGGTGATTGCAGCCATGAAATTAAAAGACGCTTACTCCTTGGAAAGAAAGTTATGACCAAGCTAGATAGCATATTCAAAAGCAGAGACATTACTCTGCCAACAAAGGTCCATCTAGTCAAGGCTATGGTTTTCCAATAGTCATGTATGGATGTGAGAGTTGGACTGTGAAGAAAGCTGAGCACCGAAGAACTGATGTTTTTAAACTCTGGTGTTGGAGAAGACTCTTGAGAGTCCCTTGGACTGCAAGGAGATCCAACCAGTCCATTCTAAGGGAGATCAGTCCTGGGTGTTCTTTGGAAGGACTCATGCTAAAACTGAAACTCCAGTACTTTGGCCACCTCACGCGAAGAGCTGACTCATTGGAAAAGACTCTGATGCTGGGAGGGATTGGGGGCAGGAGGAGAAGGGGACGACAGAGGATGAGATGGCTGGGTGGCATCACTGACTCGATGGATGTGAGTCTGAGTGAACTCTGGGAGTTGGTGATGGACAGGGAGGCCTGGCGTGCTGCAATTCATGGGGTCGCAAAGAGTCTGGCATGACTGAGCGATTGAACTGAACTGAACTGAACTGAACTGATGAGACAGAAAAGGCATTTAATGATCGTTCTAATGTCTTGATGCTTGTGAAGGATCAAGTGAAGGATTCAGGGTAGGTAAGAAAAAAGATGTGAGATCATTTTGGAGAGTGCAAAAGTGGCCAAGTAACATGTAATAGAATTTGTAATAGGCAATATGGAATAGCCATGTAGTCATTCATTTTAAAATGAGTTGCTCAACACAGTTGCCACTGTTTCTTCAGCCATGTTCAGCTGCCTGAATGAAGGCAAGGTGTAGGAAAATAATTAGTTTCGATTAAGGTCAGGGCTCTTCTAGAAGAGCACAAGAAGGGGAGAGTGGAACAGAAAGTCAAGAGTGTTTTCAATGGAATACTTTTAATAATAACGGACACGACTGAAGCGACTTAGCAGCAGCAGCAGCAGCAGCATGGAATCTAAGTTGGTTTGGGATGGAAGTGAGGTCATGAAGGGTATGATAGAGAGAAAAAATTGATTGGGAGAATGGATTGGCAACCTTTAGAAGTGCAAAGCATTTTAGTAAAATTAACGTTTACCTTTAGTATAGTAGGTAAAGTGGTAGGTTAGGTGGAATGACCAGAAATTAAGGTGTTTAAAGATGAGAATGTACAAATATTGATGAAGATGTCATCAGGGGATGACAGAAGAGCTAGTAATTGATGCAAAATGCACAAAAATAGTCACGGGAGCTGAGGAGGTACAGCAGTTCAGAGCCTCCAGTGCCTTGAATGGAAGAACTGTGTGGATGCCCAAACCAACAGAGTGGTGGCAGGGGTAGGTAGAGAAAGGATTACAGTGAGGGACAGTAATGAAATGTTAGTTGATGACTGCCACAGAGTAAATAGATGATGGTAAAATTAATGACAGGAGCTTCAGAGGAGTTAGATATTATTGAATTAGTTAGTATCACCCACTTAATGAACCTGAACTTGACCAAACTCCAGGAGACAGGGTTAGACAAAGGAGCCTGATGTGCTATACAGTCCATGGGATCGCAAAGAGTTGAACATGACTTCTCGACTGAACTACAATGGTGTTAAAGCGAGGAGAAAATACTGGGAAATGGCTAGGTAGAAACTGCCTCCACTGGCAAAGAATATGAAGGGAAATTTCTAAGACAAGATTGAAGCTGATAGACAACGTGTTCCTTTGGGTTGTTGCTGTTCATTAGCTCAGTCATGTCCAACTCTTTGCAACCTCGTGGACTGAAGCAGGCCAGGCTTTCCTGTCCTCCACTATTTCCCGGAGTTTGTTCAAACTCATATCTATTGAGTCGATGATGCCATCCAACCGTTTCATCCTCTGTCGTCCCCTTCTCTGCCTGCCTTCAATCTTTCCTAGCATCAGGGTCTTTTCCCATGAGTCAGCTCTTCACATCAGGTGGCCAAAGTATAGGAGCTGCAGTTTCAGCATGAGTCCTTCAAAGGAATGACTGGTTGGATCTCCTTGTAGTTCCGCAGACTTTCAAGAGTCTTCTCCAGCACCACAGTTTGAAGGAATCCATTTTCAGTGCTCAGCCATTTTTATCGTCCAGCTCTTAGATCCATATATGACTACTGGAAAAAACATAATTTTGACTATACAGACCTTTGTCGGCAAAGTAATGTCTCTGGTTTTTATTTGATATGCTGTCTAGGTTGGTCATAGTTTTTCTTCCAAGTAGTAAATGTCTTTTAATTTCATGGCTGCAGTCACCATCTGCAGTGATTTTGGAACCCAAGAAAATAAAGTCTGTTACTGTTTCCATTGTTTCCCCATCTGTTTGCCATGAAGTGATGGGACTGGATGCCATGATCTTCATTTTTTGAATGTTGAGTTTTAAGCCAGCCTTTCCACTCTCCTCTTTTACCCTCATCAAGAGGCTCTTTAGTTCCTCTTCACTTTTTGCTATGAGGGTGGTATCATGTGCATATCTGAGGTTATTGATATTTCTCCCGGAAATCTTGATTCCAGCTTGTGCCTCATCCAGTCTGGCATTTCGCATGTTATACTCTGCATATAAGTTAAATAAGCAGGTGACAATATACAGCCTTGACGCACTCCTTTTCCAATTTGAAACCAGTCCATTGTTCCATGTCCTGTTCTCACCTTTGGGTACAGTGGTGGAAAGATTAGAAGATAGAAAAGACTGACAGATTCAACTAGGTTGTGCCCAGCATATGTGCTGTGATCCAGGTGATGATGGAAGACATACAGGGGGAATCGGAACTGCTAGTTTATCAGGGCAAGTGAAGGTACGTGAGATGTTTATTTGGGATGGTGTCTCAGCAAAAGGTACTAACTGCTGTAAATTAAAATGCGTGGAACCACTAGGATACTGGTCTCCTCTGGAGCTCCTAGGTGGTAGAGGCCAAGGAGTGCAAGAATGCCAGTTCAGGAATCTGCTATCCTGTGAGTAAGAGGTTCCGAGAGGTGGGGCTGTGTTTGGCCAAGCTCAGACCATCTCACCACCAGCAGGGGAGCTCTGCCTCTTCTGTTTGGTAGCTCTCTGTTGAGTCTCCAAGAACAAAAGCCTTTCACAAATCTAAACCTAGACACTCAGACTTAAAAAGAATAACTATAATTGTGTATTGAGGGAAAGACAAAAGACCAGGGGGTGGCAATGGAGGTTGCGATTGAACAACAGTACCAAGATGCTTTGTGCGCTGGGAGAGGCCTTTTCTGTTCTGCCTGTAGACTGCTGTGACTGAGAATAAAGATACAATGGTTTTATAGAAAACTTGTCTTTTGTTGCAGGGAAAATAAAGCAATGACATGTCGTTAGCTTTTCATTATTTGATATGAAATAGGAATGAGGCAAGCTCCATTGAAATTACTCTGACTTCCACACACAATTTAAAAATGTTTAAAAAGTTTAACGTTCAAGGATAGATAATAGCAAAAGAAAAGTAATTTAGGAATGGGCTTGTTCTTTGAAATTTAATTCTATAGGTAAAATTTACATTTTATAAGAGTCTTGAACGTATGAAAATGGGGCGCTATCCTCCTTTATAAATCACTTTAGATAGGTAACATTATAGTATAGTATTGCAGAAAGAAAGAGCAGAGTAGCTTAGGGTTCCAGAAAGAACAGAGTAATTTGAAATTACTTCTCTCATGGTGTATGTGTGTGTGGGGGGGTGTCTTAGTCACTCAGTAGTATCTGATTCTTTGTGACCCCAAGGACTGTAGCCTCTGTCCATGGAATTCTTCCGGCAAGAACACTAGAATGGGTTCCCTTCTCTGGGGGGTCTTCCCAATCCAGAGATCAAACCCAAGTCTTCTACATTGCAGGCAATTCTTTACCACCTGAGCCACCAAGGAAGCCCCTCTCTAATGATAACGTCTTGAAAAATCAATGCTGATAAACATCAGTATTGAGGAGAGAGTGGTTTAATCCTCAAACCAGTGTACCAGTTAACTTTTCCAAATTTTCTTTACAAAGGGCTTTATTAAAGATGGAAAACATTTATGCATACATTTGTAACTCATCTTAAAAAATCAATACTTTTGATCAAATAATACACTTGACTTCTCACAATCTGTTTGCTTCTTTTTTTTTTTTTTCTTACTACATTTATTGACTTGAGGGCTGGAAGGTATATTGCAGAGGCACATTTTCTACTTTGATGCTCTCACGCTGTACTCTTCTAGAATTACCCCTGATGGGCTCAAAACTGCTTTTACATTTTACTTTTTGCATGAAATGTTTCCCTTTCAATTTCTTATCACTATGCTGCCCCGCCTGTCATCTACCTCACTTCCAGCTTAACCCATTTTAGTTTTGCCTGCCCTTTAAATCCTTCTATCAAGAAACTTCTCCAGTGAAATTTACCTTGAATGTCTTAAGATAACTGAAAAGTGTGTAACTGAGAAAGAGATTATATATCCTCTGAGTCTCTGTGGCCCATTACCACATAAATATGTTATCCTTTTTTTCTCTACCTATCCTAGGTAGGGATTTTCAAGTATGAACACTACAGGAATATTCCTATTTTTCCCATGCTCATTATTTCCAATGAAAGTGATACCTTTTTTTTTTTAAATTAAAACTAAAGAACAGACTTAGTACCCATGTGAATAATTCTATAAGGAAATGGATAAAAAAGAACAGAAGGTGTTAGTTTATAATCCAGTTGAAAAGTGAAGTTAATGTGTTTGCTCATTCAGCAAACATTTATTAAGACGTTACTCTGTGTGACCATTGCTCTCAGTGCTGAAATACAAAGATAAATGGAAACTGTATGTATCCCCACCACATGCAATAAGTGGTATAAATACATAGAGGTAACTATGAACTTTTCAAGTTCCACATTTACTAACTCAAGTTACTGGTGAGGAAGCTTCCACTTTTATTTATTAAATTCTTTTAAACATGTGCTATAGCTCTCCCCTTGCACTCTGATCTGAGGGCTGTATAACTGGCCTGAGCTCTTCGGTGCTGTTTTGTTGCATGTATAAGTAATTCGTTAACTGAGAGCTGAGAAGAAATGAACGTCCTAGTTCACAGGAATGTGGATGTCCTGACACTTTCTGTGTAACTCCATTAAACTTCCTCTCTAGGTGTTATGGCTTTGGAATGTTCCATTTTAATCAGGTCACAATCTCTGCCCTGTGGCTTGCACAAGGTTAAGGTATTTGAACTTTTTATAAGAATAAATGGATTCCCATTGTGGAATCAATTATGGAAGTGAAAAAGAGTTATCATAGTCTTATATATATCTAGTACAAGCTTGTGGAGATGGAGATAAGGCACTAGAATGTTTCAGAGTTTTATATTAGGAGGCTTTTTGCTTTCAAGTCAGTAAACAAAGTAGAATTGAAATACTAACATTTGATTGCTGCTTCCTATCTGAACACCCTGGGTATATACCAGGTGATATCTAGGTAATCTATATGGTACCACTGATGCTAACCTCATTGTCCCCTCCAGTCTCCAGATCCCTTGACCTAAATTCTGTGTCTGTTTTTTATCAGCCGGTTAAAAAAAGTTACTGACTCAAGACTTTCAACCACCTGGGAAACAAAGATCCCCCTGTGCTCTTTCCCTCTTTTTCCCTGTTAAAAAACAAGCACGTGTCTTCCTCCTTCCCTCAAGGCTAAACAAATGATATGAATGCTCATTTAGTCGTTTAAAAAGATTAAAGACACATCATAAATATAAAACATAAGGAAAGTAACAGATAATAGTGTAAAAAATAAAAGCATGGAGTCAGGTAGTAAATAGGGTAGAGGGAAGGGAGAAGAGAATTTATAATGTAAAACCAAAGTTAAGGTAAGCTTCTGTACTTGAGAAAATTAACTCTGAGATTCTGGTGAATAAAGCAAGAAATTGAAACACAGTGGGTTCTTAACAGATTTTGAAGGGAAGCAATATTTTTCCTAGCTCTAAATTATTAGAGGAATTTATCACCTGGGTCTAAAAAGAGCAGTCAGTGAACAATATAATAAATGAAGATAGCATTGCCAATTTCATTGAGTCCTATTGGCACTCCTTAGATCTTTCTTAGATAAATTATACTTAATATGTAAAAGTTGCAGTTGACATTCAGACTATGATTGCTACAGTTTTTAAAAGCCTATGATAATGTTTTCAAATGTGTTAATACTCTGCTACCCACTACCTCCACCTCCTAGTTCCCTACGTCGTTACCTATAGTGTTCCAGCTGTTCACTAAAATAGTTAAAACAGTCATTAATAGTACAAGTTTCCCCCACTATAGGAAAAATTCTAAAAAGCTACATGCAAACCCTAGAATCTTAAATTGAGGCATACAGGGTCAATTATTCCAATAGATCTCAAACTCAGCTGGTTATCACCATTTCCCAGCAAGCTTTGTCAAAATGAGATTCCCACATCCGCAGTTTCGCACATCCAGATCCCCAAAATTCTCATTTATTAGTTCTAGGTACTTGCCGAGAAATCTGTTTTGTTTTTTCAAAGAAATTCTCCTGTGTCATCAGACATTTAGGATTCCCTAATCTGACCCATTCTCCTATCTAACACAGGCATCTCCAATTCACATTTCTGGGAATCAGTGGCCAGACCATGTTGAGGGATAACCCTGACTCCATGTAAAATGATGTTTCATTTATTGGAAACTTCTAATCATAAAATCATATTTTTCTACAAACAATGACTTTAAGAATATTTCATTTCATTTCTGGAAAAGGAAATGGCAACCCACTCCAGTACTCTTGCCTGGAAAATCCCATGGACGGAGGAGCCTGGTAGGCTGCAGTCCATGGGGTCGCTAAGAGTCAGACACGACTGAGCGACTTCACTTTCACTTTTCCCTTTCATGCATTGGAGAAGGAAATGGCAACCCACTCCAGTGTTTTTGCTTGGAGAATCCCAGGGACAGGGGAGCCTGGTGGGCTACCATCTATAGGGTTGCACAGAGTCAGACACAACTGAAGCGACTTAGCAGAAACAACCCTTCTAAATATCTCTGTTTTTGTAGTCTACATCTCAGATATTTAATTGTCTTATGAAAAAATGTAAATGCATCAGGGGAACTCTATTAAATGACACATGACTATTCATCCTTAAAATGTATTTGTAAGTTGAGATATATTTTATCAAAGCTGTCAGTCTTATATGTCACCTGTTTCTCGTACTAAAAAATTCTGAACAACTTTATATCAGTAACACTGTTAATTTGATATCTTCATCTAAGGTAAACCTTAATTAGATACATTGTTTTTTAACATAATTTGGAGTAATTTGCTTACAATAATTATTATTATTTTGAATGCTTCTCTAAAAATTCTGCCGCTAGGAAATTACAGCTCAGATGTTTAGGATGTGACCTGAATTAAAGATCTTAAATTGTTTAACATGAATAATGAATGGCCAGAATAATTTATGAGTTATACATTTCAAATTAAGTGAATAGCCAAGAAATAGAATTTCACATAAAACATTGAATACATTCTTGTAAGAAAGATTCATTAGATGTGTATGAGTCCCATGTGGTAAACAGGGCTATATATGAAATGGCATGGAAATAAACTTAAGGGAGAGAAAAATAAATTAATTAGATCTGTCATATTTCTCAAGGGGAAAGAAACATACGACAGAGCAGTCACGTTGTAATTGAGCCTTAGGAAGGCTAGCTGACTATGGAACGATTTTCTCCATTCTTCACATTTTTTAATATAAATTGATTGGGTTTCCAATATAAGCAGTCTTTGGGAGAACTGAGGAAACGACTTGATGAGGCCTCTCATTCAGGGATATCAAAGCCATTTCCTTCTCCGGTGCATGAAAGTGAAAAGTGAAAGTGAAGTCACTCAGTCACGTCCGACTCTTCAAGACCCCATGGGCTGAAGCCCACCAGGCCCCTCAGTCCATGGGATTTTCCAGGCAAGAGTCTGGAGTGGGTTGCTGTTTCCTTCTCCATAAAGCACATGTAGCTGGAGGCAATGTAATTTCTTCACACAGGCTGGTATTCGGAGATTTCTTTATCAGTGCAGAGAACAAAGGTTAAAAAGCTGCTTCATTCCAGGGGACTCCGGAATCAAGAAACAGACTCGGCACCGGGTCATCATTCAGCTGCCAGCCAATGGAGGCAGGGACTGCACGGATCCACTCTATGAAGAGAAGGCCTGCGAAGCCCCTCAAGTGTGCCAAAGCTACAGGTAATGGGTGAAAGAAAAGCCTTATGAGCAACGCACTGAGCGAAACACTTCAGGTCCTCCTCTTTCCGATGTTAAGAAAAGGAAGCTAACACTGTAGGCAGATTCAGTGGAGCTGAGGATGTTTATGACTGTGGGCACCATCTCTTGCCTTTTTAAAAGAGCTGCTTTGTTGCCAAAATCATCTCCAGGAACACAGATACTTGGGTAAACTTCCAAGTTCTATTTTTAGCTTCAGGAGCTTGAGGAAAATTCTTTTGTTGATATAAACTATAGGAAATGCAGAAAAGTGATTAATAATTATGAAACATGTGCTTTCAAGAATAGCCAAAGCAGTCCTTCCTGAGCTCCAGAGAGCACATGTTCTTCATGAAGGCTGGCATTCTGGCTCAGGAAATGACATCTTCATATCAGTGATATTAATAAGATGTCTATTCTCTTCATTTCTGGTCACCTCAAGGAAATTAAAGCTATTGAGCTATACATATCATCATCCTGATAATTATTAGAGAAAGAGGTTTTTTTTCCATAACTATTTTTAAAACGTACCTAATTAAAGCTTGATGTAGTGAAAATTTGCGGTCCTGACAAAACTTTCAGTGCCAACAAATGAAATATGGCATCAACTGATGGAATGTGTGATCACAAAATAATAATTTAAAATGAAATTGATGGCAAATTTGTCATCTTAATTTATCTGTATTTAATTCTTAGGTGACACACAATATAATTGTATGGTTACATGATGGACATTAACTATTAGCCCAAACTTATTTATTTGAGGGATTTGTTTTTGTGAAGTGTATTATAAATTGCACCTTCTGAATTACCCCTACGATGCTAATCAAAAGAGCATTATACAAAAGGCTCATGGCTTGAATGAAGTTGTACAACTTGATTATAAAATAAATATACCTTTTTAAAATGAAGCACATCACTTCTGATACTATCTGCTACATTTGCTGGCAATCCTAATCATTAAAAAGGCTAAATATGGTACTTTCCTGGTGGTCCAGTGGTTAAGGATCTGCTTCCACTGCACAGGGTCACAAGTTTGATCCCTGGTTGGGAAACTAAGATCTCACATTCTTCATGATGTAGCTTAAAAAAATTTTTTTTAATAATTGGAAATGTTGAAATGCTAAATACTATCAGTAGAGTTCATTCCATAAGGAATTGACAGTGATGGACCCTTGTCTCCACTGCCATAGAAAGTACTTTTATACTTAGTGCTGCTTTTTATAATTCCTTGATGAAGATTTAAATTGAATTTGGATAGGACCGAAGCATTATCAAATTCCTTTCTGTAGTGGTCAAAGTCATGGCTCCTTAGCATTGTATCACTACGATTTCTCTGGCATGTTTGCTTCTTCTTGATGTGGCTTCTGTTCTTTGCATGTAGGTGGAAGACTCACAAATGGCGCAGGTGCCAGCTTGTACCTTGGAGCGTGCAACAGGACAGCCCTGGAGCGCAGGAGGGCTGTGGGCCCGGACGGCAGGCAAGAGGTGGGAGGCCCCATTCCACAGTTGATTTGCTTCACATTTCTCCAGCATCACTAATTCAACCATTAGCTAGCCTGTCGAGTTTGTTATTCTGATGCCACACTAGGCAAGCAGAGCAGAGCACATAAAAATCTGCTACTATCCAACTTCCCTGGTGGCTTAGAGGATAAAGCGTCTGCCTGCAATGCCGGAGACCCAGGTTCGATCCCTGGATAGGGAAGATCCCCTGGAGAAGGAAATGGCAACTCACTCCAGTACTCTTGCCTGGAAAATCCCATGGACGGAGGAGCCTGATAGGCTATAGTCCATGGGGTCACAAAGAGTCGGACACGACTGAGCGACTTCACTTCACTTCACTATCCATTTTACCACACACCAGAACACGGAGACCTGTCTTTTTAAGTTGTGTCCTTTGTTTTTGACATTAGGAGTTCATTTGTCATTGTTGTTGTTTTTTCGACCCCATGGACTGTAGCCCACGAGGTTCCTCTGTCCATGGGATTCTCCAGGCAGGAATACTGGAGTGGGTTGCCATGCCCTTCTCCAGGGGATCTTCCCAACCCAAGGATCGAACATAGCTCCTCTCATTGCACTTCCATTCATGCTTATCTGAAAGATGATCAAAATGTACAGTGCAGCTTGTTTTTGTTGTTGTTCTTGTAATTAGGTTTTGGCTCATGGTATTCCGTAACACTTTGCTCGTCACCTTAATAAGATTCGTACATCTTCGCCCTAATGCATTATGTATGTGCATGCATATAATGTAGTATAATTGGTGAACTTTCCCAGAAATTCTCAGCAATGGCTTTCTTGTCATTGTCATGGCTACCCCCAATTCGGTTCATATTTGGTACTGATTTTTAAACGGCAAATTTATGTACTCAAAACCTGCCATATGTGGGCTGCAATCTGTTGAAACTGCTAGAGAACATGGTATCTTGCAGAAATGAAATATGGAACTATTTCCAGCTTTCCATGATTATTTACTAGATATTATGGATAATACTTTCATTCCAAGTTTTGAAAAGTGTTCTTTATACATGTAGCAAATTTATTCTGTAAAGAGTACATGATTCTTTTCACTCATGCTGCTTATACATTTAATTCCAGATACATATTTAAAATGTATTTTGAATATGTAATTGGACACACAGCCACCTTTCTTTAATTCATAAAAACATATTTGGCACTCTCATTTGTAGTTACATATTTGATTATATTGCAAAAGTGTGAACATACAGAACTGGATTCCAGTTTTTGCTGATTTCATCTGGGACCCCTTTTCTTTACAGAGTAAAGATTGCTTTTTTTTAATTTGAAAAAAAAATAACATCATTTTTGGTAAAAATTTCCTATTTTGAAAGTCATTTTAGAAATCTTCATTTGAAACATTTAGTTTCCAATTAACATTAACTATTTAGTGATTTTCAGGATTTTGTTTTAATGCTTATTTTTCATTCTGTATCCTCTACCATCAGCATTGACTAAAAAATAACTCTCTCTCTTCACAGTTTCAGAGACTTAGGTATTTAAAGTTGAAAGTCTTTCTCCCCATTTTAAACCATTCATGAGAAATTGAGTGATATAAGGATTTCTTGTCATGCCCTACTAATTCCTCCTTGAATCAAGCATACATTTGCATACAGTCTGGACCCTGCATAGAGTTAATAATGAAAACAGGCATGCGTTTAGGAATCAAGAAACCTAAATTTTAGTCCCAGTTCTTTCACTCGCACAATGTGAGTTTTATTCATCCCTTTGCCTTTCTAGGTCTCAGTTTATTTAGATGGGGAAAAAAAGAAAAGACGGCTGGACCAAATGATCTGTTAACAGTTTTTTCGTATCCTGCGATCTATGCACAGATAATATCCTGCCATCAAAGTGTGACATGAATTTAGGAAAAACAGGTGAAAACTATAATTTTGTAGGCACTGAGGGAATTCTAAGATGTGAAAACTGCACAGGGTGAAAACAGCTTTAGTTTTGAACATTTACTTGATTGCACAACCTTGGTTTATTCATTTCCTCTCTCTGAGGCTGAGAAAGTAATGATCCTTACAGTGCTTTGCACATAGTGAAAGTGAAAGTCTCTCAGTCATGTCCGACTCTTTGCGACCCCATGGACTCTACAGTCCATGGAATTCTCCAGGCCAGAATGCTGGAGTGGGTAGCCTTTCCCTTCTTCAGGGGATCTCCCCATCCCAGGGATCCAACCCAGGTCTCCCACATTGCAGGCAGATTCTTTACCATTTGAGCCACAAGGGAAGCCCTTGCACATAGTAAATCTTCATTAAATGCAAATTCCTTCCCCCTTCCTGTTAGATCATGGCCTAATGAATGTGTGCATAGGTCGTTGTAGGCATAAAAGCAACAGTATTAACATGGGCCTTTAGTTTTTTATTGACACAGTCTGTATAAAACATTTCTTTTGGTGATTACCAGTGATCTTTTCATTTCCAAATCTGAAAAACTCTGCTTATTCCTCTTCATAGTTGATTATTCATTATAACAAGTAATGTCTGCATAAATATACTCAAAGAACCCCTTTAAATTCTGTATGAAGTAAGCTTTTTCTTTGTTGCCTTGATAAAGATTTTATTTTTCCTCAGAGCCTATATTCCTACAGAAGTATGAAATGGAGAGAGTTAAGAGTGTAGAAATATCTTGTATTATTGGCAGAAAGGCAAAGAATCCTTTTGTTGATGGTCATGGCTGTTTTCAGCATGCTGCAGAATTGGCCTGTCAGACTCTTGTTTTATTTTCATCTTTGCCCTTATCCAGAGACTTTTTAAAATGACAAATTGTGCTATTTTGAATAATTAAAATAAGAATATATTAGTATCTTACTAAATTGTAAGATGATGTAGTAAAAATTATTATCAGTGAGCAAAGACTATGGAGAAGCTATTCCTCCTTCCTCTCTAATACTTCAGACTTTCTAATTCCAGTCACTCTTGTGACTCTGATTGCATTCAGAAGACTGTGTAGAAAGAGTCATGAGTGTTAAGAAGGGATGAAGATGTTCAGCCCAGGGAACTTAATTGTTTAGGGAAATGAGATCACTGGTAACATCGCCTAATAAGGAGGAGATAAAGACGGAAACCAATCCATTGCAAAAGTAGTCATTTGAACATAAAGAGCTTAAGAAAGATCTAAAGGATGAGCCAGGACTTGACTTGTACCATAATATTAGATTAAACAGAAAGGAGAAAAGAATAGAAAATGAGAGCAAGTCTATTATTTAAGCATCAGAGGTAAGGAAAACACAAAAAATTAAATGTGTTCACAGAAAAGTGGATAGATTACAGCTCTGAAGATGTGAGCTGGAGCCCGGGGTAATTTTGTAGAGGGCCATAAATGTCAGGATCAGTATTTTAGACCTTGTTCGATAAGTGGTGCAAGCAAGGACCTGATGAAAGCAGTGTTTTATCTGTCAGCGTGTACAGAGTAAGTTAGAAAGATAAGACACATGGGTCTGGATGCCAGCCAGGGCATTGTTGTAGCAATGCAACGTTGAAGAGCTCAGACTGGAACCACTGTAGTCAAAATGGGTAAAAATAAATGGATTTTCAACATGTAATAGAAGAAAATAACTTTAGGACATAGTAGCAGACAGTAGCAGCAGAGATGGACCTAAGTAAGTCAAAGAAGATCATATAGTTTTTAGCTCTAATATTTTCAGTGTATAGCATAGGGGATTATTTTTTAAAGAGAGTTAAATACTCTGTGTGAATCTTCTCTTATTACTGAAAATCTTATGAAATCTCAGATCAAATTTAGGTTTGATCTAAACTAATTGTAAACACTGCATTTCAAGACTCAAAAAGAACAGGATTTATCTTGTCCTTCATTCTGATGTGAACAACATTTTGAAGTGCTAATTTAAATTTCTTCAGTTAAATAAAAATGTTGTATAAACCAAAAGAAGATTTAATTTACTAAGTATGACTAGAAAGGAAATAATGTGTGTTTCTCATATACTACACATCACTCAGAACACTTAGAAAGTCACCGTTCATTTTTTCTAAAATGACTTGAGCCTTTCCTATTAGTAGAAAAAATATAACTCTTATTTCTTTTACCAGCTTCTAGCAAGCTGCCCGTGTCGTCCTCATATTAAGTCACCTGTATCTACTGTTAGCCACCTGCTAACAACAACAAAAAACATTCGGCAGTGCAGGAGACTTAAGAGATGAGGGTTTGATCCCTATACAGGGAACATCCCCTGGAGAAGGAAATGGCAACCCACTCCAGTATTCTTGCCTGGAGAATCCCATGGACAGAGGAGCCTGGCAGACTACAGTCCATAGTGTTTGCAAAGAGTTAGACATGACTGAAGGGACTTAGCACAGCATGACCATTATAGACAGATAACTTTGCTCTTCAGTTTTACTCTTAATCCTGTTATTAGCATAATTCCAAGGAAATGGCAACCCACTCCAGTACTCCTGCCTGGAGAATCCCATGGAGGGAAGAGCCTGGTAGGCTACAGTCCATGAGGTTGCAAAGAGTCAGACACGACTGAGCGACTTCACTTCACTTCACTTCACTTCCAGCTGTAGGAACCATCAGCTACGGTGATGCATTGCAAAGGAGCTGGAGAGCAGTTGTGTTCCCAGAGTCTCTTTAATGGGTCACCAACAGTAGCTGCTTATCATCCCAGTGCTGGCACTCCTTGTAAAGCAAAGCAATGAGAATCAGCCTTTCCCACAAATGAGTTAGAATAACACAGATGTAAGAAGATCAGAAGATTCTACTCCAGTCAGGTAAATGAAGTCATGACCAAGTCTACATTCTGTGTATTTCAAACCTATGTGAAAGTACTCTCTATGGAAATGCTTTACATTAGAACACAATAGGGAGTTTGGAGTAATAAGGAACTTCAGCGAGGCTTTGGATATTGAGAATGGTGCTTCCAGAAAATTTCGTCTAGCGGTAGTGGTGGTTGTTTAGTTGTTAAATCACGTCTGACTCTTTCGTGACCCCATGGACTGTAATCCACCAGGCTCCTCTGTCCATGGGATTTCCCAACAAGGATACTGGAGTGGGTTGCCATTTCCTTCTCTAGGGGATCTTCCTGACTCATGGATCAAACCTCCATCTCCCACATTGCAGACAGATTCTTCACTGCTGAGCCACCAGGGAATCCCTTATCTAGTGATATAAGCACTAAAAAGAGAGAGGAGAAAAAGGTATTTTAAAGAAGGAATTAATAGGGTTTTGCAGCTTTAAATCATTCTTAAATCTCACAGGGAAATTTTAGAAGGCTTTTGAAATAGGTATATTTCTTATTTTTTGTCAATAAAAGAAATGCAAATAACAAAATTATATCTACAGTCTATTTAATTTTTAAGTGTTTATGTGTACAGGTTATATTTGCTTTGTGCTATTCAAGTCACTTGGTATAAACTTTTAATAGAACGGTAACCTCTACTGTCTCCTCTCTGCTCACATTTCTACAGTTTAGATGGCATTCAGAGGGCTAAATGATCAGTTGATCAGTGACTATGTCATTGAAACATAGCCCTACGAGTCATCATTACATTCCCATTCAAAATAAAAGAGGTGGCTCACATTAATGACAGTTTGGGACATTTTATTTATTTTTTCCTCGATAACTGTCCTAAGGGGGTAATGTCAATCACTACTAATATATATATTTTAACAGTGTTTATTACCTTATGACATATATATATCAGGAATATGATCCAAAAATATCATAGATTAGATCCTTGGATTTCATAAATTCAAGTTTATTCTTTCTCAGTCTCTGTGTTGATCTTGATGCTACCTCCTGCCAAGTGTATTTTCTGTATTTTAGATGGAACTAAAGTTAATAATCCCCAGGGTCAGCCCTGCCTGATCTCCGATACACTCTGTATCCTTGCATGCCAAGGAATGTCCACTATGATGCTGATCCATCACTAAGATCTGACATCAGCCTTTACGTGGAAGCCAGCCTGATTCAGATGTATTCTCAAGTCCAGACCACAGAAAAGAAAAAAACTTCAATTGTATGCCTCACATGGCCCTGGGAGTCCTTACCCTGTATCACATATTGGTTAAAAAGGTTATAAAAGGAAAGTCTAGGAATAAAAAGGAAGGTTCTAATTTTCCTCCCAACAAAATTAAATCTAAATGAATTTGTAGAAGGTGAGATGTAAGTATTTAACTATAATTCATGCTGTTATTTTTTGTGAGCAAATAGTGGCTTAAACAGTATTGACACCCTTGGTATCTCTCTTTCAGTTAATTTCTAAAAGATTGTACCTTAGAGGCATTGTTGGGGTTAGGCCCAGAAGATCCAGGCCAATTTATCTCAGAAACTCACATTAATCTATTAATTTTCAGAGATTGTTTTATAATAGGAATGAAAATAATGGCGTAGAAAGAGAACTAGATAGAAAAGAGCCAAGGAGTTTGCTATAAAGAAATTTTGTGCAGACATGGTTTTTATACTCTTCTTTGGGCTAATATATAACATTGTGTGTGTGTGTGTGTATGTGTGAGTTGCTCAGTTGTGTCCAACTCTTTACGACTCCATGGACTGTAGCCTGCCAGGCTCCTCTGTCGTCCAGGCTCGAATACTGGAGGAGGTTGCCATTTCCTTCTCCAGGGGATCTTCCTGACCCAGGGATTGAACCTGGATCTCCTGCAATGCAGGCAGAAGCTTTACCGTCTGAGCTGCTAGGAAGCCCATGATATTTAATATTAATTCTATTAATAGTATATATATATATATACTATTAATACTTACTAATTACTATATAATATCTTCATACTCTTCATTGATGTAAGTTGTTATTTAAAACTTCTAGAATTATTTCTGCTTTTAAATTACTTCCTCTAGTTTCCTATGAATATCAGCATTCTAGTTGATTTGGGGATTTTGGTTTGGTTTTAGATCTCTGAGAGCCCTGTCATAAAATAATGAGTAGCATTTGCTGTTTTTCAAATAGCTGATAGAATATGCTTGACACGGGGATGTCTTTGTGATGGTTCCTCAGTGCCCTGTTGGTTGTGATGCAGTCAGTTAACCCTTCCCAGCTCCCAGTCAAGGATCTAACTGACCTTGGTCTATGCTGCTCCACGGGGAGCTGATTATTATTTCCTAGTAAGTCTCTACACAAGGACTTTTGCATGTATTAAGAGCATCAGTGAGACTAGAGATCACTGGTAACTATTTAGGATCAATAAAAAAAAAAAGGTGCATTTCTTTCCATTCGGCCAGAGTTACAGTCACAAATTGTAATTAGGAAGTGTAATTTGGCAGACTTGTCTGTGAAAAATCTCTTTCACACAGAGAAAGACCAAGATCATTAAATCCACATAGTAAACAACCGGAACCCTCTTGCATTATTTATAGGTTTGGTCTTTTTTCTAAGCACAATTAGGTCTCTTGGTAACTAGCTCCCACTCACATTAAGCTTTTTCTCTTTTATTCCTACATGATCCATTTTCACTATTGTCTTTTTTTTTTTTTTTCTTTTGTAATACCATTGGAAAAAAACCTCACTCCTCTAATTGCTCAGTCAGCCCAGAATATTCTATCTGCAGGGCTTTCCAGACGTGGTTGCTGTGGGAAAAGCCATGTTAATATGGCTCAATTTAATAAATAAGGCCTCAGAGCTCCTTGAACTCTTCGTTACATAGAATCTAACAGCTTTCACTCCACTCGGGCATTGATCTTATTCTGTTTCCTGTAATGAACTTCTGTGTACGAATTTTCAGTCTAGTCATTTATTTCACTCTGATTATTCAAACAAAATGACAACTTGGCCTTACATGCTGAAGGGTAATCCACAGACCAATAGAATACCTTCTTTTGGTGAATCTTGACTAGTAAGGGCATTTCATTCCTCTTCAAAAAAATGAAGATGAGCAACTCCATTCTGAATTCTATTAGATTTATTTCAGAGCTGCATCAGTAGCCTTCCATTTACATACTCATAGATGCATAACCCAGATACCCATGTCCTTTTAGCTCAAACCAATGTTATCTATTCCCTTTCATTTCAGAAACGTTTATTATTCTCCTCTTTAAAACATAACTCAAAATTCAACTTACATGGAAACACTCTGGAATTGGCTCTACTTATTCCATTTATTAATCTTTTTATTTAAATGTATGGGATGTTTCAAAGATACACAAAAGGATAGAGACTGATGTAATGAATACTAGCAATGTAGTCATCACTGACATAACTTGAACAGATTGTAACATGTTGTCACTCTTGGTCATCAGCTACTCCTCACACAGGTATAGATATTTGGCTGGAGTATTTCAAAACAACTCCCAGTTAAGATATACATCTAGTTTTTTAAACATAACAAAAGTATTATTATAACACTAAACAAAATTAAGTGTAATTCATACCACATCTAATATTCATACCACATTTAACTGTCCCCCATTGTCTCAAAATTGTCTGTTTTCAATCAGTTTGTTCCAATTTGGGTTCACGAATGTCTCTACATTGCATTCGGTTAGAATATTTCTTCAGTCACCTTTAATATAACAATTTGAGCTCCTTTCTTCAGAGCATTTACTTGTTGAACAAACTGGCTTTCTTACTTACCTTTCCAACATTTCCTCAGTGTTGCTGGGCTGAGCTTGCCTTGCTTAATTTACAAGTAACCCCCAAGGTTGTCATATGGATATCTTCTAGGCTTTCAGCCTCCTAGAAGCTTCCCATCCATGACACTTAAATAACTTCTATGCTTCATATAAATAAGTTAACATTGTAAATCAGATTGATATAATCAGCATAAAGAAGGAATTTTGCTTTAAAATAATTGTTTTTACATATGCTCACCTCAGTAAGAAGCTTTCATGCCCATTTTCATGGTAATTTATCCATAGGGCAACACGGGTTTGGGCCATCTTCCTAACAAGGCCTCAGCCCAAAGGAAAACTTGCGTAATCATTATACACAAGACTCACACCCTGCACCTATAAATACAATTGTCTGTGTATATGTAGCTTTCTCATGTGCTAGGAAACCATGCTTGGGATGACGCATCTTTTCTGCAGTTAAAACCACCCTATTTTCAGTGTCTTAAAGATGATTTCTAAGATTTATAAAGTTGAGAATTCAGATGGCTCCCTTTCCAACCATTTATATTTTCTTCACCCTAATAGCAGGAAGTTCATTTCAGATTACATTCCTGTTTGAATTGTTGTATTTCCTCCAAGTCAGAATAGAAACAAGTTGAGATGTAAGATAAGTTTCAATATATTGTACAAATGGTACTGTTGCTGCTTGTTTGGATAACATTGCATAAGTAATCCATTGAAAACACACTGCCTAAACTCTCAGATAAAGGGAGTGGAGTGCTCAGTGGGTTTCTGAGAACAAATATGGGAATTTTACACATTTTTTTCTTTTGAGCTACTTGAAATACTTTTTGAGATTTTGCGTACTACAGGAATATAGACTCTAGATTTATATAAATGGTATAGATTTGCACAGAAGAAATTAGTTTCTAGAATTGTATTGATAGTAGTTTTACTTTATTTTGGTTTTTCATGTCCCTTAATGTGATGATGGTTGGAACAATTGTGAAATGAAATTTATAAGAGAGAACCTTAGAAAACCTTAATGGAGAACCCAAGGCAATTGCATTTAGTTTAAAAGATTTATAGGCAAGTCTGTATTTCAGAGAGCAAAATTGGATGCTTAGATAAAACTCATCTTTTTTCTAAGAATATAAATTTAGTTTTGTAGATTTATTTTTCTTTTAGTTATAAACAGTGTGACTCTATTCACAGCTTAGAAGTCTTATGGTTAAATTTCTTATTTTCCAAAATAATCATTTTTGAGGTTGCTACATATCCTGATGAGTAAAGATCTAATATTTTCCTCTTTATCAATCCTTCCTCTTAAGCATCCTTGGGGCAACTTTGGCCACAAACTGTCAGACCTTCCTTTGTATAAAGTGTTCAAGCAGGTGTAGAGAGAATTGCAAAATGACATGAGCTTATTGATATACTGCATTTTGTAGATTCCTCCTATACCAATTCACAGGTAACAGTCTTCCCACCTACCTGGATGCTTGTTTTGGTCTACTCCTTGTACTCCAAATTTAAGTTCCCCTTAGCTCATTCCCACGTGCTCAGCCTTTGTTTCCCGAATTTGGGAAATTGGGCACCAGAGGACCTTCAGTTTTAGTCACAAGTCTCAGGCAAGCATATCCTAGTGACTTGAATACTCAGGCTTGTAGGCCTTAAGCTTGAATGGCCATGAGGACTATCCGAGCAACTTGAAAATAAATGCATATTCCGTGACCCCACACACAGAGCTCTCATCCAGGAGCTTTGGATGGAACCCAGAAATCTTCAACTCGAATAGCATTCCAGAAGTATCTGATGCCCCTGGAAATACACTGCCTACTAGAGCAGTGGTCTCATTTCACTGATACATGTTTGAATCACCAGGGAGCTTTAAAAATGATATTAATGCCTGGGACCCTGCCCTCAACCAGTTGAATCAGAATGTTGGACTTTAGCAGGGGCATGCACATGTTCCCAAAGCTGTCGAGGTGATGCTCATCTGCAGCTTGATGTGAGAGCCTCCACCTGGGACTGGTCTGACGACTACCGTCCACCAGACAACTCTTCTTCCAAGAGGTGAGAGTCTCTTGGAGCACTTAATGTTTTTTCCTGTCACATCAGCTTCCTAAAGTCTACCACTCTCCCCTCAACCAGGTTTTCATATCTTTAAAATTCACGGACCTCTGTTCATTTCATACCGATTGGCTCTTCCAGTCTTGTACATGTTGAATGAAGAGAGATCTAGAGCTAAGAAATAAGTGTTGTCACCTGCATTTGCCCAATTAATGTAACTTTTCCTACAGCAGTACCAACAAGTTGTGTTCACCGTACACAGAGAAAGTCTTCTTTGGATAAAACTGTTAAATCTTTTTACACACCCCATCACACACTTCTGTACTACAGGGTAGCTTAGTTTTCGCGTACAGATCCAGAGGGTCCTGTTTAACCTGGGGCCCTGTGTGCCCTAATGGTAATTTAGGATCAAAATGTCAGGCTCCTTCACCTTCGTTTCATGATGATAGAATTCTGAGCAGAGCAGAGACCAGCTGCAGTGTCGGCCTAGACCAAAAACCTGAAAGGCCCACATAAATCAGTCTGACTGGGCCATTTAAGCTGGTTCAATGAAGACTTAACTTTAGGACCAAGGTCTAAATGTTTCTTCTGCTTCCTCAATAAAAAAACGAATTATTTCTAAAACCAATAGGGGGGAAATGGCTGCGGGAGGAAAGAGGACTTAGACATCACTTGCTCTTTTTCTTTAAGACATTTTACCTTAAAGCAATTTTGCATCTATGTTCAATAGGTGAAAAAAAACAACAACAACAATGACTTGGTTTTAAAAATTAAGTTGAACAATATCTTGGGAAAACTAAAATATGTAAACCAAAATTTTTTGACAGTTTTTGAGACTCTATATGTAATTATTGGAAATGTCAACTACAATGTGATAGATTAAGATTGCTAAAAGTTTTGTCTTATTTTTTTTTAATTGGAGGATAACTGCTTTACACTGTTGTGTTGGTTTCTGCTGTATACCAACATGAATCAGCCATAAGTATGTATACATATGTTCCCTCCCTCTTGAACCTCCTTCCACCCTCCCACTCCATCCCACCCCTCTAGGTTGCCACAGAGCACCAGGCTGAGCTCCCTGTGTTATACAGCAACTTCCCATTAACTATCTGTTTTACATGTGATAATATATATATTTCATTGCTACTATCTCAATTCATCCCACCCTTGTCTTCATTTTAAACTCATGGTTGTTATTTGTGCATGTGAAGAACTTGTACACAGAGGGAATAGAGAGGGACTTTGACACTGCCCTCTCCCATTAATCATTAATCACTTCAAAGCGATCACAAGAAGCTTTCAATGTAATTTTAAAAAGAAACATGCTTCTTTTATGCAAATGGAGCTCTGTGACAAGTTTCATAAGCATTCTTTCCCACCCAAACCTTCCAAAGAGTTGACTGCCACTAAGACCTTTCTAGGGGCTTCCCAGGTGGCACAGTGGTAAAGAATCTGCCTGCTAATGCAGGAGACGTGGGTTGGATCCCTGGATCGGGAATATCCTCTGGAGTAGGAAGTGGCAACCCACTCCAGTATTCTTGCCTGGAAATTTCCATGCGCAGCAGAGCCTCTCTATTTTCTCTTTTAAATAATTCATTTCTAAATATAATCCACATGTGACTTAATATCTTTGAAAGTGAAAGTATTAGTTGCTCAATTATGTCCAACTCTTTGCAGTCCCATGGACTATAGCCCGCCAGGTTCCTTTGCCCTTGAAATTCTCCGGGCAAGAATCTTGGAATGGATACCCTTCTCCAGGAGATCTTCCTGACCCAGGGATAGAACCCAGGCCTCCCGCATTGCAGGCAGATTCTTTACCATCTGAACCACCAGGGAAGCCCTAAAATACTTAATAACATCTAATAAAACCTGCTGTGTGCGTGTTTGCTTCTGTTGTGTCTGATGGATATCTGTTATTTTTAAAATGCTATAGGATCAATTTAATGACCACTGTGATTACTAGAAACACTCCTACCCGATTTCTGCTGCAAATAAAGAGTCAGAAGATTTCTCCACCTAAGTAAAACAATGTTAGGTTAATTCCTGATTAAGGGTAATTACAGACATTCAAATTCATGATAAATAGCCCTTTGCTTTTCCTTTAGCCATTACTTGTCGAAAGCAAGATGGAGGCCAGGCTGGCATCCATGAATGCCTCCGGTATGCAGGCCCTGTGCCAGCCCTCACCCAAGCCTGCCAGATGCCTTGCCAAGATGACTGTCAGCTCACCAGCTGGTCCAGGTTTTCTTCATGCAATGGAGACTGCGGCGCAGTTAGGACCAGAAAGCGTGCTATCGTTGGTAAGAATAATTGGGATGCCAAAGCCAACACTTGCCAAGGCAGAAAAACATAATAAAAAGTCAGAACAAGATAGTTCTGACAATGTATTTGGAAAATGCACGGATATGCCTTATTCTCGCTGTCGTAACACTTAATGTGGTAGCGGATTCAGAGCTGTATTTTAACATAAGGTGGCATGACAGATGCATTGTGTACTTTTAGTAGAAAAAGTAGCCTTGAAAATTGAACTCTGTCTGCCTAAATGTTCTGTACTAGATTACTTTTTGTTTTAAACATGTACCTTTGTTGAATTACCAATAGACTGTGAGGTGCTTAGAAAAGTTTTTTAGGAACCCAGGGAGAGGTTGTGACTTGATTTTCTTAAGTCATCCTCCTTGTCACAACCTCAGATTATCCTTCATCATCTAGAAGAAAAATACGACATTAATTCTGTATCTGAAAGCTTTATTTTTAAAAGGTAGTCACAGTGGCAAAAAGCATAATGAGCAGAAACAGGAGCCATCATGCTGAACTAAACTCTGATGCATTCAAAAATACTCAATGGCCAAAGAAACCTAAAAATATTCATGCTAGTAGAGTATTCAGAATTTGAAGTGGTAAAATAGACCAGCTGTCATAATGAAGACTTTTGAAAACTGTAAAAGGCAGCTTATGAAAGTTAAATATATATATGACTTATGTAACTAGTTATGTGCAATATAATTAATATATGACATAAATATATGTAATCTAATTAAAATAATGGTTTTATTCAGGCACATATTACTATTATACTTAAGTTTTTATCTTATAAGGGAATTTATTTAGGTTTACACACAAACTATTTCTAATATTTTTATTTAATATTAAACATTTTCATTTTTACTATCATTATTCCCTACATTAATCATCAAGTATGTCAAAATGATTGTTCTTCAGAACTATTGAAAGATGTGAAATCACAATCAGAAAAGTAAATGTGAAAGTCTCATTTTCTGAACTATAACCCCTTATATAACTATACCATCTATTTGGACTTAACAGAAAGTTAGTTAACTATGTGGACCCGTGCAGTGACTGTCTCTCTCTTCATGTCATATTTTTGCACAGATTATAAAGGAGATATTTATGCAGTTACCTCAGACGCCCCAATCAGTGAAAGCACGTGATCATCTGAGAGGATTTTAATCCTTTCGAGGAGTGTAAAATTCAGCACAACAGTTAGTGCCTTATTCAAAATGGGCTGTTTTTAATTGAGAACAAAAAGAAAATTTTCACTATGCAAAGCACCCAGTATAACAAAAACCTACATAAAAAGCACTGTGGAGGGCAAAAGTGGCATTTATTTATAGGCTACAGTTGAATACAGTTAAAAATAAAGAAAGGAAGATAGGAAAGGAAAAAAAGGGATGCTTGGTATTTATAACGGTATTTTCCAACTTAATTTTCTCCACAGGAAAAAGTAAGAAGAAGGAAAAATGTAAAAATTCTCATCTGTACCCCCTGATTGAGACACAGTACTGTCCCTGTGACAAGTATAACGCACAGCCTGTGGGAAACTGGTCCGACTGCATTTTGCCCGAGGGGAAGGCGGAAGTGTTGCTGGGAATGAAGGTCCAAGGAGATATCAAGGAATGTGGTCAAGGATATCGCTACCAGGCAATGGCGTGCTATGACCAGAATGGCAGGCTGGTGGAGACGTCCAGGTGCAACAGCCACGGTAGTCCAGTTTTCCCTCACTGTTGTACATTCGTTATCTTTGGGGTTGAAATGCATGTGTTTCAGGATGGAGGGAAATGAAAGTTTACCGAAGTGAGTTCTACACTGAACATCAGGGGCACCACCACACTGTATGTCTATCATTTATATATAACAGGACGTTCAGTGGCACTTGTCTCATTGTCCAGAGGTTGGCAACCAAGTCCCAAGGATGGTGACAGGGAAGCCTTGCTGTGCAGTGCTTAGTCATTCCGTCCTGTCTAACTCTTTGTGACCATATGGACTGCAGCCCGCCAGGCTCCTCTGTCCATGAGATTCTCCAGGCAAGAATACTGAAGTGGGTTGCCATGCCCTCCTCCAAGGGATGTTGCTAACCCAGGGATTGAACCCAGGTCCCCCGCATTGCAGGCAGATTCTTTATCAACTGAGCCACCAGGGAAGTCTCACATGTAGGCAAATGGTGCCAGAGACCTCCTCGGGGGCTGAGTAGGCTTGACAATCCCCAGCAAGTTTGTGTACAGAGAGTGGGGAGGAGTAAAGAAGATGTGAGTATAATTTGAGAATAAAGTTTTGAACTAGACAGACTTTTAAGAACTGAACTGGCAAGATTCATGCCTAAGGCACATTCAGTGGCAGAGGAGAAAGATTGAAAGCCATAATTCGTGAAAACTCGAGCATCTCTTGTTTATTCATCATTAAGTTGAGACTGGCCCAAACAAACAAAACTAGAAAAAGGCACATAGAGTTAGGAAATTTTTGTTTTCCAAAAAAACAAAAAGTATATCAAAAAAAGAAGCTAAGGTACTGTGTTAATGAGTTGCCAAAAGTTTGTAAAGAGTGGTTTTAACCTAAGTATGTAGTGAACTCTTTGGTTCTACATCATAATACAGTCAGCTTTAAGCAATATTTCTTCATTCTTTTAATGTATCTGTCATTTTATTATGGAATGAGATCAGTTTCCTATGGGTCAGCCTGAATCACGGATGTCACTTGAGGATGTCACGAATATCACAAAATATTGTTTGTACCAGTATTTGCAAACACTGGACAGTGATCTTCCTCCCTTCAGGGAGGTGACCTAAGAAAGATGAATTAAACTATGAGGAGAGAGGTACATGGTAGTTACCCTCCAACCTTGCTGCAATAACTTCTGCTATTGGAACAGAACTCCTCCAGTTTTATTATATAGTTCAGAAGACAACATGAACTAATAGGATCATCTCACATATATAAACCATTATGGGGTATCGGGGTGACACACTTATGGAATCTCTTAAATCTGTTCCCAAAATGAAGTTTCCAAAAACCCTGACTTTTTTTTACCTTATCTAATAATTACTGTTATATCAAAGTCTAGTGTTAGGAGCCCCCATTATAATATTCCATTATGTTGAAGTTCTGGATATAAGAATTTTGTATATGTGCATTTCTAAATTTAAGGTTATTCTATGCATTTAGAACAATATTAAGTTTAGCGTGCCTTGAAAAGCTTCGGTAAGAGTAATTGCTTTTTTATTCTCTGTATCAAATAATATTTTTGTTGTTTGGTCGCTAAGTCAGTGTATCCGATTCTGCGACCCCATCAACTGCAGCACACCAGGCTCCTCTGTCCTCCACTATCTCCCAGACTTTGCTCAAGTTCATTGAGTCAGTGATGCTATCTAACCATCTCATCCTGTGCCACTCCCTTCTCTTTTAGCCTTCAATCTTTCCCAGTATCACGGTCTTTTCCAAAGAGTAAGCTCTTTGCATCATGTGGGCAAAGTACTGGATCTTCAGCATTAGTCCTTCCAGTGAATATTCAGGACTGATTTCCTTTAGGATTGGCTGGTTTGATATCCTTGTTGTCCAAGGGACTCTCAAGAGTCTTCCCCAGCACCACTGTTCAAAAGCGTCAATTCTTCGGCATTCAGCCTCCTTTATGGTCCAACTCTAATAGTTGTACATGACTACTAGAAAAACCATAGCTTTTACTATACAGATCTTTGTTGGCAAAGTGATGTCTCTGCTTTTGAATATGCTGTCGAGGTTTGTCATAGCTTTCCTTCCAAAGAGCATGCGTCTTTTCATATCATGGCTGCAATCACTGTCTGCAGTGATTTTGGAGCCCAAGAAAATAAAATCTATCACTGCTTCCACATTTTCCCCTTCTATTTGCCGTGGAGTGATGGGACCAGATGCCATGATGTTAGTTTTTTGAATGTTGAGTATCCAAGCCAGCTTTTTCACTCTCTTCTTTTCACCCTCATTAAGAGGCTCTTTAGTTCCTTTTCACTTTCTACCATTAGAGTGGTATCATCTGCACATCTGAGATTGTTGATATTTCTCCTGGCAGTCTTGATTCCAGCTTGTGCTTCACCCAGCCCGGCATTTCATGTGACGTACTCTCCGTAAGTTAAATAACATAGGTGCCATAAATAGCAGGAAAAATGGAAATGCACTTCCCATTCTGAGGTGAAATGATGATAATGTAGATCCATAGTGAGTCATTAAAATGTAAAACTGAAGATCACTTAAAAATGTTTCTCCTGACTTGCAGCATGTAAGTGTTTGCTCACATTTTAAATTGTTACTCGTAGTGAATCACCAAGATAATCATTTGTTTTTAATATAGCCTGTAAGCTTTCAGAATGACTCTCATCTGTTCTCTCTTTTACCCTGATCTGCTAATTAGATGCATGAGTGCTTCAGTAAACTACTTAACAGTCAATCTTATTTTTAGAAAAAAAAAAGAAAAAGAAAACTTTAAAAATATCTTGTGACTCTCATGAAAATGTTTCAGTTCAATTCAGTCACTCAGTCATGTCCAACTCTTTGTGACCCCATGGACTCCAGCACACCAGGCTTCCCTGTCCATCACCAACTCCCGGAGCTTGCTCAAACTCATGTTCACGGAGTCAGTGATGCCATCCAACCATCTCATCCTCTGTCATCCTCTTCTCCTCCTGCCTTCAATCTTTCCCAGCATCAGGGTCTTTTCCAGCGAGTCAGCTCTTCGCATCAGGAAGCCAAGTATTGGAGTTTCAGCTTCAGCATCAGTCCTTCCAATGAATATTCAGGATTGATTTCCTCTAGGATTGACTGCTTTGACCTTGCAGTCCAAGGAACTCTCAAGAGTCTTCTCCAAAAAAAAAGTCTGATCCCTTGAAAAAAGTCTAACTACAGAAAAAACTGAAATTGACCGAAAGCAGTAGACTTCCTGCCTAAGCACTCTCGATTCGAAGCATGAAGAATTCAGTTCTGTATTTTAAAAGAAAAGCATATCTAGGAAAAAGGTGGGTCCCTGGAAGCACTGAAGTTCACGGAAATTGTGAAAGGATCAAAGATCTTCAAGTGAACTGTTCCAATTTAGTTCTTTGTGTCTATCCAGCATCACTCCTTTCTCAGTAAATCTGATCTATGATGCATATCCAGTGGGATATTTTAGTGTTTACTAACAGTTTTACTCAAAATCTGAGGAAATTGACTCTCTATTGCCTGATGTCTTTGGAATTACTACTGATGTTCTGTCAATCCTGATAGCGGAATGCTATCACTTTGGTACTCTATCCTAGGCGTTCTCTAAATTGCAGTTTCTATGACCCCTGCCTTTGCTCAGCCAAATCAGCTTTCCAGATGTGTGGTGGAAATGGGATTTTAAAGTGGCTTTCAAGAAAAGTCTCTTACAGCTTTCAGTTTAAACATAAAATTGATCCCCAAGTGTGTGCAGTGCAAAGACACTAATCCCCTGTCCTGTTCAATAGTGGCCTTATGGCATTTCTATCTAATCTGTGTTATCCATCTGTGGATCATATTATCAGTTATTATACTGATAAAAACAGTTTGACTGTCATCAGTTTAAGTATATTATTTTAGGTCATTTCCCATGTGGTTACCATTTTTTTTAAAAACATCTGTAACTCAAGGCACAGTTCTGTCTGGAATTTCTCATAGTGATAGACTCTGTACTGAAAAGCAATACCAATACTCCAAAAATCAGATCTTAAAGTATACCTGGGAGCCAAATAAATGTTCACCCTTCCTGATACATGGTATTAAATATAGTTCCCACGCAAATGTTAATATATGAATAGATTTTTGGCTATTATCTCTCCTAACCTCATAATACAAACTATATATATTTACTTTTGCTATGAAATCTTGGACAGTGTCACTATTGGCAACAGACTGTAAATCACTCAAAAACCAAATTACACATTTTCTCCTCACTGCTAGAATCCTCTAAGACCTTGATTGTTGTTGTTGTTGATCACTAACTCGCATCCAACTCTTTGCCCCCATGGACTGCAGCATGCCAGGCTTTCCTGTCCTTCACTATCTCCCAGAGTTTACGCAAACTCATGTCCATTGATTCAGTGATGCCATCCAACCATTTCAGTCTCTGTTGCTTCCTTCTCCTCCTGCCCTCAGTATTTCCCAGCATCAGGGTCTGTTCCAAAGAACTTGATTGGTTTACTAGAAATTGATTGCCTATGCACATAGTCCTAGGTACTTCTCCAGTTAATCACTCTTAAAATTTCACATAACAAGAGGTAGAACTTCTGGAATTATGATATCATTTAACCTCTATATTTTGAAGAATCATAGAGGTAACCTAGCTTATGCAATCTTGTATACAAGATTCTTATTGAAATGTGGCAGATTTTATTATGCTATCCCTCAAACCAACCCAGATCACCCAAAACCCCTTTTTCTGCTCAACATTTTGTATTTCAAAAGCATGTATCACTCTATAACATGCCATGCAATTTGTTTATTATATTTTTATCTATGTTGAATCTCCTGTACAAAAACGTAGATTGATGAAGTTATCTTTGACTATTCTATTCACTCATGTGTCCCAAGCACTAGAACAGTAGGTGCTCAGTAAGTGTTTGTAGAATGAATGAATGAGTGAAGAGTTGGAGAGAATTTTTATAGCTATGTTTGATCTACATTCAAGCTTGGACACTTTTTTAAAACAGTGTCCTTCTCTCTGTGTCACAGTTCTGGGATATAATCAAACAGATCACTGAGAACTAAGATCTTTGGAATAAACATATACATGCCACAAACTTTCTGTATGCTCTTCATCAAGTATGCGTGCTTCTCTCTGCCTACTAAATTGTAGGTAGGTTCAGAATTGCCTGATTTGTACAACACCAGATTTGGACAACAGCTTATCTCTTGGTTTATATTAGCAAAGTGTGACAACTTGCTTTTTCCCAGCCTATGTTTATAGCTTCAGTTGGGAATATTGAAGTTTTATTTAATTCTCTTTGTGTCCACTCAACTTCCCTTGAGAAAATAAGGAATAACATTTCTATTAGATTTATCTCAAAACAACACTTTCAAGGTGAATGAGATAAATTGTAAAAGTGCCAGATACTCAAATCTTGAGCTCTTTGAATTATGTAATTTCTTCCAGACACTTCTCTTCAATCTTTACTCTCAGCATATTTGTCTTTGATGTTCCTCATATTGAGTTTAAGCCACAATGCACCATCAACAGATATTCTAAAATTGAACTCATTTTTATTTGTGATGTTTTATCATCTGTTAATGTCAAAGAAGCAGGAAAGCCTATCTCATAGGACTGTTTTTCTTGAGCCCATGCTGTTATGTATACTTAGGTCTTCTATCACCTAAAAGTAATTTTATATATTGCTGTTGATACCTAGCAAATACTTACCAGCTTGGACAGACTCTGAGGAAACTTGAGAATCAGCTTTTAGGTTAAGTTGCATGTGCACTCAGTTGCTTCATTCCTGTCTGACTCTTTACGACCCTGTGGACTGTAGCCTACCAGGCTCCACTGTCTATGGTTAAATTACTTGTAATCAAATGTTTTCCTAAAGGGCCAAAAGCAAATATCTCAGGCTTTGCAGGCCAAAAGGTATCTGTAACCACTACCCAATTCTGCAGTTATAGCATGAAAGCAGCCAGAAACAAGATGTGAGTGGATTGCACAGGTATGTTCCAATAAAACTTTATTTACAAAAATAGGCTGTCAGCCTAGGCTATCATTTGCCAACTGGGATTTGAACCCTTCTTACTCAGACCAGCAGCACAGACATTCCAGAAAAGCCACTGGAAATTCAGCCCACATTGCAGAGCTGCTGAGTCAGAATCTGCATTCTGACAAGATGGCGGGAAGGTGGGGGTATGCAGAGGGTGTCAAAATAATCAACACCTAGCGGGTGATAGTTCACTTGCTTACCAGTTGTGGGGAGGGGCACAAACATTAGGAAGTTTTTAAAATTTGTAAATATGGATCTTTATAAAGTGAATGCCTATTTAGGTATAATTTTGAAAACAGAATGAGTTCTGTGGGATCTTCTGTGAAAGGATATTGGCAAGTTAACGATTGCCCTGAGGATGAGGAAAGTCTTTTTCTGGCTCAGACAGAGAAATAGGAGAAAGCTCTGTGTTTATTTACTGCTCTATTCATAAACAGAGTACGGTATCGTGTTAAAGTGTTGTGCGTGCTTTTGACTTTGTGCACTCAGTATTCAAAATCCAGTGACTAAATTCTAGGACTTTATACTGCCTTTTGACCATCATGCTGGCATTCAGATAGCTGTACTACTTGCTCCAGGACACATTACACTCTTTTAATTATTTCAGTCTTTTAACTAGAGTCACTATTGAATTGTTCAGCATAGTCTGTCTAATGTCTCAGTTGTATAAGATTAGTTTCCCTTTAACATTAATTCTAAAATATAATGATTTATATTGATTCTTTCATGCTTTCTCTCTTTGCCTAGCATGTTTATGAATGGTATCACAGAGAACCTTCTGGACAGTAATTAATGACTTTAGCAGTTAGTTTTGGAAGCATCAGTGGGGTTCAGAGTATGCCCATTAAAGTTTGATATTTTGCAAAACCCTTTCTGGCACCCACAGTCATTCTTACAGGTTGCTTCATAGGGGGTTTGTACTGCAATACTAATTATTTTAATAAAAAGAGAGCTCTGCAAACTTTACAAGTGAAACAAAGGCTTCTTAGTAAGATATTTTCATTTTATAATGATAGCTCACCCTATGGCAACATTTAATATTATTGCATAATAACCTAAATGAGCTCCATCTTTATTTCACCAGTTTCCTGCAGTTATGATGTGGATGATTTGAAAACAGGTATCATGTTTGAATGATCATCCCTCAGTGTTGTAAGGAACTGTAAATGCTGGATGCTGCCCTATCAGTCAGAAATTCTTGTATACGTGCCACCAAGTGTGGGGTTTTTTTTCCTATTAGAATTTATGGGAACAAAAAAAAAGACCATCAACAAAACTTAGAAAAGGAATGCATCCTAAGTGTATTTCTTGTACAAGTGCCCAACTGAAATTTTTTAAATTCAGAGAGTACTCAATTTACAAGTAAATTTTAGATCAAGAACATGTACTTTTAAGACATTGTGGAGCTCAGAGTACATCTGAGAAAATTAATTATGGATATGAAGAAAGTAGATTTTGAAATAACCTACATGACCACTGAACCATAATATACATGGAATGTTTTCCTTTTTGTAATGAAATTCTATAGAAGATGATATAAGTTTAACGTTAAAGGTTAATTAGAAACAAAATGAAGTGAGAAATTATTCCTTATTGTAGTAGATGCCTGTATTTGAGGAAGAGCATGTTTCATTAAACCAGAAAAACAGGCAATTTTTTAAAATTTTTTAAATGAGCTGAAATGGCGTGCTGATTTCTCTAGGAAACTTTTTCAGTTTGTAGTATTTTTCTGATGTCTTAATCCGTTTCAGAATTTAAACCTTTCATTTGATAACACAGATAAAGCTAGTGTTGCTTTTAAAGTCATCTTTCACGAATGAGATCTTTTTCCTTCAGATGTAAAAAGACAGGCAGAGAGTGAGAGACTTTTCCTGAGGTAGAAGATGCAAGTTTAAAGAACCAGGAAAATGAAGAAGGGGCCACTGTGGATATGTGGGCACAAAAAGAAACCAGGTGCCTAGGGTGGAGGATAAATAAAGTGTGGGTACCAGCATTATTTCCTAACAGGCTCCCTGAAGGAGGACCGTAGAGGTTGAGGGTGACTTTCCTTGGCAGTTTTCCTGCAGCTGCCATTCACGCTGTATGAGATGGGAATACTTCTGGTGTTATCCCTTAGTTCTGTGTGTTCCATGTCACAGAGACCTCAACTTAACTAGTACTTATAAGGTTTTAAACTGGGCTCCATGGAGCCTCTCAGGCCAGGCGGCCAAACATAGCCTCCAGGATACTCCATACACGAACTGGGCTTTCTACCTTTTAGGAACAAAGTGTTTCACTGCTTAAAATAAAATTTAAGTACCAAGGACAATTCATTATTTGCAACCGCAGCAGAGAAAAATCTATGTACCTTTGTCTTTATCAACAATATCTGCTATTATGTTTTATTCCACGTCCTTTGTTTTGCGCTCTGACCCCTCCCCCGCCCCAATGCCTTAGAGGAAAGAGAACACTGAGTGAGTGAGGGAAAGTCGCTCAGTCCTGTCAACTGTTTGAGACAACCCCACAGTCTAGACAGCCCGTGGAATTCTCCAGGCTGGAATACTGGAGTGGGTAGCCTTTGCTTCTCCCCGCGATCTTCCCAGCCCAGGGATCGAACCCAGGTCTCCCGCATTGCAGGCTGATTCTTTACCAGCTGAGCCACAAGGGAAGCCCTAAGATAACACTAACTTCAGGGAAATGATTAGGTGTGGTAATCTTGCTGATAACTATGATAATTTGATTGATAAAACCACCAAGTTGTTCATTACTCATGTTGTGTTATGTTGTCGTTGAGGGTGTTGTAGTTGTTAGTTACTAAGTCTTGTCCGACTTTTTTGCTACCCCAGGGACTATAACCTTCCAGGCTCCTGTCTGTGGGAGAATACTGGAGTGGGCTGCCAGTTTCTCCTCCAGGGGATCTTCCTGACCCAGGAATGGAACCGGCATCTCCTGCATTGCAGGCAGCTTCTTTACCACTGAGCCACCAGGGAAGCCTATTGTATTAAAAGGTTTAATAATTCTTATAGATACTAACTGACCCTCATATAGAATCCTGTTATATTAATGCCCTGCAAGTCCAAAGTAACTGTAATACCCATTAGTTGAATATAGTCTAATACCCTTTAGTTGAGTGTGTTCTCATTTCAGGACTCTCCCTGTGGCTCAGTGGGTAAAGAATCCATCTGCAATGCAGGCAACACAGGAAACTAAAGTTCGATCCCTGGTCTTTTTCTACTTCAAAGTATCATCAAAATGGTTATATAGTGAGCAAGGCTTATACATAGGAATTTTTTTGTAAATGCATGAAGAATTAGACATAAACCATATGGTTTATATTAGACATAAACCATATCAATGGGCTCAAAAAGTAACCTGAGAGCACTCCAACATATTTGTGGACATTTTAAAGTTAAATTTAAAAGGAACATCTTCACTTGCATTTATTCTCCAGTGTTTAGCCATTTTTTCATTGTTACATTGAAAGCCAGTTTAGCCCTGACAGGAAATTGTAGTTAATCTGCATAAACACGAAATGGTCATTTAAAATAGTCATTAAAAAAATATTCAAGAAGTTTATCTGCATAACAGTTTCCCTCTCTCTTTGCCATAAGTTTCACCTTTACTTCTTTAAAACTTTAAAGTATAAACTAAGAAGAAATTTTCTTAAGTTTAGGGGTTTTGTTTTTGTTTGTTAGCTTTTGCATTTTTTCCCTTATCTAGAAATGGACATAAAAAAGGTCTAATTAAACATTAAAATTCGGTACAGCTCAAAACATGAATCCAGTTTGCATTACAAACCTATCGGAATGATCTGTTTCTTACTGGTCCAGTGAGATGCTGTAGGAAAAAGTTAAGAAGCGTATATGCAGTGTGTGAGTCATTCTCCTAGAGATGCACAGTTCATGTTAGCAAACAAATAACATAAAAAAAAAGAAAGCCCAGGGTAAAAAGACCAACTTAGTTTAATGCAACAACTTTCCAACTTGCTTGACCATGTAATTTATAAAAATCATGTTTAACACTTATTAGGATCTTCCCAACCCAGGACTCAAACCCAGGTCTCCCACACTGCAGGCAGATTCTTTACTGTCTGAGCCACCAGGGATGCCAAGAACCCAACAAACTAGTGTATAAAGATCATCCTTTGGAAATACTTCATGTCATTGTGTGATTCTTGTTGACTAAAAGAACAGTGCCCTGAAGGATCCAGTTAAAAATAAATCACTCTACTGTTTCAAAGTGAATTTGTTTCCTATTACTTCATAATCTGAACACTCTATCAAATATGTTTATATTGCTGACAAAGCCCTATTTCCAAAATGGGTTCTTAGAACTTTTTTTTCTAATTTTTAATATAATATTAGTTAAAATTATAAATGTTAGATTTGGGGAGGAAAAGTCCATAAATGCCTTCATGTATATAATTATTCTCAAAGTTTTTATTTTGGTTGAATAAGTAAATTTTGGACATGGGCTCTTGCATAAATAAGTTTATTTCCTTTTTAAATAAAATTTACATCTGAAAGTAGAATTCATTTCTGTCACTAACTACCTGGACTTGGGCTAAACTTCACGGGTTAAGGGTTCAGTCCTCTGCAAGACTGCTCTCGCTTCAGACATGAACTGTGCATGTTCGGGGATCCCAGGTGAGCCTTGCTTCTGACCAACTGGCCACAGATTTCGGGGTCCCCACTATTCCCTCAGGTTCAATAATTCACTGGGATGATCCAGAGAACTCAGAAAGCACCATACTTACAATTAGAGTTTTATTATAGCAAAAGGATAAAAATCGGAACCAGTCAATAGAAGGGACACACAGACAAGGGCTGGGAGGGTCCCAAACACAGGCTCCCGCCCCGTCGAACCAGGAGACATCACCGCCTTAGCCCATGGATGTCCTTTACCAGCCTGAGCTTTTGTATCCAGAGTTTGCTAGCGGGGAAGGAGTTATTATGTAGGCATTATTAGTTGAATCATTGACTACACAGTTAAACTCAATCTCCTCTCCCGGGAGGCTGGGAGGATATCAAGAAGCTGAAAGCCCCAAGCTTTTTAAATACATGGTTGGTCTTCGTGGTATAGTCATCCTCCTTCCTTAGACATCTTCACATAAACTCACATGTAGTCTAAGAGGCCCACCATGAATAACAAAGATACTCCTGTCACTCAAGAAATTTCAGAGCTTAGAAGCTGTCTGCCAGGAATCAGAGAAACAGAACAGCCGAAGTCTTCATTATACAGCAGCGTTTTAGAGTTTGCTGTTAGAAATGGCCTTGATCGTGAACTACATAGGTATACTGTCTGAATCTGAGTGCTCCTAGTCATTGGGTAAGCTATCAGTATTGGAAGAGCAACAGCTACAAAATTTGACAGCAATTAAAACTAATGTTGAAATTTTCTGAGAAAGTCTATAAGTACCTAGTAGATATGAAGAGATATGTCTTCACATGTATATGAAACAAAAATATACAAATAAAAATAACTGTTTATTGCAGTTACATAAACTTACCTGAATACTTCATTATGAACATTTTAATTGCCCAGGGTTGATTCATAACCTTTCATACACTGAATATAAGAATGTTATAGGTAGAAGAGTTGATTATAGAAGTTTGGATATATACATGGTAGTTTAGTTTCCCCAGCTTTTCAAGTTATCTGTTCTTAATATATAATTACAAAAGAATATTCATTTTGAAACTTTTTTACAGTGACCTTTTTCAGTATTTTCAAATCCATAAGGACCATAGTAGATAAACTTCTAGCTAAATGTTCTCATTTGCAATTGCAGTCATGTGCATATAACACACATTTAAGCAGGATAGATTTTTCAGGTCACTTTTGAGATTAATCTAGATGTTTCCAATGGAGTGCCAGCAGAACTCATTCACACAGCTGTAAATCAGAACCAACCAATATGTTCCACGTGCTTTCAAAATGAATTCTTTAATCTATCAACAGTACACCTTTCAACAGCACAATATCATAATTGGGAAAGTTGTTGAAAGCTACTTTATCTGCACATTCATAATTCATATGGATGAGGTGACTGGATGTATCTCAAAGGTCCTCTGGTTGCCACTCAAAGCCTGCTAATTCTGTATTCATTTCAACCTGAAAGCAGCCATCAGAACAGATATAGATAGAAAAACTACAATCAAAATTCAGGAGTTTGATTTTTTCATGTGTCATATTCTGTGTTGAGCTACCAAGTTTTAACACCCTCATTGTGAAGTCATTTATTTTATTCCAGCATTCTCGGGAACCATAAATTGCTTCAAGATGCCAGCAGTTTATTTAGCCTTAAAACGCTTCAGATGTTTCTGTCTTTCTATCCCCCATGATCGTTTGGTGTTAATTGCCCTCAAAAATGATCCTAGTGGAGAAGGCAGGGGAATGCTTATCTGGCAGTTCACTAGTAGCATTAAGGATTTTAATTGTACGAGATAAACATGACAGGCAATTATTGAATGTTGTTACACATTAGAAAATTAAAATGGAATGCTAAGCATTATACTCTTTCACAGTTTTGTCTTTATCTTAGTGCCTAATTTGTATCTTTCAGCAATTTAATAGATTGAGTTTTATTGGAGAGACATTTTCTGGAATACTCTATTGGAAGATCAAACATAAAAATTTTATATCTGCTTACTTAATAATACAATGTGAATCAAACTGAAGTCAGACATGACACATTTCACCAATGCCATTGTACTTCAGCAGATAAAATGGAAAGAATTTCAATTTATCTGTTACTCTGAAGTAGTGACAAAAAAATAATTTGAGTCTACTGTCAGTTATAATTACTGAATGACAAAAGGTTAGAGGTTTGTTTTTGCAGTTATTTTGATCTTTTGCAAGCCAAGAAAGGTGGCACTAGTGGTAAAGAATCTGCTTGCCAGTGCAGATGACATAAGAGATGCGGGTTCAATCCCTGGGTCAGGATGATCCCCTGGAGGAGGGCATGGCAACCCACTCCAGTATTCTTGCCTGGAGAATCCCAGGGACAGAGAATCCTGGCAGGCTGCAGTTCATAGGGTTGCAAAAAGTCAGATACAACTTAGCACGCACACACACACAAGGTAGGAAATGAAATTCTAGAAATATTTCAATAATTTATTATATATGAAATACTAGTGTTCTTTTACTAAAGCAGTTTTGATAATATTTGGAAATAGTTGGGTTTTGTTAATTAATTGTCTTTTATAAACATTAAATAATTTGGTTACTGATGACATGGATTTGTAAGTGACTTTAGACATTTTTAGCTTAACTCAAAATGAATTATATACATCAATATAAGAACTAAAACTATAAAACGCTTGGGAAAAAATGGGTGTTTTTGACCTTTATGACCTTGGATTAGATAATTGTTTCCTAAATAGGATATCAAAGCACAGCAATAAAAATAGATAAATTGGACTTCATTACCATTTAAACTTTTGTTCTTCAAAGGACACTAAAATAAAAGAGACATAATAAACGAGTTTTGACAAATGTATAAGGTGGAGCACTCATATCCTGCTAGTGGTGTCGTCAAATGGTACAGTCACTTTGGAAAACAGTTTGGCATTTCAGTAAAAAGTTAAATAAAGAATTATCATATGATCAGGTAATTCCATTCCTAGATACATACCCAAGAGAACTGAAAAGTCATGTGTACAGAAACTTGTACACAAATATTCACAGCATTATTTGTAATGTACAAAACATGGAAGCAACTAAAATGTCCATCAATTGACGAAAGGATTGAAAAATATGATATGTCCATACAATGGAATACTATTTAGTTATAAAAAGGAATGAGGTACTAACAAATGTCACAACATAGAAGAATCCTGAAAACATTGCAGGAAGTAAAAGAAGCCGATCATAAAACATAAGGTTTGATTTCATTTTATAAAATGTTCAGAATACGTACATTCTTAGAGACACAAACTAGATTAGTGGTTGTTAGAGTGCGGGAGGGGAACTGGGAAATGGCTGCTAATAGGTAGAGCAGTGCTAATGAGAATGTTCTAAAAGCAGATGGTGGTGATGGTTGCATAAAGACCAAAACATGAGCTGACCTTTATGATATATAAATTATGTCTCAATGAAATTTTTAAAAGTCTACCTAGAGTTCTTAAGAGAAACTGTTTACATTATAGGCATTTTCAAAATGGAATCTTTGGTGTTGATGTAAAATGATAAGAGCAGAGTGTTCTCTTGCTTCTAGAACAACCACTCTCACAGGCAGAGTGTGATGGAGGATAACAGTTGACTCTTGATCAGGGGAATTTTGCTTTTTCCACTTATTTGTCTTGAGAAAAATAGGAATAAATTGATAACTGTGAAATGCCAAGTTGGTACTAAGGGAATGGTTAAGGAAAATGCTCCCATTTCTCAGGACAAATCTGTAGACTCTTAAGTTAATTGTGTGATTTGATGGGATGAATGCTAGACTAGACTCAGATCCTAGCCTCATCTCTGACTGTGTGACCGACCTTGCCCTTTCAGTTATCTCTCTGTACCTGTTTTCTTATCTGTCCAGTAGAACATCAGTACATGTCCACTACATTTATGCTATTTTCAAGAGAATCAAATGAATACAGTATGTGAAGGTGCTTTGAAATTGACAGCACTATAATAATATGAGGCATTATTTATTTAAAATCCTTCACTTTTCTTCATCAGACTTGATTTTCAGTGAAAGCGAAACATAAGGTGGTAAGTTAAATGGTTCCTTTTGAATATTGCTTCAGAGGGTCTGGCTTTCTTCTTGAGGAAGAATGTTGCATGGACTCAGACACTCGAACTTAGATGACATCAGCAGCTAGGATTTTATAGAAAAGTGTTCTAATTGTTTTAATGTATTATTCCGGCAGCATGAGAATGACATGGCAGCAGAGAGGTTATTGTCAATTAAACACGAGCTGTCAGAAAGTCAGAAATGTTGAAATATGGTGAGCATGAATCCTGAGCAGATCATATGGCAGCTGCTTAGCTGTTATTTTAACAGAGTCGCTGTGTTATGTGTCATTTTCCTGCAGGATTTAATTTGAGCCCCTAATGACAGAGACACCTCTACATTCGCATGCCAAGTCCTTCTAAACGGGCTGGAATGGTGGGTGGTAATAGCCGAGTGACAAGTGGAGGAGACAGCTCTTGTCTCATTTTTGTCCGCTCAGGTTACATTGAAGAGGCCTGCATCATCCCCTGCCCCTCAGACTGCAAGCTCAGTGAGTGGTCCAATTGGTCGCGCTGCAGCAAGTCCTGTGGGAGCGGTGTGAAGGTTCGGTCTAAATGGCTGCGTGAAAAGCCCTATAATGGAGGGAGGCCATGCCCCAAACTGGACCATGTCAACCAGGTATCTTCTGCTCTTGGGAATTTTGTAAAATACTTCTTAGATGCACATCGATTTCTTTTTTTTATCCAAATTAGAGAACAAATAGTAACCCCTGAATAAGATACTTGACCCACTTTATCTTTACAATGCCTGAGTAAATTATTAAAATTACAAGTCAGATGGATGATCTCTGTATTCTCAAGAGATTTAATATACTATATGTGTATATATGTGGGTATTAATATAATGGAAATAAAAAATGAAATCTACCTTTGAAATACTGTCAAGGTATTTAATCTGTTGTTATTTGAGTGTTGAGAGCAAGATTGTCTTATCTGATAAATCCATTAGACTCAGAAAAAAAATCTCAATTGCCAACCATACAAATTAAAATCAAGGAAGGTATGTAGGGTGTGGGTCAAAAATTGGGAAATATATTCTGTTGATATGAAATATGATAAGATGAAAGAGATATGAAGATGGTGTTAAAGTAACTTTGTGTTATCTATCAATTTAGTGATTGGCCTTTTTAGTATTATTTGGAACTTTCTTTGACTTTGAATACACACTTTGTTAGCAGCTATTTATAGTTATTACTTGTGTATCATTGGAAATAAAGAGTGAAATATCTAATAGGGGGAATTGTTTAATATAAGATTGCTAGTTTAATGTAACATAAGATTCATCAGACAGTTATTGCCATGTTTGGCCTACATGAGGATTAACAAAGAGTGAATTTCACACTAGATATGAAGATATGTGTGTGGATATTAAGATGTATACAAAGTTATATGTATGAACCAAATTTAAATATGTAGGTATGCTTCATACACACATAGATTGTCTAATTTTAATCTTCAAATACACTGCTCACCCATATACATTTGCCTTCCCAAAATAACCTTTGTTCATCACAATAAAATTATAGAGAAATAAAAATAACTTTTGAATAAAGCAATTAAGGGCCAGGAAAGTGGAGAATTAAATTGCATAGAAAGTCTTCTAAAAGAATGTTGATTTTTCCCAAGTAAAATTGCTAAACTTGCCTTTAAATAAATGCAACTAAAGGTGACTAATATACTGCACTGCTGCCACCTACTGGTAATCGAGTGTCTCTACCCCAGTAACGATTTCTAAAGAAGAAAATGCGGGACCCTGATGCACTTTTCTGAAATGTAGAATGTAATGTTCTGCATTTCTGAAATGTACTGTTTATAATACAAAAGAATATTTTTCTAGAAGTTTTGAAATATTGAATTTCCAGTAGTAAACTTAAATTTCAATAAATTTTATTCATGTTTTGAATAAATTCTACGCATTTTCTTACCTTCAGTGTGTATGTGCACAGCCAGTCAGAATTTAAGTTTTGTTTGCCTCAACGTCTTTTATGTAGTGAATTTAGAAAAGTTCAAAATGGCTTTGCCAAGTTGTCTTTGCTACTAAAACTTTTACCTAAGCCACTTCTGTGTCACTCTGATAAAATCTAATGCAGGGCATGATATCTGAGTATTTGTTACCAGACTACTGGTGGTATATTGAGACATGTACAATGGAAAATCAAAACTGAAACAGGAAATAATAGATTTCTGAATCTTTGAGCATAAATGTTCTACATTAAAAGTAGAAACTTCTAAGGATTCATTTGTTAGTAAAATGTAAGAAAAGTAAAGAATATGCAAAGGTTTGCATAACTGAAAATTGGGGGAGGGTTGGTGTAAATTTGTGAAAGTTATAAGTCGTATAGATTTTTCCTGCAGCCATACGTTCCTCAATAAGTAACCTGTGGTAGTTTGCCTTGAAAATTGTTTCTGAGGTTCCATTTTCCATTTGAGGAAGCAAATACTCATTTCCTTAGAAATATGGGTGAATGAATTGATTAAGCTCAGTCTATAAATAGTCCACTCACAGTTTGGTCCACCAGATATTTGCAGTCATATATTAATTCCCCATGATACGTATTTTGAGGTCTACTCGGTTTTCTAAAATTTCTTCATCCTGCCTATCAAATCCTTTCCTGGACTGTGCTGTTTGCAATTCGTTTGTGTATCTTAATTTTAAACAATAATAAGGAGGTGGCTTTTCTATTTCAAGGTCTAAGATAAATGTTCGAGTCATTTACCAAAAAACAAAAAACAAAACCCTTCTTTATATGGATAATACTTGAAACTTAGAACGTGAGATCTTCTTGCCAAATATACCAACATTTTAACCTGTCTCTGTTTCTCTCCCTTTGCTTCATTCCTGGTGAACCCTGCTCCAGGCCCAGGTAAGAACCGCTAAACCTCATGGTTCACGATAGAGTGCTTGTTGGTTTCCATTTTACTCCTGGCATCAGAGAATGTATTCTTTTTATCTTTCACACAAACGAAGTCATATTTTTTATAAAACTTTTCTTATGCAGCTGTTCCCTTTTTTTCCCCTAACGTGTTACATGCGTTTTCTCGTTTTAAAATCAGGGCCTAAGGTACGGGGATGGGGAGAACAGGCTTAAATCTCTCGCCTTGAAAGGGCAGCGACACCTCCTGTCTCATGCTTCTTGGGTGAGGGAGAGGAGTAGGTGGGCTCCAAGTGGTCACAGGAGGCCGCTCCGAACAGATCTGTATTCTCTCCAGCGTAGGAGATTAAAATGAAAGCCGTCAAAGGGCTAGGAAAGATGGCATTTCCCCTTCAATCGTTCCCTTCTCCACAACATGTAGGGTAGTGTTTTACTAAATACTAAAATAGTATTTCAGAGAAGGCAATGGCAACCCACTCCAGTACTCTTGCCTAGAAAATCCCATGGGCGGATGAGCCTGGTAGGTTGCAGTCCGTGGGGTCTCGAAGAGTCGGACACGCCTGAAGCGACTTAGCAGCAGTAGCAGCAGCAGCAAAATAGTATTTAGTCCTATTTTAATACAGCACACAATGTGAAGGTGATCACTTGTGACAGTCATTACAGATTCTTACTCCAACAGTGCATACTTTTTTCCTATGTGTGGTAGGTCAACTTTATTCACTTTCCGGGGATGTTTAGTAAAACTAAAATTTGTACAAAGAATGGTTCCAATGGACTATTTAAATCTGTATTTTCTGGAACTGAATAACTATATAAAATATTCACGTAGTATTGTGTATGGGTGGGTATTATAAAGTAGGAAATAGAGTTGAATTATCATAGATTTTGAAATAATTTTAAGAGGCATTTTTCTTTAATGATTGAGTCAGCTCTGTTGCAGTGGATTAAAGTCCTTTTTTTTTTTTAATTAATTTACTCTATTCTTCTCTCTCACTGAGAAAAGACTATAGTTGGTTCACTGTGCTAAAAATCCTGAGACCAGTCAACGACACCACCACAAACCTGGACCTGCAAGCCTTAATGGGCACCAGAGCACCGACAATTTGCTTTATTTCATGTGGCCCTCACTGCTTTGCAGCTGTGTAATATGAGACCAATTTCAGACCTTACTTCCAAGCCCTAAATGATTTAAGATAACTTTATTTAAGATAGCTGTATTTCATATTATTTATCTTTTAATTTCCTATATGGAACATGAAAAAATTCTTAATGGTATACATACTTATTTGGAAAATGGGTCAAATTATATTTATTTGAAAATAACTACTTTTATATGCTGTGTTCTTACTATTGTTCAGTTGCTAAGTCACATCCAACTCTTTGTGACCCCATGGACTGCCCCATGCCAGGCTCCTCTGTCCTCCACTATCTCACAGAGTTTGCTCAGATTCATGTCCACTAAGTCAGTGATGCTATCTAACCATTTCATCCTCTGCTGCCCTCTTTTCCTGTTGCCTTTCAGTCTCTCCTACAGCATCAGGGTCTTTCCCAATGAGTCAGTTCTTTGCATCAGGTGGCCAAAATATTGGAGCTTCAGGTTCAGCATCAGTCCTTCCAATGAATATTCAGGGTTAATTTCCTTTAGGGTTGACTGGTTTGATCTCCTTGCAGTCCAAGGGACTCTCAATAGTCTTCTCCCAAACCACAGTTTCAAAAGTGTTGTTATATGCTTCCTTAATTACTTAAAAATGAATGATAATTCTTCTATTCATTTATTCATCTTACTTAACAAGTCTCTATAGAATGCCTCACATATGAACACTCTGGGCTAAGTACTGAAGACACAGGAAACTGACCAGGAGGGATGGCCCAGGAAGTTATAATACCATGTAGTAAGGGTCAGTCCAGGAAAGCACGGAGTGTGTCTGCTGTGGTCCGTGAGGTCTGATCTCCAGCTACAGTGTGATCGCAGATCTGCAGAACACAACAGGGCTAGCCCTGCCTGCCCTTCACCGCTGCAACTTGAAGTCTCACGAGGGCCTCCATGTTCCTGTTTTAGGACAATGAACAGTAAAAGAGAGGCTGGTGTAAAAGTGAAATATCATGATCACTGACATGTGAGGTGTCCCCTCTCACCTTCTCAGGCTCCGTGCAGTGAGGTCACTGAGAACCATGTGTGTTTCAGGTGTATGAGGTCGTCCCTTGCCACAGTGACTGCAGCCAGTACATATGGGTCACAGAGCCGTGGAGCATCTGCAAGGTGACCTTTGTGAACACGCGGGACAACTGCGGAGAGGGTGTGCAAACCCGAAAAGTGAGGTAAGGTCAAGCACGGGGAAGCAAAGGCGCCGCCACCTCCCGAGTTCTTGTGTGCCAACCTGACCTTGGCCTCCCCCCAGGTCTCCTGAGTGAAGTTGTCTTCAGTTTTACTTTTAGGGTCTTGTGTTCATGGAACGCTCTGAAAGGATCTGCTTCCAGCAGCAGTTTGTCACCCTCCGCCTTCTGACTTTTGGAGGCTTTGCTTCTCAGTGCTCTTGCCGGAAAAAGGCTGCATAGTGAATGTGAGGTGGACTAAACGCAGATTTTCCAATCCCAATCAGTTCTTCCTTAAAGGTCAACTGTATTTCTAACCATAGCTCAGTGATAATCTTTTATACACTCTTTATCTTTTGATGCTAAGGCATCAAACTGTCCACCTTTTGAATACTCCCATTCCCCTGGGAAACCTTCACTAAAAGCCCTGGCTGGCTAGTGCCTCTCATGTGTTATCAGTGGCCAGTGGCCAGTAGGGTAGCCACTCACCATGTGTGGCTATTTCACTTGAAATCTAAACTAGTGAAAATTGAATAAAATGCATTTCCTCAGCCACACTAGACCCATTCTAAGTGCTCCTTAGTCGGAGGGGGCTAGTGGCTATTCTTTGAGACAGCACAGTATTTTTCCACTGTCGTAGAAAGTATGAGAGCCTTGTCAGACTTCTGAGCAGGCTTGTTCTATAATGCCCCACATAGCCCCTTAGTGTTTTGAAAGATCCATCTATATGTCTGTCCCCTTTATTAAATGCTTTCTCTCCAAACTGAGACCCTGTCGTAGTCATAGAAATTCTCTAAAACCCAATACAATAGAAATATTGTAATAAATATGGTTTAGTTGCTAAGTTGTCTCTGACTCTTGTAACCCCATGGACTACAGCCCACCAGGCTCCTCTGTCCATGAGATTTTCCAGGCAAGAGTACAGGAGTGGGTAGCCATTCCCTTCTCCAGGGGATCTTCCTAACCCAGGAATTGACCCCAGGTCTCCTGCATTGCAGGCAGATTCTACTGACTGAGCTACAAAGAAAGCCCGTAATAAGTGTAATACAATCAAATTAACTCATTAAATTATACCTAAAGCATCTGCATATGATTCTTAAGGGTCTCAAACCTGGGAAATCAGTATATGAGGCTTTATTATCTCCACTTTAAGAGAAGATTCAAAAGTACTAAGTAATTAATGTGCCTAAGCAGACAGTGAGTAAAGTGACAAAGTTGCATTGAAAAGCAAATGTCACTCTTTAGCCAGTTTATCCTAACTCTACTGAGTGATACACGGTAAAGAAAAATATAAAACATCGAAAGCTTTACAACTTCCAGTTGTGAAGAAGTCCATTCTTACTCATGACATAAGTGAATTTAAGATGACTGTTTCTTTATCTGTTTCAGTAGGAAAGTAGAGCAAATTAATGTTTATATCATAAAGCCTTGGGACTCTGTGTAGAACATTGGCTCTGATAAAAATAATCTCTCTCTTTTTTTTAAACCTCACTCATCTTAACTCTCAAATTATTTTCTGAATATTAAAAAGTGGATGAAGTGGAGGGTGGAGAAAATGAGTTAATAGGGAAACAGGGAAGAAAAAGACAGATATTCTGTTTTCTACTACTCTTCTGCCAAATTTAAATTTTATCTTTAAAATATAAAAGTATTTTCTTTATATTAAAAATTTGATAAAGTTGGGTTTTTTGTTAATATAAAAATTACAATAGCTTCTTTCAGCTTTCCCTCCAGCTCTCTATTCATATATGTTGCTTCTTTTTGCTTTCCAAATGGCTATTGTCAATGTTTTCAAACACATTTTAAACAAAGTAACTTTTAAGGTCAACCTATTTTTTCAGTAAACATTTTTAACACAAATAGAGAATTGATGAAAATTTCTTATCATGTAATAATGTTCCTTAAGGTTAAATGTCATGTTAGATGTGACCATTGGGTGACATTTCAGGACAAATACATCTATAAGGAAGTATGAAAGTGAAAGTCACTCAGTCGTGTCTGACTCTTTGTGACTCCACGGACTATACAGCCCATGGAATTCTCCAGGCCAAAATACTGGTGTGGGTAGCATTTCCCTTCTCCAGGGGATCTTCCCAACCCAGGGCTTGAAGCCAGGTCTCCCACATTGCAGGCAGATTCTTTCCCAGCTGAGCCACAAGGGAAGCCCAGGAATGCTGGAGTGGGTAGCCTATCCCTTCTCCAGCGGATCTTTCAGACCCAGATATCAAGTTGGGGTCTCCTGCATTGCAGGCAGATTCTTTACCAGCTCAGCTGCTACAGAAGCCCTTTTAGGGTGGTGTGACATATCAAAGGCTGAATAATAGTAGTGATTTGCCCTGGTGAGACAGAATATTTTTTCATTGACATTTTTCTAAAATTTCCAGCACATGATGATAATAAAAACCAGTCAGATTTGGTTATTTCTGTTGCTTTTGAAATCTCTGCAGGCAATCTACCCCCTTACTGCCACAACTGTGGTGGGTGCCGGGCTCCACCCTTGGCCGCAGTTTGGTTCTATGCTCTGTTTTCTAAAACAGTTTGATAGTCTCACAGCATAATCCCTTCTCTTATGGAATGGAAAAAATCCAGGCATTTGAAGAAAGCAAATGAACTTAAATTGCCTTCCTTTGGGCTCCAGACTTGATCCAAATAGTTTTTCTATATTCTGCAGTGCTAAATAGGGTGGTGGGACTACACCACTATCCCCATTTTACAGTGATAAAAATATCATTAATACAAAGTCAAATAAATAAAACTTACAAATAATCTGAATGTCAACAAGAAGGGTTGTTTTTTTTTTTTTTTGCATTTGTGGCACATTTAAATGATGAAATTGCAAAGTTCAAATGTAATCATTAAAAAGTATGTTTTAGGGAAACAGCTAATAACATGAGATGTTTATCATATATTATTAATGTTTTTCCTAAATGGTGCAAATAGTAGGTAAAGTTTATTCCTATTTAATGAAATGAAAATATATGTTTAAATACAGTAATTGGCTAAGAGTGATTCTCTCTGATATAATACAGTGAATTTTTTATTATTTCTTCTGATTTTCCTAAAATGAATTTATTACTTGTATAATAAAAACTGAAGGAAAAGAAAAGCCTTTGAAAATAAAAAGTTTTATGTACGTAAGTACTTAATAGAGTATTGAACATCTGTCCCTAACTCTGGATCAATAGGTAATTTTGCAAGTTAATCCTTGTACATCATGTCAGAGCCTAACATGAATGCAATCTTTTCTTAGCAGCAAATCCAACTTTGGAGATTGAACTGCCCTGTCTGTTCCATGTCCTCTCAGAGCTGCTGTCAACAGAGCATTTTTAAAATGCCAGTGAAGCTAGAAATTTTTTCCTAGGACACTAAAATTCTTCCCCCCAAATGTATAATTTACTTTTTTCCTTCAACAGTGAAATTGCAAAAAAAGTCTCCATTTGCAGGTTTTGTGATTACTTTTTATTTTTTCATTTATCTTTAATTGAAGGATAATTGCTTTACAGTATTGTGTTGGTTTCTGCCAAACGTCAACATGAGTGATTACTTTTTATATTTATATTCAGCATACAAAAAAATGCAGAGCTGGGTATCTGTGTGGATATTTTTTCAGGTTACAAAGCCAGTTAAGACGAAACCAACAGCATAGTTTTCCAGTTTTTGATGTATCCCACAGGAAACCCACATTTCTCTTAAAATCAGCAGCATGGTATGGAAAGGTGATTCTGCAGAGTAGAACTGTCAAGATGCAATCTCCCTACTGATTGTAAATCCCTGAGAAAAGTTGAGATTCCAGGTATAATTGGTAATATAATGCAACCAACAGTTTAAAACATTGCAATGGGTTTGAGGCTTAAGAGCCCAAGCCTTCCTCTTCATCTCCTGCAATGCAGTTCTCTTCCCAAATTTAATAATTTGGTTGACCTTCTCTGAGTCACAAATGAGAAGATAAAGTTTTTGTCTTCTATTAGAAAAGTACCTGGAGAGATTAACCATGGTAAAAAGCGAAGTCCAGTATACTAGCCACTTTAATTAGATTCCCAAGACATGAGTTAAAGAGCCCTTTATGACTGCTCACAACACAGTGAAATGTAATGAAATGTTTGGATTTATTCTGTTAAAAGGAAACTAACGAAAAAAAAAAAATGGTCAAGATATAGGAAGATCCCAGCAACCCCATTTAGAGAAGTCGTGCTATTACTCTAATGATTGTCTCTCACTTCTGGCTTTCTTTTAAGGTTATCAGCAAATGGGAAGCTAAAATTACTTGTTAAATGACAAAATAACTTGTTAAATGTCATCAGTTACTTTCAAAAGCAGTTAATAAGACCTCTGCCTAGGAGATTTCATTGTGCCTTGTCCTCCATCATATATGAATCTACCTTCTCTGTGGAATCCACTATTTTTCTTGAAAGAAAAAAAATGCATTATATTCCAAAATTGCAACCCATCTCTGAAAATCTTTGGCCAGTGCTTTAGTTTCTTCATGATAATTTAGGTGTAAATAAATGACTCTCTTCTTTCAGAGGAAGACACATAGAGTTTGTATATACAGAGTATACACATAGTGGCTACAATTTAAAAGATGATAATGATACATGCAAGCAGAGATTTTTAAGTCACACTGAAGGGCTCCAACTATTTATGGGAGGCAGAGATCTTCTGTGTCTTTATGTTTGGAGAATTTTATTCATTAAATTCCAAGCTCCCCATCCCCTACCTCCATGGTGATGTCTTAAGAGAAACCTTGAAACTGGTGGGTTGGCCAGTTTGATTGTCCAAATTCCTTCACTGATAGACGTGTTTTCTTCTAGATGCATGCAGAACACAGCGGATGGCCCCTCTGACCATGTAGAGGATTACCTCTGTGACCCAGAAGAGATGCCCCTGGGCTCTCGAGAGTGCAAACTGCCATGTCCTGAGGATTGTGTGGTATCCGAATGGGGTCCGTGGACCCGATGCTCTTTGGTGAGACAATTAACCATTAGTTGATGTAGAATTTGCTAAATTCCTTACCACTAAAGCTTTTAAACTACCATTAAGAAAAGAAGACTTGGTTACTGAATTAGTTACCAAAGCAAGGTGTGCTGTCGGCTACTTCATTCTTACGAATGCACCATTTAAAATCAGCAGTGTTTAGACTCATCCCGGCACAGCTTAGCCTCTTGCAAACTTCATACTCCTTCACCATCCTCCTAATCCTAGCACAAAAATGCCTTTAGATTGATTTATGAATACACAGCATGTTAAAAACTGCAGTGGTGATAATGATTCTCTCCAGGTAAAGAGATAAAGAATGAGACTCTAGTAAAAGTACTTTCGTGGTCTCAAGTTGTTATCATCCCTTGCTTTTTGCCCAGGCCATTTTATTTAAATCGTAGGAATAATCTTTCACACTGTGGGGATATGGCAGCAGGAGTATTGACACTAAAACTCAAAAGATTCTGGTAAGAAAGGGAGTAGAAAGAAGAAATCTGGGCATCAATGAATCTTTTTCCAGGCACTGACTCTGAGTGTCTTTGGACCTGGAAAGCCAGCTGAGAGTTTCAAATCGCACCGAGCTTCTAGATTTCAGCAGCCCATGGGGCACTTCCATGGGCCCTGGGGAGGAGAGTCACTTGAAACAGGACTGGCTGATGATGTAGGAAATTTGGCTTACCCCGGGCATATCTGTAAAGCTGCACACTCAATGTGGCATCAAAAGCATGGAAAAAATATTTAATGTGTAATTTATTTGCTGAAATATAATATGGGACAGATACATGTTTTTCAAGGAGGAATTAATTTTCTGTTCCAGTGTTAAAGTTATTAAAGATGCTGATTAGCAGCCAACTGATAGAGCAGGAGCAAAACAGGGTGGCATTTGACTTGGATACAGAATAAACTGCAACAAAGAATCAATCAGCTGTTTCACAAGGGTGTGTGAATGATTTTGTATTCTAATTTCATAGCATCAGGTTTGAAGTTACTGTTTCTGCTCTTAATAACCAAATGTTTCCAAAACAAGACTGTACCAGTAGGAGAATAGCAGCCAGTTTTTTAAGATTAGTGCCACCTTACATTTGTTTCCATGTATGTGTGCACATAAGGAAAATATTAATAGCTGTTTTTCCATGGACAGAGGAGCCTGGTGGGCTGCAGTCCATGGCGTCGCAGGGTCAAGCACAACTGATCAACTAACACACACACGTACACACAACCTTAATTTTTTGGGTCCAAGAAAATAGATTATAAGTTCTGTGACCTACAGTAAAATGTGTGACCTACAGTAATTAGTATGAGCATATATTTTTTTGTGTATGGATGATGTGATGTATCTATTAATATTTGACACATAGACTCTTTTTTTTTTAATCCCAGTTGTATTGAGAGATAATCAACAGACATGTTTAAGGCATACAGCATGATGGTTTGATTACGTATATTGTGAAACGATTACCACAATAGTTTCAGCTAGCATCCATCTTCTCAAATAAGTATGATAAAAAGAAGAAAGAATAAAGGGGGAAAAATGATCTGCTTGTGGTGAGAACTGTTAAGATTAACTCTGTTAACAACTTTGCTATATAACATATATCAGTGTTAGCTACAGTCATCACGCTGAACCTGATGTATTAGTAAGGATGTATCCCTACTACTTACTGTCTGATAACTGGAAATTTGTACCTTTGACCACTTTCCTCCAGTTCTCCCTCTCCCCTACCCCTACTTCTGTTAAATGCAAGTCTGATCTTTTTCTATGAGTTTTGTTTTGTTGTTTTAGATGCCACATGTGAGAGCAGACGGTATCTGTCTGTCTCTGTCTGACGCCTCACTTAGCAGAATGCCTTTGACGTCCATCCACATTGTCACAAATTGTAGGCATCCTCACTTTTTATGGCTGAATAATATTCTGTTGTATTATCATACTACAGCTTATTTATCCATCGATGGACATCTTGGGCTTTTTCTATATCTTGGTTATTGTAAATAATGCTGCAGTAAACATAGGGGAACGGATATATTTTCAGGTTAGACACATAGACTCTTAAGTATTGTCACCTCAAGAAAAAGACACAACCTGAAAGTTGCCAGTTAAGTTTCATCTGGGGTTCATTGTTCTGAGGACAATGGCCTGGGAGATGGCCTTTTAGACTGAGGAACTGCTCCAAAGAGGTAGAGGAGGAGCCTGAATAAGCAGGAGTTTTTTGCTGGGAAAAAAACACATAGTCAAATATAAAAAGAGTACTGCTAATTCGTGAAACAGAAATCTCTAGTTAATAATGTTAGTGCTTTCTTGTGTATAGGAATATGCAGGACTCTGGGCTCATTGAAATTATTCCTTAGACATGTATCTTAACCATCTCGGGTCAGTATCCAAAGCATGGAACGGTGCCTCTTTTTCTCGATCCTGTTTGCCTCAGGGCACAGCCCCTGCAGTAGCTGCAGTGGTGATGGTTTGGTCCTCGTGGAACCGGGACAGTGGGACCATTCTCTGTCTGCTGGAACGGCAGGCAGCATTCCCTGTCCACAGCATCATAGAGCCAGACTGCACATCAGAAACTCATCCAGCACCTGGACTTACAGATGAGATTGTTGAAATTAGCCAGTGGCCCAAAGGTTCTAACTCGTGCTCCAGTGCTTGCCTTAATACATTTGCTCCTGTGTGGCCAAGTACTCACCTTTCTGAGGAGTTATGTTATTCTCTGTCAGCCTTGCAATCAAAGCAGTTTCCGGCAAAGGTCAGCTGATCCCATCAGACAACCAGCTGAGGAAGGAAGAGCCTGCCCTGATGCTGTGGAGAAGGAACCCTGCAAGCTGAACAAAAACTGCTTCCACTATGATTATAATGTAACAGGTACGTGAGTAGCCTTCACCTCATAAAGGCCAAATTCCATGTCTGTCAGCTTAGCAGCAATCCCAGAAGTATGGTTCACCTCCATCCACATGTCTTTTGGACATGCTACTTGGTGATTTAGTCACTGAGTCGTGTCTGACTCTTGTGACCCCATGGACTGTAGCCCGCCAGGCTCCTCTGTCCATGGGATTTTCCAGGCAAGAGCACTGGAGTGGGCTGTCATTTCCTTCTCCAGAGGATCTTCCCAACCCAGGGATCGAACCCACATCTCGTGCATTGCAGGCAGATTCTTTACCGCCTGAGTCAAGGAAAGCCATACACACTGCTTAGTCTCCCAGCAGTAATTCTGTATTAAATGAAATAAATATTTATCTGTCTTATTTTTAATAAATATCAAGATAGAGAATGAAAATATCATACAAACATTAGCTCTTAAGGCAGATTGTGAATAGTCTAAGGGTTCCTACGTAAAACATCCTCCCACTTTCAGAAGGTGGAAATAAACATCTTTCCCAAGGATATCAGTTTATTGAAAGATGTTTTTCTTCTTCGGAATATGTTTAATCATTATGAATACTGAGACAGCCATTCTTTACGTGGGGGCAGTTCATATGCATGATTAGTCTGATCTAAAAAGCATTAGCAAGCTTATGTGTATGTGTATACACCTTCCAAATAGTGTATGAAGAGAATTTTTTAGTGTTATCAAAGGTCTAGGTAGAAAAAGATGATTGTTTTTTTAGAAGAAAAAAAGGCTTATCATAAATTCTGTTTTTCCCCAAACCCTCGTCTCATATGTCATCAAGGCATATACTCTAGGAAAGAAGAGGTTTTGGGGGGCTTATATGACTTGGGGCAACACTGAAGCTTATTTTGGAATTTTCCCCCATGTAATTTTCATGCTGAAATAAACCCCAGAAACTATACTAAGACACATAGCAGTCAGCTTGATTTTTTGTTTCTTTTGGTTTTTCTTTTCAATTTGTTTTCGTGACACAATGAAATCACAGTTCTCTGGGACAGGCTACATTTCCCTGGGAAGAAAGATAAAAAAATTACCTTGCAAAAGATACTTAATAAGAGAAATAAATATGGCCAAGCTGGTTTTGAAATAAATAATACATTTTACAATATCCTAAGTATGTATGGCAAGTGAAATAGTTTTATTTGGATATAACTACACAAAATGCCAGGCATTAAAATTATGATTATTTTGCTAAAACAAAAATGTTGACATTTACATTTTTACTTTCATTAGGATAAGCAGTTTCTAAGTGACATTTCACCTGCAGGCCATAGCCATTTTTACAGTATCACCAAACGACTAGCCATCAAGATGGTCAAGGAGACAGCTGCCTCAGGAATAATCCCCGTAGCTGTGTGCAGCCCCAGCAATTCCATTTGACTCCTGATACATTCAAAGCTGGGACCCATATGCTCTGCATGTGAGGTGATTGATGGTGGGGCTTAGGAAGCAGTTGTGAATTAAATACGGGATTCAGGTCATCCGAGTTTCATTTGAAATCTGTTCCGTACATAGCCTTCTGTTCTGATGCCTTCCTTCCCTTTTAGACTGGAGCACGTGCCAGCTGAGCGAGAAGGCAGTATGTGGGAATGGCATTAAAACAAGGATGTTGGATTGTGTTCGAAGTGACGGCAAGTCAGTTAACCTGAAATACTGTGAAGAGGTGAGGGGAGGCTGTGTTATATCTTTGTGAGTAAATTCTTCCCCAATAGTCTCAATTCATGCTGAGCCAAGTGACCGGTGCTTTATGCAACTCTTCGCCAGCAGATGTTTTCTGGTAAACACGCTCTTGAAAAGAGATTCTTTCCAGCATTACTGATTTCTACACATAATTTCCTGTATTTTGTTCTGCTGGGAGCCCAAAGGTATGCTAATTAGCCCATTCCAAAAGAAATGCTTGGGTAACAATAAGTAATCAAGGTGAATAAAGGCAATAAATCTTAATCAGGCGACTCATCATCTTTTGTAATTTCATATGAATTTTGTGTTGCCTGGGACACCTGCCAAGAGCTGTCATTTATTCTCTCTGTTGTAAAACATTGATCGCATGTGGTTTGGTAACAGATTTTGATATTAGGATCTAATACCCAGCTGTGAGAGTCTGAGTCAGGTCTGGGTAAGAGAGAGCCTGAAATCTAAACAAAGGAATGGAGTCTACCATTGCTGTCTTTTGGGTACAGATATCTGTAACTGTTAATTCTCCAGTTTACAAAAGTAATGTTATCTTTTCTAATATGACCTTATGAAATGTAAGAAAATGTAGTCGTAGTTTTCATGAAGCTGTACTTCAGGTTACAATTATTTTGTCTAATTTCCAGACGAAAAGGGTACTCATCTTCCTGACAGGTTTTGACTCCTCCTGAACTAAGGCCCAGTGGGTTCAACATGAACCAAGACAGCTAGAGCCTCGGTAGGCCTAGAACAGCCAGGGAGGGACCTGTAGCCTCAGCAGGGCTCCGTGGACATGTGACCACAATCTCTGCCTGCCTGTCCTAGAGGTTATTATAAGCCTGTGGCAAATTATTCCAAATCTTAAGGGAAAGCTCAAGATGGAAATATTTTAATCCATTTGATATCTTTAATATTGTCATATAGACCTAATTTAACTTTCTATATATCTGTCCATAGGAACGGAGCTCCCAAACGCACTGAAAACAAATTTAGTTAATAAATTCCTCTATCTTACAACATAATTCAGTCAGTTATGGCCTTAGCTTTAATCAGAAATTTCATACCTGAATCAATTTGGCTTTGAAACTAATAACATCAAAGTAATGTGACCACTATAAAAATACAAAAATAACATTGTTAGTGAATATTATTTTAATAGTTATACACACAGGCTGGAAAGCATCCTGTGATCTGCCTCTCAGGTGAGTCTTTTTTTTGTTTTTGCAAATGCATATGCAAATACCCTTCTAGGCCAGAATAAAATAACAATGAATAGCTCTGAGAGCTTTTAGAAAGCTTCACCCAAAGCATATAAGTTGTTGTGTCACTAAATCGTGTCCGACTTTCTTACATAATCACATAAGACCAGAGATTAAGTATCTCATATGACTCCGGAAGAAAGATATAAATAAAGCCTTTTATTTAAGTGAAATGTGAGTAAAAGTCTGAGAAAATATTTTTGTTATCCAGAAGTCTGGATAGATTTACTTTTATGTACAAATATTATCATGTTTGAATACTATGATGACAATTAGGGATTCAAATCATTAACATTTTAGCACATACTGTATTCAGGGAGAACAGTGCTCCTCTCGCAGGAACTGGATTAAACAATTCATATCCCCTTTTATCCACCCTATGGAAGCAGTAGAATTAAATAATAGCCCTGAGAAAAGCTGGCTGTCTTTTCTAACACTGGATTGGTTGCCTACCTACTAATACATGTGCAAACCCTTCATTCTGTGCAGAAGCAGTAGCTAACTCTTGCTGTTCCTCTAACAGCCAAGAAGAAAGATGGCACTACTCTCCAACAAAGAGGAAAATTAGGGTTAAACCCAGCCAGCATTTATATAGCACTTCTGTCTTTGATGTTTCTCAGACATTAATTTACCTGATACCTAATAATTTGGTTTCTCCTTTCCTATTCTTTGATCCCTGAACATATGTTTAGATAAATGATAGATTAGATAGATGATAGAGGAGAGGAGAAAAGAAGATACAATAAATTTAAGGAACACTACATTGTAAAGCAACTGTACTCCAATAAAAATGAAGTAATAAAAAAATTTAAGAGAATAAGTAGTGTAGGGTTAAAATATCTTACTGTTAGATACCCAAAATGTCTGTAAACAGACATCCTTTTTAATCCCCTAGTGAAATAAATATGCCAATAGTAATTGAATTCTGTGATTCAAACCCTTTCTCCATGAAATCATCATGTACCTTAAAAGCAAAACATAATTTTTATCAAATCACCTTAAGGTTTCCATCTCTAATCTCTCATGACTTCAAGTGATTTTATGAGACTTAAGTTGATATGGTAAAAGTTTTCATACCAAATGCTCAGCTTTGTCAAGTATTACTGGTGGAGAGTATAACGGGAGTGCCTGCTGAGGGTTCTGGCACATAGATCACTGATCTGATCCTCTCCCAGTGCATAACTTGGAGCCAGGAGCACTACTTGAATCACAATATAACATTTCAGAAAATTTGTCTTTTGCCATTTTCTGCTATATAGATTAGACACTGTAAGCTTATCTTTCATGTAGAAATAAAAAAGGTCTTAGAAATCCCCAAGGATTACCAGTTTTAAAAATTGCCCTTTCCTAACCTGCTCTTAATTTTTTCTATCTCAGTGCTACTTTGCACCTTAGACTTTTAACATGTGTGCATACACAGTGGATAAAATCTCTTCCTGTATTATAAAGGTAGAATACTTAAGCAATGCAACTGAATGCAATAAAATACACATTATTATGAGATGAGAGGCTAATGCCAAAATAACAATTACACCACCGTTGGCTGCTGAGTTTTAAAAGAGAAAATCTCTGTAAAAAAAGTAATAAATATATACAAAATATTTGTAATAAAAATTCTAAAGGCCCACTCCTCCTTTTGAGAGAGGTAGCTTATTCGAAACTGTTTTATATTATGTTAGTACATTATATTTGGGGGTTTGAGTGGCAAGTGGTCTTTAACTTTTCTCCTTTGCTTTTCAGTTTGACATCCACATGTAAAAATAATATCCCCCAAATGCAATTATATGTCTGTATATTGATGATAATCTTGGTGTTTAACTAGTAGAAAATATTTGTGCTTACACCTATTTATTCCTCCTTTAGGGAAATTCAACCAATATGGAGATTAAATCTTCCTTTTTTCATTTTTTTATTTAAAAAGGTCAATAATATATATTACAGAAATTTGCTTCTCCATTCATCCCATTCCTTTTGCCTCACCTCTCCTGGGGTGAACCACTTTATATTTTTAATAGTTTGGGTCTTTGTCCTGCAGACATGTTTTTACTTTATTATGCATTGCTTATTCTTCCTCTCCTCCCTACTCCTGTCTTGCCCTTCCTCCTGCCCTCCTTCCTTCAACACTATACCGTGGTCTTGCCTCGGCATCAGTACAAACAGATCTGCCTCTGTCCTTTCAGCTTGGCTTGGAGAAGACCTGGCAGATGAACACGTCCTGCATGGTGGAATGTCCTGTGAACTGTCAGCTTTCTGACTGGTCTCCATGGTCAGAATGTTCTCAAACGTGTGGCCTCACAGGTTTGTGCCTTATTTGGCATTTGATTAATGGTCAAGGAGTACAAAATAAAATGTCCCTCTTACTTTAAGTCATATCAGACAATCTTCAGAAAGGTTGAATCGGGGTATATTTCTTTCCAAAACACCTAAACCTTTCTTGTTCCTCAAACCTCAGGAGAAATGTCTTTGACCCCTTCTCCGAGAAACATACATGCTTGATAATATAGCACATTACTAACAGTGCATCACGTTGTATCTTTTAAGGAAAAATGATCCGAAGACGAACAGTGACCCAGCCCTTTCAGGGTGATGGAAGGCCATGCCCTGCCTTGATGGAACAGTCCAAGCCTTGCCCAGTGAAGCCTTGTTATCAGTGGCGGTATGGGCCATGGTCTGCATGCCAAGTGCAGGTAATCAGTCTCAAGAAGTGGTATGGAAATGTGTGTTCTTTATCTGCAGACACTTGGTTTCAGAAATCTCTCTCAGAGCTTACAGATGGCATGTTTCTTGTTAAAGATTTTAGTACCTTGCCATTTCATAGCTGTTTAATTAGTTTTGATAACAAGCACTTCCTGCCCCGTATTTTAAAACCATTTGGAGACTGATCCATTTTAATGAAAATTTATTTGCCTGTCTTTGGCTAGAAAACAAATAAATTGTTCATTGTATGCTTTATAGCTAGTGCCCTACAGAACCTCTTCCCTAGGGTTTCAGATGCTCCTTAAACTGCTTGTAAATCATAATCAGTGGTGCAGAGATGACTGTTGAGCGATAAGCTAACTAATGAATTATTTTCTTTCCCTGATTAGTCATTTCTTCCTCCGTTTCAGGATGCACAGTGTGGCGAAGGGACCAGAACAAGGAATATTTCTTGTGTAGTGAGTGATGGGTCAGCTGACGATCTCAGCAAAGCGGTGGATGAAGAATTCTGCACTGACATCGAACCCACTATGGATGGTAATAAAAAAGTGGTTCTCGAAGAAACCTGCACCCAGCCTTGCCCAGGTAACAACAGCAAAACAGAATTCATACTTTTGGCCATTCCTTACCAGGACCACGGTGAAGGGGTTGCATGTGTAAGCCCAAGGTAAGAGATGTCAACTGTCTTCTCATTCACTAATAACCTGTGCAAACAGCTAGAGGCTGTAGTGCGGATGAAGTGGGCACTGCCTCCTTATTGCCAGCTGGGGGTGAAGTCCAGTTCCACATGAGCCTCTATTGACACTCACCCCCTTGGAGTTTTAACATCTGTAAAGAATGGCAGAATGTATTCAGGATTTCCAGAAAGAGAGAACGGAGAATGAGAGGCAGGCAGTGTTTATATACATAATGCATAGAGAAGGATTTAAGTCATAATGAAAGCTTCTTGTGGGTCCTCGGTACAGTGCACAACAAATTCACACCTAGATACGCTGTAGTGAAAACATAAAATGTAGGAAAATAGAGAATTTATGAAGCATTCAGAAACAAAAAAGCAGATTACCCACAACAGAAAGACAATCAGAATTATAACAGATATCGTCTTAGTTAGATGGAAGCCAAAAGATAATGGAATATATTCAGAGCGTGATACAAAATAATCAACAACCTAAAATTCTACTGCCAGCTAAATTATCATTCAAGAGTAAGAAAAAAATAATGCTATGTGAGAAAACTTTCAAATAAATCAGTGGCTCAATGTTGGACACAGGAGTGCAAGCAAGTAAAATGTCAAAGGAAAATGCTGTGTATCAAGTGGTGTAGAAATAACTAGCAGGAAGTGATATGTTAATGATGAGGAATTTGGGCTTCACGCAGAACACCCAAAGGCAGATAGAGTCAAAATAATCGCATTGTCAAGCATGACCTTGGGCCTTAAGATCAAGGGGCAGCAATATATTTGTGGGCTAGAAAAGAACAAGACTGAGTGTAAATTAACTATCTTTTTACATTTAATTGCTATTTTATATTCGAGTATAATTGATTTACAATAATGTGTTAAGTATCATGTGTAAAGCCAAGTGATTCAGTTATGTACATACACACTGTCAGATACTTCTCCCATATAGATTATTTGAAAATGATGAGTAGATTTCCCTGTGTTATGGGGAAATTGGTCCTTGTCAACTGCCTGTTTTATAGATAGTAGTGTCTATATGTTAATCTCAATCTCCTAATTATCCCTCCCTCTCACCTTTTTCCTTTGATAACCACAAGTTTATTTTTGAAGTTTATGAGTCCATGTTTTAGAAATAAGTTCGTTTGTGTTATTGGTTTAGATTCCACATATAAATGGCAGCATGCACTATTTGTCTTTCTCTGTCAGACTGACTTCAGTTAATACAATAATCTCCAGGTCCTTCCGTGTTGCGGCAAATGGCATTATTTCATTCTGTTTTATAGCTGAGTAGCATTCGGTTGTATGTATGTACGTGTGTTTTTGCGCATTTCTCTCTTCCTGGACATTTAGCTTCCATGTCTTGGCTGTTGTAAATAGTGATGCCGTGACTTTGGGGTGGGTGTGTCTTTTCCAGTCATACTTTTCTCTGGATACAGGCCCAAGAGTGGGATTTCCAGACCATTCAGTATCTGTGTCTTTAGGGTCTTAAGGAACCTCCATGCTCTTCTCCACGTGGTTGTTAGCAATTTAGGTTCCAGCAGCAGTGTGGGAAGGTTCCCTTTTTTCCAGGCCCTTCCTAGCATTTGCTCTTTGTAGACTTTTTGATGATGGTCATTTTGACAGGTGAGAGGTAATGCCGCAGTGTAGACGTGCAGATTTTATTTTATTTTTTTGATATTTGTTTGTTTCTGGGTTTCTTTTCTTGTCTGTGCTAGTTCTTTGTTGCCCTATGCAGGCTTTCTCTAATTAGTGGTGTGCGGGCTTCTCATTGCGGTGGCTTCTCTTGTTGTGGAGCATGGGTTCTAGATGCCCAGGCTTCAGTAGTTGAACATCTCATAAGCTCCAGCTGTGGTGCACAGGCTTAGCTGCTCCCTGGCATGTGGGATCTTCCCAGACCAGGAATCACACTTGTACAAGGCACACTCTGAACTACCAGAAAAGTCCTTAATTTGCTTTTCTTTAACAATAGGCTATAGGGAAGACCTTTGTAGGTGCTTTTTTTCTTTTAAAAAGTATGAGTAAAAATTCCCTGTTGAAATTGACTTTTTGAAAGCCTGCCCTGTTTTGAACTGTTATTTGATTATGTACCCCAGGCCACTGTCTTAAAGCAGGAGTCACTTACAGCCCTACAGTCGTATTGAGTTTTTAGTGCCCCTGAGCACATCGATTTCAATTTGCTGTTACTAGAAATGGCCACAAGGCGACAGCATTTACTCTTTCCAAACTGGTTATTGGGGCACCAGAGCCTTAGAGAAAGTCCTATTCCTGGGTTGTAAATGACAGTGGAATGTAACAGAAAAAAGACTCAAGGGTTGTGTCTCATTATTTCCTGCCTATATTCTTCACCCCTACCTGGATAAATCCCAAACCCTTCAAATCTGCCCTGCCAATGGTGCCATCATCTTTAAGTTGGGCACCTCAAAGGGAGGAAACTGGAGGTAGGAACCCTACCAACAGGAGCTGTGGAGACCTGATAACTTTACAAGCTCTTCCAGCCCCAAGGGTCCACCATCCTGTGGGTGCAATAGGTGCACCTGTGGAGGACTGGCCCCCAGCATGGACACTGTGCTGTCACCCAAGGGGACAAACATCACAGGTCCAACAGGGGCTCATTTGTGGGCACACTGCTGTCACCTCCCTCGGCACCATGGACAGTCCAGTTGGGGGACCCAGGTTGCTCAGGCTCCCGGGTGTAACAGCAGCCAGGGTCACCAAGCCCTATGGGGAATATAGGAGAGAACTCATTTTACTTGTAAAATTAGTATTTATTTTCTTTTTGAGTGTAGTTGTGTCCCAAGGTTGAGTTTGTTGTAGGTGGACAGGAACTAGATGCAGATAGACGTAGAAGAGTATCTAGTCTTTTGAGGAAGCTTTGCCCTCCTGGGGTATGAGAATGGACAGTAGGGTTTTCTGTGGTGTACCATACATAGCTCCTTGTTGATGCTCTTTTTTGAGATGTTTGAGTGTGTATAAGAAGATCCTCTGGAGAAAGAAATGGCAATCCACTCCAGTATTCTTGCCTGGACAATCCCATGGACAGAGGAGCCTGGCCGGTCTATGGGGCTGCAAGAGTCGGACACGACTTAGCAACTAAACCACCACCACCATGTTAATAGAAGTTGAGATGGCTGGAAGGCATCACAAGTGCAGTGGACATGAACTTGAGCAAATTTCAGGAGATGGTGAGGGTCCATGGGGTCACAAAGAGTCGGACACGACGAGGTGACTGAACAACAATGTTATCTCCAAAGCTTCCCTGTTGGCTCAGTGGCAAAGAATCCGACTGTCAATGCAGGACCCACAGCTTCAATCCCTGGGTCAGGAAGATCCCCTGGAGAAGGGAATGAGAACCCATTCCAGTATTCTTGCCTGGGAAATCCCATGAACAGAGGAGTCTCCTCTCCAGACTGAGACACGACTTAGCAATTAAATCACCACCACCACAGGTTAATCCCAACGTCCTGATGTAAGCCTGCCCCTGCTCTTCCCCTAACAAAATCCTAGGTGCATTTTCTAGGGCTGTGACTCTGTCTTCTGTAGATGAATTCCTTTGTCTCCATCTTTAGATTCCATCTAAAAGTGATACTGTATGATATTTCTCTTCCTTTGTCAGATGTACTTCACCTAGAATAATCATCAGTAAGTCCTTCAATGTTCCTGCAAATGGTATTAGTTTATTCACTGAGATGGCTGAATAAACTTGTACATGAATGCGTCTTTTTCTGTTCACCTCTGGAAGGACACAGGATTGCCTTCATATCTTGGCTATTGTAAATAGTGCTGCAGTGAACATTGGGGTGGTTTGTTTTTTCCAGTTACCTGGAACATTTTTCCAGTTATACTGAAACCCCAACAAACAGTGGGGTTTGTTTTTTCCAGTTATACTTTTCTCCAGATATACACCCAAGAGTGGATTTCCGGACCATAATGTATCTGTGTCTTTAGGGTTTCAAGGAAACTCCATGCTGTTCTCCACAGTGGCTGTTAGCAATTTTTATTTTCAGCAGCAGTGCAGAAGGGTTCCCTTTTCTGAAGCCCCTTTCCAGCACTTACTGTTTGTAGACTTTTTGATGATAGCCATTCTGACGGATAAGAGGTGATACTTCTGTGGAGATATGATTTGCTTTGTCTGACAGTGGGCGCTGGTAAGGATTTTTGTCGGTGCCTTTTTTCTTTTAAGAGTGTGAGTAAAATTTACCTGTTGAGATGGGCTTCTTGAATGCCTGCCCTGTTTCAGATTGTCACGTGATTATTTCTTGAGGCAGGAGACATTTATAGCCCCAGAGGCATTGTGAATTTTAAGAGCCCCTGACCTGTTTTCAAAGTTGTTGTTCCTGGAAATGGCCACGAGGGGGCAGCACCTCTTCTTTCCCCATCTCTGGTTATTGGGGCACCAGAGTCAGAGAGGAGAAGGCCAATGGCACCCCACTCCAGTGCTCTTGCCTGGAAAGTCCCATGGATGCAGGAGCCTGGTGGGCTGCTGTCTACGGGGTCGCTAAGAGTCGGACACGACTGAGTGACTTCACTTTCACTCTTCACTTTCATGCATTGGAGAAGGAAATGGCAACCCACTCCAGTGTTCTTGCCTGGAGAATCCCAGGGACGGGGGAGCCTGGTGGGCTGCTGTCTATGGGGTCGCACAGAGTTGGACACGACTGAAGCGACTTAGCAGCAGTAGCAGTATCAGAGTCTTAGAGAAAATTGTGTCCTGGGTTGTAAATGAGAGTGGAATGTGCCAGAACAATGACCCAAGGTCTTGTGTCTCATTACTTCTTGCCCATCATTCTTCAGCCACACCTCTGGACAAATCCCAAACTCTTCAGTTCTGCCCTTCCGAAGGTGCTGTCATCATCTTTAAGTTAGGCAGCTCTAAGGATGGAGTCTGGAGGTAAGAACCCCACCCCTGGGAGCCTAGAGACCAGATGACTTTTCAGAGCTCTTCCAGCCCAGAAGGTCCAACCTCCTTTGGGTACCCTCAGCTTGGTGTGGCTGTGCAGGGCTGGCCCGGGTGAAAGACTGTGCTTTCACTCAGAGCAGACAAACACTACAGGTTCTATGCGGGCCCACTTGTTGGCATATCCAAGGACCATCCAGCCTTTCACCCAAGGCTGCTCAGACTCCAGGGATGTGGCAGCAGCCTGGCTCACAGAGGCCTGAGGGGAATATAGGAGGCAATTCATTTTATTCGTCAAATTAAAATTTTTATTTGAAATATAGTTGATTTCCAATGTTGAGTTTGTTGTAGGTATGCAGCAACTTGATAAGACAGATGAATATCTCATCTTTGGGGGGTGTTTTTCCCTGTAAGGTATTAGAGTGCTGAGTAGGGTTCCCTGTGCTATAGTGTAGGCCCTTGATGATGCTCGTAGAGATATCTGAGTGTGTATATATGTTAATCCCAAAGTCCTGATTAAACCCTCCCCACCCCACCCCCGATCTTTCCCCTTCAGTAACCCTGAGTGGTATTTCCAAGACTGTGTCTTTGTTTTTTGTGAAGGTGTTCTTTTGTATCAATTTATACATTCCATCTATAACTGATACCCTACGACCTTTGTCTTTCTGTGTCTGATGTACTTCATCTAGAATGATCATTGGTAGGTCCTTCTGTGTTCCTTCAAATGGCATTAGCTCACTCATTGGGAGGGCTGAGTAACATCTTCTTATATGTCTGTGTATATATATATATGGGCTTCCCTGGTGGCTCAGAGGTTAAAGCGTCTGCCTGCAATGTGGGAGACCCGGGTTCGATCCCTGGGTCAGGAAGATCCCCTGGAGAAAGAAATGGCAATCCACTCCAGTATTCTTGCCTGGAGAATCCCATGGACGGAGAAGCCTAGTAGGTTACAGTCCACAGGGTCGGAAAGAGTCGGACAGCTTCACCTTCATATATATATATATATATACACACACACACACACACACACACACATACCCATTCATCTCTGGCTTCGTGTCCTGGCTATTGTAAATAGTGCTGTAGTGAGTGTTGGGGTGCATGTGTCTTTTCCAGTCATACTTTGCTCCAAACGTACACCCAAGAGTGGGATTTCCGGACCATATTGTACTTGTGTCTGGGTTTTAAGGAATCTCTATGCTGGTCTCCAGGGAGGCTGTTAGGCTTTGTTTTCAGCAGCATTGTAGGAGGGTTGCCTTTCCTCCAGAGCCTCTCTAGAACTTACTCTTTGTGGCCTTTTTGGTGATGGCCCTTCTGATGGGTCAGAGTCTATGGTGATGCCTCTGTGTAGATTCAGTTGTACTTCTCGTAGGAAGGGCACTGGTAAGGCTCTTTGTAGGTTTTTTTTTTTTTTCTTTTAAAGAGTGGGATTAACATTTACCTATTGAAACTGGCTCTTTTAAAGCATGCCCTGTTTCTAAGTGTTAGTTGGTTATGTACCCCAGACAATGACTGCAGGGTTGAGGATATTTATAGCCCTGCAGGCCTTTGGAGTTTAATGTGCCCGGAGCACTGGTCTTAAAGTTGCTGTTACTCGAAACAGCCACAGTGTGGCAGCACTTCTTCCCCATCTCTGGTTATTGCTGCCCCAGACTCCGAGAGAAGGCCTGTTTTGAGTTGTGAATGAGTGTGGAATGTGCCAGAACACCCACAGGCTTGTGTCTCATTACTTCTTGCCCATCATTTTTCACCCCCAAGTCAGTTCAATCGCTCAGTCGTGTCTGACTCTTTGCGACCCCGTGAATCGCAGCACGCCAGGCCTCCCTGTCCATCACCAGCTCCCAGAGTTCACTCAGACTGATGTCCATCGAGTCAGTCATGCCATCCAGCCATCTCATCCTCTGTTGTCCCCTTCTCCTCCTGCGCCCAATCCCTCCCAGCATCAGACTCTTTTCCAATGAGTCAACTATTCGCATGAGGTGGCCAAAGTACTGGAGTTTCAGCTTCAGCATCATTCCTTCCAAAGAAATCCCAGGGTTGATCTCCTTCAGAATGGACTGGTTGGATCTCCTTGCAGTCCAAGGGACTCTCAAGAGTCTTCTCCAACACCACAGTTCAAAAGCATCAATTCTTCAGCGCTCAGCTTTCTTCACAGTCCAACTCTCACATCCATACATGACCCCTGGAAAAACCATAGCCTTGACTAGATTGACCTTAGTCGGCAAAGTCTCTGCTTTTGAATATGCTATCTAGGTTGGTCATAATTTCCCTTCCAAGGAGTAAGCGCCTTTTAATTTCATGGCTGCAATCACCATCTGCAGTGATTTTGGAGCCCCCCAAAATAAGTCTGACAGTGTTTCCCCATCTATTTGCCATGAAGTGATGGGACCAGATGCCATGATCTTAGTTTTCTAAATGTTGAGCTTTAAGCCAACTTTTTCACTCTCCACTTTCACTTTCATCAAGAGGCTTTTTAGCTCCTCTTCACTTTCTGCCATAAGGGTGGTGTCATCTGCATATCTGAGGTTATTGATATTTCTCCCAGCAATCTTGATTCCAGCTTGTGTTTCTTCCAGCCCCCACCACCTGACAAAACCCCAAACCTTCAATTCTTCCCTGCAGAGAGTGCTGTCATTAAGTTGGATGCCTCTCAGGAAGGAATCTGGAGGTAGGAACCCCCCCAATGGGAGCCCTGGAGACCAGATATCTTTTCAAAGCTCCTCCAGCCCAAAGGGTCCACCATCCTCGGGGCACCTTAGGCGTGGTGTGGCTGTGGAGGGCCAGTCTGGGTCCCGACACTGTGCTTTCATCCAGCGGGGACAAACACTACAGGTCCTGTGGTGCAATGCTTAGTCACTCGGTCATGGAGGACTCTGCAACCCCACGGAATGTAGCCCGCCAGGCTCCTCTGTCCATGGGGATGCTTCAGGCAAGGATACTAGAGTGAGTTGTCATGCCCTCCTCCAGGGGATCTTCCTGACCCAGGAGTTGAGCCCAGGTCTTCCGCATTGCAGGTAGATTCTTTACCATCTGAGCTACCAGGGAAGCCCAGGAATACTGGAGTGGGTAGCCTATCCCTTCTCCAGGACATCGTCCCAACCCAGGAATCCAACAGGGGTCTCCTGCATTGCAGGTGGATTCTTTACCAGCTGAGCCACCAGGGAAGCCCCACCACAGGGGCTCAGTTGCTGGCATATCCTTCGCAGACCCAGGACAGCCCATCCTTGCACCCAAGGCTGCTCAGTCTCCAGGGATGTGGCAGCAGCCCGGGTCGCTGAGCCCTGAGGGGAATACAGGAGGCAATTCAATTATCATATTAATGTCTACTTTCTACTGAAATGTAGCTGCTTTCCAGTGTTGAGCTGGTTGTAGGGTACAGCAACTTGAAGAGGTATGCAGTGATGAATATCTGGTCTCTGGGGGTGCTTTGCCTCTCTCGTGTACTCTGAAGGGTTAACGAGGTTTCCCTGCACTGTATTCTAGTCCCTTGGTGACGCTCTTTAAGATACTTAAGTGTGTATATATTAATCCCAACATCCTGATCACATCCTGCCTTCGCTCTTTCCTCTTCATTAATCCTGAGTGGCTCTTCCAAGACTGTGAGTCTCTTTGTAAATGAATTTTTTGTATCCGTTTTTTAGATTCCACCTATAAGCGATACTGTATGATATTTGTCTTCCTGTGTCTGACATAATTCACCTAGAATGATCACTGGTAGGTCCTTCTCTGTGTATATATCCCTGTGTAAATATCCCAGACCATGTGATATCTGTGTCTTTAGGTTTTTAAGGAAACTCCATGCTGTTCTCCACAGTGGCTGCTAGCAGTTTACCTTTTCAGCAGCACTGAGGAGAATTCCCTTTCTCCAGGCCTGTTCCAGCACTTACTGTTTTTAGACTTTTTGATGATTGCCTTACTGACAGGTGAGAGGTGATCCCTCAGTATAGATTTGATTTGCATTCCTCTAATGATGGGGCTTCCCTGGTGGCTCAGAGGTTAAAGCGTCTACCTCCAATGCAGGAGACCCGGAATCGATCCCTGGATCAGAAAGGTCCCCTGGAGGAGGAAATGGTAACCCACTCCAGTATTCTTGCCTGGAGAATCCCATGGATGGAGAAGCCTGGTAGGCTACCGTCCATGGGGTCGCAAAGAGTTGGACACGACTGAGCGACTTCACAGAACAGAACAGAATGATGGACAATGTTAAGGATCTTTGTTAGGTCCTTTTTTATTTTAAACAGTGAGTAAAGTTACCTGCTGAAATTGGCTTCTTAAGAGCCTGGCCCTGTTTGCATTATTCTTCTATTATGTACCCCAGGCCATTTCTTGAAGGAAGGAGTTTTACAGTCCCACAGACCTTGTGAATTTTAAGTGTCCCTGTGCACCGGTTTTAAAGTTGTTTTTACTCAAAATGGCCACAAGACGGCAGCATTTCTTCATTCCCAACTCTGCTTATTGGGGCACCATAGGAATTGGCAACCCACTCCAGTGTTCTTGCCTGGAGAATCCCAGAGACGGGGGAGCCTGATGGGCTGCCGTCTATGGGGCCGCACAGAGTCGGACACGACTGAAGTGACTTAGCAGTAGCAGCAGACTTACAGAAAGTACTGTTCTGGGTTCTAAATGAGAGTGGAATGTACCAGAACAAACACCCAAGGGTTTGTATGTCATTACTTCTTGCCCATTTCCCTTCACCAGCCAACCCCCCACCTCTGACAAATTCCAAGCTCTCAAATCCGTTCTGCTGAGGCTTCCGTCAGTGTTTGAGAAGTGCAAATTAATTCAAGGAGGTATCGCCTCCCACCTGTCAGAATGACCACCATGTAAAGTTGCCGTCAGTAAATGCTGTAGAGACTGCAGAAATGGGAACCCTCCCACACTGTCTGTGGAAATATAATTTGGTACAACTGTTTAGGAGTGCATTATGGAAGCTGCTTAAAAACTAAAAATAGAACTACCATATGATCTAGCAATCCCACTCCTGGGCATAATTCGGAAAAGATTCACGCCTGCCTGTGTTCTCTGTGGTGGTGTTTACAATCACCACGACCTGGATGAAATCTAAGTGTCGATGTAATTGACAGAGGATGGACAAAGAAGATGTGGTACATATATACAAGGGAAAATTACTCAGCCGTTAATAAGAATGAAGCAGTGCCATTTGCAGCAACAGTGACAAAACAGCGACGGACCTGGAGATTAGTGTAACAAGTGAAGAAGTCAGAGAAGCACAAATACCATATGATGGTGCTTACGTGCGGAATCTAAAAGAAAGATACACACGGACTATTTACAAAACAGATGCAGACTCACAAGAGCACAAACTTGGTTACCAGGGGGGAAGGGGTTGGGAAGTGGATTGAGAGTTTGCAATTGACATATACACACTTCTGTAGATAATTGACAAGCCCTGCTGTATAGCACAGGGAACGTGACTTAATATTCTGTAACAGTTTAAATGGGAAAAGAAGTTGAAAACTAATGGATACTTGTATAGGTATAGGGAATCACTTTGCTGTACACTTATAGCTAACACATCATTGTTAATCAACTGTACTCCATTTCAAGATCTCATAGTAACATAGAACAGGGCAATTCACGATTTTAATTAAAGCAAATTAGAAATCCAGTGGGAGGCTCCTGTTGTAAATTACAATCTATTCATTTCCACTCCCCTCTTGCTAATTTTTTCCAATGATGGGTTTTAAAAGCTAGCAACATATGAGCTAATAAGCGTAAAGAGTAGAATACTGAGGTAGCAAATGCATTTCAAACAGTTGTAATTATCTTTGGCAGACAGAGTGTAATTTTATTATTACAGTGGTTTATATGGCAAAATATAAAAATATATTTTATGCAAGTCAGTGCCTCACACTCATTTACTGTTATTAAATCTTGGAAGCTTGACATAGATTATTTTGGAGTGCTAATTGTATAATTCACAGACTAACATTAAAAGATTGAATTTTGTGTCAAAAAACACTATGTCAAGTGATATGAGAAGAGAGCTAAAGCCTAGTAGTAAAAAGGTATATTTTACTTCCATGGAGTTCGCAGTCTCTGAGATGAAGTTATACTACACTCATATTGACAGGAGTTCCTCTATGTCATTTTTAATAGTTTCTCCTGTATAATTAAAAGCTGAGTGACCCAAAAGTAGCATTTCCTAAGGGATATAAATATTTCTAAAACTTTCTTTGATCGCTTAAAAATTCTTACTAGTTTCTTTCTCCCTAGCAACTCCAAAATTTACTAGAATTTTCTTCATTTTAGGATGACATTACATAGAGTAATAATGACAGACTATAATAAAGAGCTACAAAAATCACTCCATTTTAGTATTATACATGGATCTGTTTGTCAATAATTCATGTCTTTCCAGAACTTCTTAATCCTGCCACAAGTTTTTTCATTAATCAGATCTGCAGGCAACTTTGTGCTAACGTTAGACATCTTCAGCATAATATAAGGCAATATAAATTAGGTGATATGGCTGAAATAATTAAAGTGATAAGAACTTCTTATGTATCTGTATTTGTCAAAATGTACTGTACCCTCTGAACGGTATCATCAAGCAGTGTCCTAAAGAGTGAAGTAGTGTATGGGAAAGGTGTATTGCATTAAGTCTTCCCTGTTCTGAAAATGGTTGAAGATGAACACATACTATGACCCAACAATTCCTACAGAACTGTAACTAATTTCTAGTTATATACCCAAAAGAAATGCATATGTAAGTTTACCAAAAGACTCATACTGAAATGTTCACAACAGCAGTATTCATAATGAGAAAAATTTACAACTCTATACACACCCATCAGTAGTATAATGGATATGTAAATGGTGGCATGTTTATATAATAAAGCACAGCAGTAACAATGAGCAAATTGTGATGGATCTCACAAACATAAATGAGTGAAAGAAACCAAACTTTAGAAAGCGCATGTGGTTCTACCCCATGCATAACATGGGGAGGGTTACTGAGATTCTGAGAATGCTTGGTCACTTGATTTAAAGGTTGCTTACGTGGGTATTGGCTTCCCTGGTGGCTCAGAGGTTAAAGCGTCTGCCTCCAATGCGGGAGACCTGGGTTCGATCCCTGGATCGGGAAGATCCCCTGGAGAAGGAAATGGCGACCTACTCCAGTATTCTTGCCTGGAGAATCCCATGGACAGAGGAGCCTGGTAGGCAACAGTCCATGGGGTCGCAAAGAGTCAGACACGACTGAGCCGCTTCACCTTACCTTACCTTACCTTACATGGTATTTAATCAGATTGTGAAAATTCAGCTGTCTGTGCACTTACGATGTGTCATCATTTTGCATATATATTATTCTTCAGTATATAACTGAAGAAAATGGCAGAAGTAGACTGAAGATACAGGTCAGAGGAAATTGTGTGCGTTACTGCCACACCAGAGCAGATTGATTGGCTGTCTCACCACAACTTTGAGAAGAAATAGGAACCAAGCCTTGGACTTCAAGTTCTTCAAAATGTTGAATACCTAGATAACAAGACCTATGTCTATTTATATTTTCTTTTAATAGTACCAAGTGCTTAGTAAACCTCTTTATGATGATAATGACAAGAGTTGCAATAGTTGGTGCTAATTCAGTATCGTTGTCATTTAAGATAAGGGGAATCATCACAGACAAGCTGCTTTAAACATAGTTTACATTTGATATCATTAAGCAACACATAACCTATACTCAGTAACATCCACTCAGAAAATGACTCTATTAGCACAAATGTATAAATAGGCTCTTGAGCGTCCCTTGGACTGCAAGGAGATCCAATCAGTCCATCCTAAAGCAGATCAGTCCTGGGTGCTCATTGGAAGGACTGATGTTGAAGCTGAAACTCCAGTACTTTGGCCTCCTGATGCGAAGAGCTGACTCATTGGAAAAGACCCTGATGCTGGGAAAGATTGAGGGCGGGAGGAGAAGGGGACGACAGAGGATGAGATGGTTGGATGGCATCACCGACGCGATTGTCATGGGTTTGGGTGAACGTCGGGAGTTGGTGATGGACAGGGAGGCGTGGCGTGCTGCAGTTCATGGGGTCACAAAGAGTCAGACACGACTGAGCAACTGAACTGAATATACGTCTTACCAATATCATGTTTGACTGGCATACCTAAAAACAATGTTTAATTGGCTTAAACATAAAATGATGATCTGGTTGGCTATTCTTTACAGGTAAGGGTGTAAACTACCAACCTGTGCTTTGCAGGTGACTGTTATTTGAAGGACTGGTCTTCCTGGAGCCTGTGTCAGCTGACCTGTGTAAATGGCGAGGACCTCGGTTTCGGTGGAATACAGGTCCGTTCCAGAGCGGTGATTATCCAAGAACTAGAGAACCAACATCTGTGCCCAGAGCAGAAGCTGGAAACAAAATCATGTGATGGTGAGTGCCACCATTCATAACACCTATTTATTTTAGTGTTACGTTGATAAGCAAAAGAAAAAGTGTAAATCTTTCTGTTAGATAAGGAAATTTGCTAAGATCTCACTTTTAAAAAGTTGAGAATTAGGTTAAGGGTATGATTCTGAATTCTAAAGATTTAAAGAAGAAGAGTCTTGCCACCTTTCATAAGTTAGGTATGAAATACTTAATAGTATCTCTAAGTTTTATGAGTTAAAGAAATCTAAGATCATTCAGAGCATGTTATTTGTACATACCTATTACAATCTTGATCCTATGTGAATCTAGAAATATCCTCAATTTATTTAAATCGAAAGAAAAATTACAAAGAAATAGCAAAATGAGACATTTTACTATAGTCTCAGAAATTGATAAAGTATTGGTAAGGACTGGTCTGAATTTTACATACAGAATATATAAAAATATATGTTTATATGTCTGTGTGTATATGTATTTACACGCAGAGCCATGCATCCAGTATAAGCAATATATTACATTTACAAAAACCTCAAAGCATTATTGTTACCTAGCAGAGAATGTCTTGCTCAACAAAGAACCTTCTCATTCTTGCTTATGTTCTGAAATAATTAAGGAGCATGACATATATTAGCAAAGAAGGGCCAAAATAACATCTATATTACTGAAAAGTTGAGGAAAGCTTAGAATGTTGGAGAACAGTGCTTAGAGTAAAAGCCACCTGAGCTAGATGACTTAACTGAGGAATTATTGAATTATCCACCTTATTGATTACATTTTCTCAAATTTACCATCCATATTCTGGGGACAGGGTAACTAAAGAAGGAGAGATAGGACAGCAGTTATAATAAGTGAGTTAATTCCCAAGAAAAGAAAGAGGATTCTTTACCCCATAATGACAATTAGGAATCAGCAACAACAATCGCAAAGAAATTCTCTCATGCACCCACAGAACTAAAAACTGAAAGCTACATTTCTAGAGCGTTACATATCAAATGTTATGCAGGGTGCAGCAGCAAAGTATTTAGAAAGTGAAAGTGAAGTCCCTCAGTCGTGTCTGACTCTTTGCGACCCCATGAACTGTAGCCTACCAGGCTCCTCCCTCCATGGGATTCTCCAGGCAAGAATACTGGAGTGGGTTGCCATTTCCTTCTCCAGGGGATCTTCCCTACCCAGGGATCAAACCCGGGTCTCCTGCATTCCAGGCAGACGCTTTAACCTCTGAGCCACCAGAGAAGCCCCAAAGTATTTAGAAGGGGATTTAAAGCCTTACATGCTTATACAGGAGAGGGAAAAGTATAATATAAACTCACTTTCAACTCAGTTTAAAAAAAAAAGGAAAGAAAATGGAGATAACATATAAGTAATACAGATAAATACGAATTCAGTGAGATAGAAAATAACCAAGATAATCAATAAAACCAATAGCTTGCTTTTTGATCAAAGTAGACCACCTCATGGAAAACTCAATGAAACCAAAAAAGAGAACAAAATTCTAATACTGATAGTGTTTAAAAACTATAGTTTCTGTGAATATATTTTGCTAATAAATGTAAAAACCTGACAGCTATTTAGAATGTTATTTATCAAGAGTAATGGAGACGCAAACCATAGATTCCATAACTATTAAAACCCAAGTGTGTCAGATAGGCTCACACATGCACACACACTAAAACCTAGATGGCTTTAATTATGAGTCTTACTAAAAATTTAAACAGACAGCTCCCATCTATTTACGTGAAATCTTAAGAAATAAAACAAAGTTGGGGAGGAAAAAAAATGAGAAAAATCTCCCCAGTACAACACCAAGATCACAAACAAAAATGGTAAACAATAAAAATACTTTCAAATCAAAATTTAAATCTTCTACATAGTGACACAGGAAGAGGGCATGGCGACTCACTCCAGGAGCCTTGCCTGGAGAATCCCATGAACAGAGGCGCCTGGCGGGCTGCAGTCCACGAGGTCGCAGAGTCGGATGCGACTGAGCATGCACACATCGTAAAGCAGATCATAAACTAGGTTGCCAGGCAAGCCACAGACACAGAGAAGAAATCTGAAGTCAATTTGAAGGAATTAGTGTCTAGAACAACTATCCTAAAGTTTTTCAGCATTCCAAGACAATTTCACAGTTGTAAAACTGTGGAGGACCCCAAATGGTTTTTCTTTGATGTATACATATCAAACTTTTGCACACTGAAAAATGAAAACTGTTAAGTTTTTAAATATTTGGTAACTTATTTAAAACAATCACAAATCAATTGTATGTTATCATAACATATTTCCCGAAAAATAACTATTTTCCAAAGCAGAAAGAAAATAACTTTTATGACAGGCATGGTCTTCTTGTGCACTTTTTCACATCTCTGTAACATCTGGCTTAACAGAAGACAGTTGGATTCTCTTATCTGCCTCTGCATTCAGCCTGTTGCCATCTTAGTTTAGTTTCTGTATGTGAAGGAAGTCCAGGCTTACTTACCCAGGTGTGCAGATCAAAGGGAAAATCCTCACACACATACTCTGAGGGAATGCCAAAGGCATCCCTGGTCCCTGGATCATCATCTGAGAAGTGTTATTCTAGAATAAAAAATTCCCACAACTCAGAAAAGGCATAGATTTCAGTTGAAGGGCTGAGGAAAACCAAAAGAGATACATAAGCAGTTCACAAGAGGAACTCTGAATGCTGCAAAACGTTTTCCTTACTGTTTGATAGCTTTGGTAATAGCTGCAATTTAAAATGACAAGATAGCTTTCCACATCCACAAGATAAACAAGAAATTTAAATCTGGGACTTACAAATGTTTTTGAGGGTTTAGAGTAATAGTAACTCTTATTCACTGCTGGGGGATATGTAAATTGTCTCCATTTAAAGAAAAAAAAATGAGCTGTGTTTAGTAAAGTTTCAGCTATCCCTACAGTAATGCCCAGAAATTTCCCTTCTAAATATTTTACCTTAAAGAAACACTAGGAGGCTTGCACAAGGCTGGCCACTGGAGGCACTGTTGTAATAGCATAAATTGAACACAACGTAAAAGCCCATCCATAGAGGAAATAAATTGTAGTTAGTATCACGGAATTCTATGCAGCAGCTAAAATTAATTGACTGTGCCTGCATTAAAAAATCACATAGAAATATTTCATCTATAACATTGGCTATTAAGTTTCAAAAAGATATATGTATTATGTGTCAATATAATGCTTTTTAAATTTTAAAACTGCCTAAAAATAATGCTGTAAGTCATTTATGGATTACATATATTTATATTATAGTTATATTCAAAGAATAAAAAGCCTGTCACAGAAATGCTTGTGTCTACTTCAAAATAGTGCATATTGCAGGACAGACACAGATGGAGATCAGGAAGGACTATAATAGGCCATCAAGTTCGTTAGTATTTTTTACTCATCAACAAACAAAACTAAAGCAAATATGACTAAATAGTAATATTTGTTAAAATTGAATGATGGGTAGTTGATATATTTTTTCAGTTATTCTCTGTCCTTATTTGTATGTGTCTGATATAATGCTTTAAATAAAACATAAATTTAAATTGAAAATCTGGGTTCACATCAAACAGTGTGGTAGCCGACTTGGAAAATTAGTTGGCATTTAGGCACACATCTGGAATTTTGTAACATCTTTATGGCAACCTCAGGATGGTAACTTCACATTTGAATCATTCAGGATAGACTTCTTATCCCTTTCCAATTGTTTATAAATATTGCACTAATACCTGTCTCCATGATTGTCCCCCTGGCCTGCAGAATCCCTCTGTTAATGTGTATTGTGCCCCTGCAGACGGACAGTGTTACGAGTATAAATGGATGGCCAGTGCTTGGAAGGGCTCTTCCCGAACAGTCTGGTGTCAAAGATCAGATGGTGTCAATGTAACAGGTAAACCTTCCATTCCTCTTTGAAAGTCTTCCTATAACACACATGTAAGTGGTTAAAGAAAATAATTAAGAAAACAGAGATATTTTTTCAGTATTCCACATGTGGTTGAGTTCCCAACACCTGAGCTGTGTACCTGATGACCAGGGATAAATTATTTTACTTTTAAATGTTTCAGTTAGATTCTCCCTCACCCAGCCATTTTAGATATTACTGTCTAATTCTAATAAATTACTGTTATAAGTTAATCTGATTGTTTTCTTAAAAATTTTATATATTAATAACTTACTCCATGCTAAAAAGTCAGTGTTTTGTTGACTATATCTGTTTCTGTGCCTTAGAGGCAATATATGCTGTCCAAAAATATTGCCAAGAGAATATGATTATACAAATCCAAATATTTTGTTTAAATTCAGAAATCTATGACCTCTAGTTTTTTTTTTAATTAACTAAGATACAAGACCTATTGGTAAAACAAGCTCAGAGCATCTGAGTAGTCATAGTACCTACTCTGTCCCCATTCAAAACTTATTATACATTGAAAGGAGACATCCAAATGAAGAGCTTTTTTTTTTTTTTTAATTCCCTTTGACCCAAACAGACCCCATAGAATTAATCTATAGTTACTAAAAGTTTCCTTATCTGAGTCCAGTAAATGCAAGGGATCCCAAAGACCCTTCAAGAGGGAAGAAAATTGGCTCCCGAGATAGAGTGAGCCACCCTGCAAAAATTTCCTATCAAGGAACTAAGGTCAGAAGAAGAACCTCAGCATCAAGCCTATGGACCCAGAGATGGGTCCTCAGTGTCTCAAACAACGTATTTGTGGAGATCTGTCCACAGAACTCTCCACAGTGTATCGTGAGGGTTGCACGTTAACTATTCAGAGGACCTGCTGACCTGCTGCCATTGTTTTGACCCTCTGGCAGAAAAAAAAGGTAGTGTGCATTTTGGTGCCTCTGAGTAATATCCATTTGTAAATTTAATTGTAACATCTACAGTAAGATGACAGGATCAGGGATCAATATGCTTTTTGGAAAGCATAAATTTTTATATTGAGTTTTAAATTACTTGGAGTTACTGAAACCTAATTAGGCATTTCCAGCCTATGAAAGCTAGAGCAGGATGTCAAATTGTATTCTTGTGAAGATAAGATTTTATACATGAGCTGGGTTAAGAAACACTTGATAATAGCAACTCTCAGTGGACACATTTATAATAAAGACAAGACACCTACCAGGAAACCCTTTGCTCTCTGACAGTGTCATTTTCTGGGGAAAAAAAAAAAAAATCCAAGCAAGCCACTCTCAGAGGCAACAGGGGGAGACAGAGCTTTGGGGAGAGGAGCACAGGCTTTCTGACCCTGAAGACATGAGAGAGGTGGTCCTTCCCAGGTGGCAGAACTGGTAAAGAACCCGCCTGCCAGTGCAGGAGATGTAAGGGATGCAGGTTCAATCCCTGGGTCAGGAAGATCTCCTGGAGGAGGGCATGGCAACCCACTCCAGTATTCTTGCCTGGAGAATCCCCATGGACAGAGGAGTCTGGCGGGCTACAGTCCATGGGGTCACAGAGAGTTGGACACGACTGAAGTGAATTAGCATGCATGGACACCACTCAACTCAGGTGTTGAAAATGAATGTCTACCTTCTTTAAACTAATCAGGAGTTTTACAGCTTTCCCAGTGAATCCTGTTAGTTTTCAGTGTTTTCTTTTTTTTTTTCCCCCAAATATGGATGCAAATAATCATTGTCTGACTTTTATTCTACACATTACAAGTTCTTTTCACACTGAAATTGGGGCTATTCCCCAGTATAAGATAAGTCAAATTTTAAAAGACTTACCTGTAGAAATCATATTTTCAATTTCTTTTCCATAGAGTATCCCATGAATTTATCCCCGTCTAAAGCTGTTTTATAGCAAAAAAAAAAAAAAATTGTGTAAATGATTTGTGATAAAACACTATATGCATTCTTCTCCCATCTTCTAGGAGAGGTGAGACTGTTTATGGGAAATAGTCAAGCATATAAAGAATATTACCTACCTTGATCGATTGTTCCAATTTTATGAATATTTGTCCTTACAGGAAACTCTCAGTGATTTCCTTTGTCTTCATGTGTTTAATGCTAATAACTTCAGTAGAGCCATGTCACTCCAGCTGCCTTGCAATGACTAACTGCTTTTCCATAACAATTTTTCTGTGAATATTTTGTTTATAATGTTAAGTGATAAGGCAAAGAATTAACACCTTTAATTCAATTCCAGAGGATCATCAGTTCCATAAATAAAGGAAAATTTTTGCTTTGCTAAACTTCTGTGAAATTGATCAAGTGTGGTTTGAAGCTATGAATTCTTTACATGCTACCAGTTCTGTTTCTTAATGACATCTAGTCTCACCTTGAAAACTTCATTGTAACAACTGTGGCATAGCTGGTACTAAGAGAAGGAGGAGGAAATAAGAGGAGTCACTAGAGAACTGCAGTGTCAAGTTTAAACAATAGTGTAGACATACCACTTAGAAGCTGCATTTGTTTTCTTATATACAAAAAAAAAAAAAAATCCTGAATTAGTGACTTTCTCCAAAAGAAATACGTATTATAAAAAAAGGCATTTACAAGGTTGTCACAGAAACCAAAAAGGTATCTTAAGTTGAAGACTGTTCATTTGAAAAACAAGGAAAGTATTTTAACTTTAAAAGAGAATTAAATCTGCTTTTTAATGTTGGACTTGGTCTCAGAAGCTATGACATTAGCTTGCAAACAATTAGTGTTTTCAAAGTATCGACTATAAAATCATCTAATCAACAGGTACTTACTGAGCACCTGCTGGGGTGGCAGGTACTATGTCCTCTGAATGAGAAGGGTCTCAAAGTTCCTAAGTAAAGTGGTCAAGGTTAACCAGGTATTCAAGTCAGCTGCCCTCAGAAGTCTATGAGACTCCCAAGGCAGTTCAGGATTCAAAGATCAGTCTACAACAATGGTGTATTTTTTTTTTTATCACTGCAAGAGATGCTACTTGTCAAAATATGATTTTCTGTTCTGCAGGGGGCTGCTTGGTGGTGCGCCAGCCTGATGCTGACAGGTCTTGTAACCCACCGTGTAGTCAACCCCACTCATACTGTAGCGAGGTATGTGTGAATTCATTAGAGTAGACAAGCCAGCTTCATCATTAGTCATCACACTGCTTCTGGTACAATCCATCCCCCCCACCCCGAAAAATGTCTTAAAAATTCTATTTTGGGACTACTTCTTTTTATCAGTATAAATAATTCTGAATGCACTTCCTTCTACCATTAGAATAAATTTGTATAAGGTACCAAAAAAAGTGTGTTTTTTTTTTTACATAGTGGTGACAGAAATTACGTGGAGTAAATTCCCAGAACAGTACTTCTTTAAAGCCTGCCCTTCAGGTCAGGTGTGGTATCACCTTGCATGTACAGTGTAAGTCTTGTTCTCCTGCAGACAAGGACATGCGGTTGTGAAGAAGGGTACACTGAAGTCATGTCTTCCAATGGTACACTTGAGCAGTGCACACGGATCCCCGTGATGGTGATACCCACCGTGGAGGACAAAAGAGGAGACGTGAAAACCAGTCGGGCAGTGCATCCAACCCAGCCCTCCAGTAACCCAGTGGGACGGGGAAGGACCTGGTTTCTGCAGCCATTTGGGCCAGGTGAAGTGACCAGACCGTGCTGATGCAGCATTCCTTGGCTGTATATTTAACCAATAATGAGCAAGCATTTTCTTAAGAGAGAATTATTTCATCTATAGTCATTTCTTTTGATACTGTCCTATATTCGTATAATTTTTACAATTATTGTGAAAAAGGCAATCATACTCAAAATTCAGAGATATGAACCTGCTCTCTTCTGAGAAAAATTCTAGGATTGATAAATTTCAGTTGTAAATTTAGAATTATTTTCACATTGATTAAAGTAATCTCACAGTGAAAATATTAGGGGGAAAGTGTGTTGTCATGCAGAACTAAAACAAATCAAAACTGTGAAAAGACATTCAAGAATTTTCCATTTGACCACAGAGTGTTAAATATTTGAACCCTAAATGGGAAGGTCAGTAATGCAGGGGATGCTTGGCAGCCAGACCAATTTCTGTCAGCGCTTGGAGCTGGCACACTCAAATACGCAGAATCTGTACTAGGACCAGATACATGGGGACAGGCGTGGAGCCTTCCTGTCTCGATGGGCCAGTCTAAACTTGGAGACTGACCAGACCCATGTCATTAAACAGACAGCTCATAATGTATCCAGCAATGAACTTGAAGCCTGGAGGCTGATCACATTCTATCCTTACTCTGCGCATTCAGTCTCCCCGGTTGATTCAGCCATATACTCATTCTTGGAACTAAGCTGGTGCTTGAAAATGTGCTGCGAGAGCTACACGTAACTCAGCTCATGCCCCTTCTCCTCACACCCTAGAGGGATTACCACTTCATGACCAAAGGAAATTGCCAGGCAAAGCAAAGCATAAACTACTTCCTAACGCCAGTAGAAACTTGAGAAAGGAAGAATCTGCATATAGCACAACTGTCTTTTTAATGCATGGAGTCAAAACACTTTACCTTACTGCTGAATCACTATTGGGATTTTTTTAAAGTATTTTCACCACTTGGGTGATTAATATATAACCACATCATCCCTGACTTTATTAGATTTTGATCTGAAGATAAAATTTATTTTGTAAAGCTGACCTGTCTGTGTAAGCATGGGAAGCTCTTCTTCTCAGTATCCAAGATGGCGGACCAGCAAATGGCCATTTGCAATCTTGATCTTGACCAAGAATCCAAGCAGATCTCCTCATATCAAAACTGCTTTTTAAATATAATTGTCATTTTACATTTTATAGTTTTCCTAAAATGAACATTTTAATATATTAAAAAGGTATACATTATAAAAATACACAATTAGATCATGCTCTTGTTTTCTGAAAAACCCAAAAATATTTGTTGAATTTCTCTCAGAATAGATAAACCCAACAGTAGAACAGTTCTTTTGATTTTGAACTCACTCAGTTTTTTTTTAGAATTGAAAAAAATAATGTCTAGAATATTAACTTGGTTTGTTTCCAGCATATGAATGAACTTCTAAGTTGATCCAGCTGTAGGCAAAAATAATCATCATATCATCATAGTACTGATTTGCTTTTGACGTCTTTCAAATGTTGGATAAACCAGAGTCTCTGTGGTATCAGTTTGCCCAATCTATAATTTCAATATTAAAATTAATGTTTAGCTGGTTGGGTATAACAGAAAATAAATGTTGGTGTGAGGAACAAGTTAGGCAAAATCATTCATACTAACATCCATTTGAAGTTTATTCAGAATATAAAACAGAAGTTCAAAGAGAATGAGACCAGAAAACCAAATTTTAAAAGTTCCTGCCATAGAACTAGAAAAAAAATTCCTGTCTTGTCTGATTCCATAAATAGAAAAGATAGAAAAAATGTTATTTTGAGATTCTTTCATGTGTTAATCAAACTTGGTTATTTTTACAAATGATATTGTCAAATTAATTTTAAAGCACACTCTGAAGTATAAACTAGATAAAGGATTATTAATTCCAAAAATGTTAAATATATTTACTTTCATCTGAAAAAAATATTTAAATGAAAAAATTTACATTGAGATACCTGTCAGCATCAGAAAAGTTGTAGGAATTACTTGAAATTGCATTGTTTTCTTCTTTTCTCACAATTGCCATTCTGAAGATAGAATGAAAATCAGAAGAAAACATTTATATAGTGTAGCACATATGTTGAGTTTAAAGTAAAATCCATATAGGAAGTAGCAGAAATTTAGACATATTAACTTGAAATCTGAACTCAAATTGCAACATTATTTATCATTATTCAATTCAATTTTCATTGAGAATTTATCTTTAATGAAAGAGCATCTAACACATAATAGCAGCTTTGCATTAATCATTAACTCTGCCTAAGCAATAATTCATTTTGAGTTTTCAAAGAACTTGGTCATATGTGACTGGTCATTGGTCATAGTTAAAGACTGTAATATATATAGCAGACTAATGTAAGTTAATGACCAATGTCTATTCTTCTTAGATGGGAGACTGAAGACCTGGGTTTATGGTGTAGCAGCTGGGGCATTCGTGTTACTCATCTTCATTGTCTCCATGATCTATCTAGCTTGGTGAGTGTTTAAATATTTAAAAATCTAAGGAGATCTATTTCAGAGGAAATACTTTCAATTGGCCATAACCAGGAACAGCAATCTAATGTCTCAAATAAGCACTCCACATTTATTTAGGGTTCACCTGAGTTTCTGAATAAGCATAGATGGATAATCTAAAAGCAACTGAATCCGAACCATTTAATTTCTGAATATGAGCCAGAACTGCCCCAGGCCATCTTCTCAAGTTGTTCCCCCTGGTTATGTAAGCACCATATATTACTTTGTATACTTATGGTGAACTGTACATTTTTTATTAAGTTACTACTGAGGAAGAGATTATGATAATACCTAATTCAACTGTCTTTTAAAACATATTATAAGTTGTGTTATTTATAAAAGTTTGTGGACAAATATAAATAACTATGCTGCTAAGTCACTTCAGTCGTGTCCGACTCTGTGCGACCCCATAGACGGCAGCCCACCAGGCTCCCCCGTCCCTGGGATTCTCCAGGCAAGAACACTGGAGTGGGTTGCCATTTCCTTCTCCAATTCCTGACTATACTATAACATTATTCCATTATTAGCACCAGGGAAATTATATCTAGATAATTTATCTTTTACACGATAATAACATACTTGAAGGGTTCTGGTTTATGTTTATTCAGAGCATAAAACTGAGGAATTAAAAAACCAGAAAATCAAATTCGGGGATTGAATTTAGAAAGTGTAGACAATTAAGCAATTTTTAGGTTTATCACTGTTTCCATTTTTTTCATTTAAAGCAATAAAAATTACAATTGAAGATTTTCTTTCTCACAGTTTTATTGATTTTTTTTAACAGCAAGAAGCCAAAGAAACCCCAAAGAAGGCAAAACAACCGGCTGAAACCTTTGACCTTAGCCTATGATGGAGATGCTGACATGTAAGTTGTAACTTATCCTGCAGCTTCCAATTTCAGCTTTCTGCCTTTGCTGTAGATATCCAGAGGCCACAAAGCTATTCAAACTGTGTGAATTAAACTACAGTGTTACTTCTTAAAAGATCATCATTAAGGAAGGAGTGAAAATCACAGTGCCATTGATATACCAAGACAGTACTACTTAGATCAAAACCATCAGCCCTGAGAATTCTAGGAGATTTAGTTGATACATGATGCATTCTGAGAGTTTTATGTGATCTTTTCTGAAATCTACCAACTGATAATTCACTTTCATCTCTAAAAACATGATGGTGGGATTGACCAGTTTAGGATGCCTGATGCAAGCCTCTGTCCGCAGTGTTAACCCCTAGTAACATTTTCACATGAAGAGTTTAATACCAAAATCTCTACACTACTATATTCAAACATAACAACATGCCTACTCAATTGAATGATACACATTATTATGTCAGATTATATACTTGTTAATAAGCAATTTTAATGGTGGCTAAAACTAAGCTCTAAACTGAGCAGAAAACCCATTGAGTAAATTCAGCATCTTGGTGGTTGATAATAGTTTCACTGAGCTCCATTTCAGAGGCAAAGACCCTTTTGTAAGACTTCTTGTCTCTCTCCAAAGTACGAATGCTGGACATGTACTAGTACCTTAGAAGAGTCCTCAAGTTCAGTATTTTACAATGGTTATTGTCTGGAAAACTAATTTGCTTGTGTTAATATAGCACATTTCTACTTTCCCTAATTTTCAAACTGGTTGCCTGGATCTTTTTTGCTATACGGAAGGCACATTTTTGCACTATATTAGTGCAGCATGATAGGCGCTTAACCAGTATTGCCATAGAAACTGCCTCTTTTCATATGGGATGAAGACATCTGTGCTCAAAGTGTGGAGACATTTACAAGTTCTTGTGTCCTGAAGAGAGTAAAAGTTCAGCTGGGATGGCGACGGGATGGAGTTAGCTGTTACATCTGCTGTGTACATACTTCCTCATCGCTGCAGCCATTGTGACATCAACAGCATGGTGATAACTTCAGAGTTTAAGTCCCGAACTCACTAACCCTCCAAAAGATGGGTCCCTCTAGTCGGTTTCTAATTGTACTTTGAAGGCTGTTTATGACTAGATTTTTATATTTGTTATCTTTGTTAAAAAAAGAAAAGAAAAGAAAAAAAGGAGCTGGTTGTCTTTTTAATTTTGAGCAGATGGAAAAAATAATTTATTGGTGATTTTTTGTAATTAAAAGAAATCAAAATGGTCTGATTTTTTTTTTCTCCCAGATTTGTTTTCCTACTTTCAGATGGAATGTATTTCAAAATCCATAGTTTAGTCTTTCTCAGTGGTAAAATCTGAAGCAAGTCTTTTTAATGTATGGTATCAAAAACTAGAATTTTCAAAAGAGAAAAATAAATATTTTGTCCAGGACCTCATTAAATATCTAGACCAAGGGTGGCACTTTTTTTTTTTTGTAAAAGGTCAGATGGTAAATATTCCAGCCAGGTCTATGTTGCAGCCTGTCCATTCTGCCATTGTGAGAAGACAGCCATAGACAATACGCAATACAGTACATAGAGAATGGGCATGGCTATTTTTCAATAAAACTTCCTATAAAGTCAGCAGGCCACATTTGCAAGTTGTGATTTGCTGGTCTAGAGGTTTTTTCCAGTGCTCATTCTCCATCGTGTCATCTTGAATTTTCACTCATGTACCCTCTGACTGTGATCAGTGTTTAATTTCAAAACCGAAAACCAGTCATTAAACGTCTTAATGTATTGCAAGTAGTTATATTTTTCACAGATGTAGCCCTGGGAATGGCACAGTAAAATGATATCTAGCTTGGCTGGTTTCTTTCATATGAAAAGAAAATCTAAAAGGTGCCATTAAAAAGCAATACCATTTTTCAGGCAACAGTTTTGCAACTACCTTTGGGAGAGGGGAGGACATCAGATGTTCAGGTCTTTAAAAAAAAAAAAAGTATCACAAGCCATTTTATCTTAAAAATAGCTGTGTTGCTGTACAAATGGTTAGGAGTAGAAGGTATTTCACCTTCATACTAGAGTTTGAATTCACCCTACTGTTCATTCTAGAGTATCTGCAAAGATTACAAAAGATAGATTAGAATGTCATTGTCCCTCAAATAAGCAGATTTCTACATATTTCAATAAGTATTGAAGGTGGTATGCACTAATAACCTTGACCAGTATTTCCTGTGTTAAGCAATGTGTAAATCATTTCTGAGCAAACAGGTTATCAGGAAAATGAGAATTTTGCCTTTTACCAAGGATTTCAAGAAGGAAAGGCATAGAAACAAATTCCATCTCATCTGTCTTGCTAAAAGAGGAAGACAAAAATAATATTGTCACCCTGAAACTGTGATTGCCAATAAATGTACTCAGGGGTCTCCCAGATAATCCTCAAGTTGATTTATGTGAGTAAAATGAGCTCCCATTTGTCCAAAATGGTTGAGAAAGAATCTATTACCATTACTGGAAGAATCTTGCTAAGTCTTATGAAATGCATGCCACACCTAATACCCTTGAAATTGTTGAGTGGAATAAATTTTTACTATTAATGCTATACTTATAATACTGTACAATGGCTTTCATTCAGAAAGCAGAGAAGTGTCCTCCTACCTACACTGTTGAAATGAATTCATAGGTCAAAATTATGTTATGAAAATCCAAGGTGACCTTATTCATAAATTGATTACCTTTTACAGTGTTACATGTATGAAGTAATCTAGATTCAGTGTGACCTAATACTAGGGAGCATGTTGGAAGTTGGCCTCTTGTTAGGAAAGGTACAGGGAGGCTATTTTGGACAAATGAAGGTTACTATATTCATGTTTATAACATGAAAATAGCCTTATTTTTGCTCTTGGCATAAGTCAATAATGAGTTAAATACTTTACTGGGATTTCATCAAAACAGTATTCCTCCTGTTCATTCTAAGAATTCAGGAGGGGAATATAGTAGTAACTTGTCTATTGACACTTTCGCCTTACCAAAATGGTCTGTGAGCCCACAAAGATTAAGAATCACTGTTCTGTAAGTACGAAGGTCTGCTTGGTTGGGGAAAAAAAAGAAATGAAAAATGTTGACACAGTATTATTTTGTTGGACTGTTTCCATTTAAACGACATAGAAGTGACATAACTGATCTTGAAAGGGGGTGATTTGCTCATTCATCAATATCTAATCTAGGAAACTGACTATAATCCTTATTTCAAAGCCTTTTCGAGGACACTACAGTGTAGCTTAAAGCTAATTTGAAAAGGGGTTCATAAAAGCATGTTCTTAATTATAGCAAAGCACAAAGTACCTGTAATAAGACTAATATTTATTGAATTATCACATGTAAGACACTCTGCTAGATATTGTAAAATAGTAATGGCTTTTGTTTACATGCATATCTAAGACATTCAAAAGAAGGGGAAAAGCTTAATGAGTGAAAATGACACACACATCACCCTTCACTCTAGATTTGGTGTTCAAACTTGGTGAACATTTTTCCTCATGTAATGTCTGTGTGTCAGGCCATGCTCTCAGGCTTGGGCTATATGTCTGCTCCACCCTCAGGCAGGTGGCAGTGGTCCCAGCAGTTTAATCTGAACCCTCTTAAGTTCCTAGACATTTCAAGACAAAATCAGTTATTTAAAACTTCTCATAGGAAGCAAGTAACGCCTCTCAATTTTTCTTAACCTCCAACTTGCTATATACCCTTGCTCCTTTACAATGATCAATGCCTGGTCTCTTGTCCAGTCTGATCCCTTAGCAACAACTAGTCTTGTCTGCTTCCCTAAAACCATCTTCTGCTAAAGATGCCTACATTTTTAATAAGAAAAGAGGTGACTACCTATGTCTCTTTTCTCTTGGAGTCAAAGTGTCACTTCGAGTGTGAAAAGTGGTTTAAACAGAATTGTACCAGTCAAAGACATGGATAAAGGAAGGAAAGCTGTGCAGGACATCCCCCCCACCCCCATCCCACAAAAAGACCTTTTCTGTAAAAATGTCAATTCTTACCTTAGATTTAGTCCTATCCAGTACTCCCCCCTCCACCATCCTTCCCCTGTGTCTCTGTACACGTCCTACCCTATGAGACAGCAAGGGAGGCCTGCAGCTCTCAAAACTGACAAAAGAAGAGCCTGTCCTTAGGCTGAATCGAGGTTTGAATAGACTTGCAAGAATCAGGCTTCCCAAATGGCCCAGGATCTCACTATCTGTAAATATCAAATTAAATGTGTTTCTTGTTCTGTTTCCCCTCTAAGCTTAAGGGTGTTGAAAGAGCAGTCTGTGAACACATCTGTGAGGAATCAGGTCAGACAATGATCTTCCCTGGGTCGTGTGATCTTCCCTGGGTCGTGTTGCGATGTGAGAACTGAAATTGCTGCTCTCTGATGGCGGAGCTAACAGAGCAGGATTTCAGGGTCTGAAACAGGAGTGTGGGCCCCGCAGACGGGACTGTAAAAAGGATATTATGCTGTGTGATACGATAATTCTGGATCTAGCAGGGACACTGAAAAATGGGTATGTCTACATTGTTAAATGAGCAAAACAAATGCTAAATGGATAGCGTTAATTTTGTAGCTTTATGTTTTTGTGCTTCTACCAAGCCTGATCTTAAAATGGGCAATTTTATGAAGACACTTAGTTGCGAGAGTCATGTTTCCAGCAATCAAAAATCTCTAGTCTATTAGACTGTCCTTGGGTGTCAGTCTTCCCGTGTTTTGTAGATTTTTTTTAAGCAATAGTTTCTAGATTACCTGCTTTGAATGCTCACTGAGCTTCTCTCAACTATTTTCCAGGACTCTATTTAAGTTTTTTTTTTTTTTTTTAATAAACATTAAGATTTCCTTTCTGGTACTTTTTTTCTTGCCTATTTTTAGACAGAGATTTTGAAGTGATCAGTATCTGTCATTGTAAAATATAACTTTATTAAATTTGCAATGTCTTTCTATAAATTATAACCCCCTAAATGTGTTTTCTTTATGGTTAATTTAATTACCTGAGTATTTATTTTGTTTAAATAAGAAGGCAGCTGTCTAAGAAGTTTTTGTTAATATTACTTTGTAAATTGTGTAATGTAATTTATTTTAAATTATGTACATTTCTTTTTTAATGCACAAGAGGTCTATGTACAATTTACTACAGATTTGCAAATACTGTCACTAAGCTCTACTCAGTTAATACAGATGGCATGTGAAGATGTAATATGCTTTTTTACATTTTCATATGGGTTATTTGTAAATAACTGTTGCTGATAAACATAAACACGGAGATCATTTTCATTCTACTTGTGTGCATCTGTGTTTTAATTTGCATCATTTGCTGCTGAAGTGTGGGTTAACATTTATTTTCAGTGAAAAAAACATCTTTTTACTACCATATCGCCCTCTCTTGGGTCTTTTTGTTTACAATCCCAATTTAGAAAGTTTGAGAGATGCAAACTTTTAAGTGTCTGCAGAAGCCACAGTTTAATCATCCTGGACAAAGGACCTCTTGGTTTCCGGTACATTACAAGGTAGGAAGCAGCAGAGGACGCTGAGACACGCTGGAACACTGCGGTACAGCGCTTCTTCCCCTCAGTCAGAAGGCAAGCCGCGCCCTGTCCCTTTTCCCTGTGTCTACCAGCAGGAGACTAACCCTCAGAAACAAGGTGGAAGCTCATACGTGAATAAACTAAAATTCCTTCACTCTCCAAATTAAGATGCACACGTTAACAAATTCTGAAAGGGATGCACAAATTAGATGAATCATTGCAATTATTGTTAGGGTAGCTTGCAGCTAAAACATTTTTTGAAATCGCTATTTGCTAAAATATAACTAATAAGGAAGGAACCTGTTATATATAGTATATAAAGCTCAAAAAATACAGCTAGACTCAAATGCTTGATGAAAACACAGTGATTTGCAGTCTCCTTATTTTCTATCTGGTTCATTACAATGGATTCAAGAAGAGAATTTTTAAAATAACTGACATATCTCTAGGTATTTGGACATTCACAGTCAAATCACTAACTTCATTTTTTAGTTTGCAACTCTAATTTATGCCCTGCAAACACAAATATGAACGTGACTGGTCTACATTTTGCTGGTTGGTCTGAGTCCTTAGTGATTCCTTTCATTACACACCAAACGTACTCCAAAGAGAAGCCACCACACGCTACAGTTTACAGGTCTTGTCAGTGTCCATCACTCTGAAAACAGTATGTCCATACAGAAGTGCTTACATGCAGTCAGGCTTTCTGATGTTGCATCTTTTTTTTGTTTGTTTGTTTCCTTTTCTTTCAAGGATCACTCCTTCTCCCACTTTCCACCTTCTGCCATAGCATCTCCCTGCCAAGGGAATTCAAGTTGCTAATCTGATATGTGTTCAGCCATGTTTTTCTCCCTGATCATATAATCTTATAAATATGATGGTGACAGGGGTGGAAAAAGAGAAGGCAGAAAAATGAGTTAAATTTAGTAGATACAATTGGAAAACAGCTTCATTTCTTTTCCCATTACTATTTCAGAGGGAAATGTCCTTTGTCTTCCCCTTGGCAACACCCAAGGCAAATCCCATAGCTTTTTGGTCACAATTTGAGTTATGGAAAAAACTCAGTCCAGGCCAGAACAAAATATCAGTCTGTCTCATTGTTTTTCATTTCTTCGGTTACTAGCAAATTTGAACAATGTCTGTCTTTCCTGTCTGTGTTGGCTATTGGGTTTGGTCCTCTCTTACATATCATGTTTAAATGGCAATTTTGGCTCTACCAAAGTAGTTGTTAATTTTAGGCCATCAGCAAAATTTAAACTTTTGGGTAAAGAAAACTTTCTGAATTTTATTTCTCCACAATCTAGTTTTCTATCCCAGGCAGAGATGATCTTAATGAGGGCCCATGCCTCTTCATTGTCCCCAGCTCCCTGCTTTTTCCTGAGCATGCTCACTGTCCTCTTTCAATGGCCCTTGAGGCCAGTGTTGCATGGAGGTGATGAAGTTGGAGCCAAATCGTCTCTTAAAACCACACACTTTCCTTAGAGCTCTGCCCTTACTGTTATCTCTACCTGGAACACTCTTCCCCTTGATATAAGCCTGGCAGCTTGCTCACTTCATGCAGGTCTCTGCTCAAATGCCACCTCCTGTGAGAAGTCTTCCTTGACTACCTTTATCCCTTTTATTTCCTCTTGCCCTTTTTTAGTTTTCTCTGTGGTCCTGATTTTATATATCTTTTTGGCCCATGGCTGTGTTTTTACTCTCTCTCTCAGATACACACGAGAGAGGCCAAGTCTTTATCTGTTTTCTTCCTCACCTGGAATCAAGTCCAAAACAGAACAAATTCTTGTTCGATGAATAAATGAACTGAAGAATTAGCAAACTGTGAGGTTAATGGACAAAGAATCATTAAGGTTAATTAGCAGATCAGTTATAAAGAGACCACTAAGGTTAATTGACCAACTAATTCATTCAAAGCTTCAAGTTGTCAGTTCTCCGTCATGAATCATTTTATATCATTTCACTTGCCACAAATATGTTCACCTAAACTACTCAGAAAACACAATATTGTGACATGGGAAGAGCAGTAACGAGGCAGGCAAAGAAATTATATCAGTAATGATGAGCCTGGCATCAGAGTAGTGACAGCTGGGGGCATGCCAGCAAGATGTGGGTGACGGGATTTGGAAACCTATCTTGAGAATGGAGTCTGTAAAAGAATTCTTTCATAGCTTTCTCTTATTTTCACTTCATTGCATGGAAAATTCCAGTGGGAGACGTGAGTAAGCAGGGAATACTGGAAAATAAAGGAGGCAGGCAATCACAAATTTCTAAAAAAAAAAAAAAAACCCTTGTTCCAGGATCCAAAAGCAGCCTGACTCTCCTACTAAGTCTTAACACTGTATTAATTTGCTTTATGGTATAATATAATACCAATAATATCTTGAGTGTCCCTTGGACTGCAAGGAGATCAAACCAGTCAATCCTAAAGGAAATCAACCCTGAATATTCACCGGAAGGACTGATGCTGAAGCTGAAGCTCCAATACTCTGGCCACTTGATGGCAGAGAGCTGACTCATGAGGAAAGACCCTGATGCTGGGAAAGATTGAGGGCAGGAGGAGAAAGGGATGACGGAGGATGAGATGGTTGGATGGTATCATCAGCTCAATGGACATGAATCTGAGTAAACTCCAGGATATGGTGAAGGACAGGGAGACCTGGCATGCTTCAGTCCATGGGGTCACAAATAATCAGACACGACTTAGCAACTGAACAATAATACCACAAAGTGATACACTATTTGCTTGCTTTAAAGCAGAAATACAGCAATAAGAACAGAATAAAATTGCAGTTCAGTGTTTCCCAAATCCCCATTACTCATTTTGGAAGAACGGAGGTGGACATTCAGCAAACGTGTAAATACGTGAATTAAGCATTTAAAATCCATTCCTTCTAGAATACGATGTCTTGATTTCCTGGAAAAGTGAAAAAATTTCAAGATCAGAGTCAGTTGGTGAGTCTAGGACTATGTTCCCCACAACCAACTGTCTTTCATAAACATAGTGATGAAAACCCAGTCAAATCACATCTAGTTTGACAGCTGATGTACAACTATACCCTTTCACAATTTATCTTTATAAAAGGCTCCCTCATTTATAGTATTCATCTGGGGATTTTGATGTTTATCACTTTTTACTATCTTTGCCAGAAGGCTACATGTCTTCTGATTACACTACCTTACTATCTACTGGAAAAATAATTTAAACAATAAATCAAGAAGTATCCTAACTCTAGCAGGTGTCATAATGGATAGGATTTTTATCTGATATCTGCTTAAATGATCCTTAAAAGTTACAAGAAAATTCTTTTTTGTATGTTCATTCTAATGTCTACATGTAAGAATCCACAGCAAAATCAAATTAAAATGTCTCCTATAATGAAGCAGATAATGATGTACTGAAGCTATGTCTAGTAGTAATTATGATATAATGGCATGTTGCAAGAAGATTATGACAACATTTGTTCAGCAATAGAAACTAAAGAGGACTTTGATACAGTTCTCTTCAGAGTAGGCATCATATTTGCCTTCAAAAATTAATAATCCCTAGTCAAAAATATTTCAGTTTAATTATGGATCCATGCCAAGGCAGATGTAGCAGTAAATTAGTACATTTCTTGGATAACAGCACCATGCCTAGTCCATAAGTTTTAAAAGCAGTACCTTCCACTGACAGTTACCGAATCCTGCCTATTATACAAAGCTTGTTTTAAAAAAAACAAAACAAAGCAAAACTAAGGAGGGATCAAAAAAAAATCATTGACTGAAAGATCCTTCTTACTTTTTGGTAGGATATAAGAACAGCATCAGAAGAAAAAGAAAATGTAAGTGACTTTTAAACTTACAAAAAAAAGATTCTCATGAACATTCATAGTTTAAGAAGTGCCGTTTAAACAAAAACCCTGTGGATGAAGGAAAATGTGGCAATACATGATCTTATCAAGTATGAGGCAAAGTAGATTTTTGTTCATACTGATGAGGAAAATATTAAGTCAATGAAGGGCAAGGTAGCATTTTCTTAAATTAAAAATAAACATGTCTTTGACTTAGTAATTCTATAGGGTAGGAAGGAAGGATAGATAATAGATAACAAGTGTGGTATGTGTGTACACTATGTGTGTGTGTGCATGTGTGACAAAGATGGTAGGTAGGTAGAAATTGATACAAAGCCTGTGCACAGTGATAGAGTATACGGATATGTATCACATTTGTGGTTATAAACATATGGAAGCAACATAATGTAAAAGTTTAAATAAATTATGGTGCATTCATAACACACAATACTATGCAATATTCTGTAAGATCATCTTATTTCTGTCTTTAATTTTTCAGAATGAAGACTGGCAAAAAATTAGTGAAAAAATCATAGCACACACATATTCACAAAATATTTCTAAGTTATGTTCTAGAAGTAGTCTTCAAACCATATATTTTCAGTGTTACAAACGACTGGAAATTGAGAGTCTAGATTTTTGCTACAGAATGAAACTCAAAAATATTTCATGGGGATCATGTACGTATGAAGCCAACTTAGAAAATGGTTACAACTGAGGACACTTCAATATAAATAAACGGAAAGATAGGCTAAATATGTGTCATTTGGAATGAATTTTTTTTCTAAGTCCCTATCTTCCAAAATAACTACCAAACAACCACCACCACCCTGTGGCTGGTTGCTGCTAATGTGAGGCTAGATAAGGAAGTGCCAAAGAAATAAGAAAAGAACTCGCCGGCAGTGTGGTAATTGCCTGGAGTTAAATTTAATGAGCTGAAAAGGAAGGTTTCTGCAACATTAGGGGGAGCAGCTGGAGAAAGAACCCCGTTCCTATCTGTGATGGTCGGTGCTTACCAGCTAATGAGCAGGACATTTGCAGCTCATCAGATTGGAAAAAAAAACCCTAACATGGAAGCTCAGAGGATTGATAATTGTCTTTCTGATTAGATACCCAGCCTCAATTTTTGAAGCTAATTAAGTGGGGGTGGGGGGTGGGGTGGGGGGGAATCTCCAAAAATCTGCATTAGATGGCTCTGGGGGAAAAAGGCAGAACAAATGTTTATCTAATTGTATCCTCACTATATATCTTCTGAAACACTCTGTTAGAACTTGGTCGTGAAGACCAAACACAAGAAGCATGTAAGAAACTTTTATCTTCCATTCAGAAGTAAAATACTGGGAATTAAACATCAATGGCCAATACAAAGGTAGCTGAAATGGAAAGCCAAATGGTACGGGAAAATATTCAGTTCTAATATACCGAGATTGCTGCAATAATATAACTGCTGGAAAACTGTTTTTTTAAAAAATTACTTTATAGAAGAAATTACACTTATCACTGTGAGTCTGAGAAGACCACTTGGTTAGTGAGATGTCTGAAACCTTCTCAATCAGACTGAGAAGCGGTGTTCACTGAACACAGGCAGTGGTGGGTGGTGTCTCTCTCATTCATTTATTTACAGTTGAGAATCTACTGGGTGCCAGGTTCCAGTCTAGGCATGAATGGTGGGAGGTGAGAAAGAAAAAAGCTGAAACTGCCCTTACTGATAATATGATCTAATGAGGGGAAAGTCAGTAAAGAAATAAGGAACACATCATTGTAAATCAACTATTGCCGGGGTCCAGCCCCAGTGGATCCAGGGTATTTGAAGCGGAGACGGCGTCAGCGTCTGAGGAATTAATTGCTTAATTAAAGATATGGAGGGAGATTAGAAAGAAATAGTGTAGTAGGAAAATAAGTGGAGAAAAGATGCTGAATAACTTGGTTTACGTGGAAAACCGATAAAGTTCCAAGACAAGGAACTTGCACCATCTACGTAGGCCACCGGCACCCGCTTGAATAGCGGAGGGTGCCCCACCTTGGGCTCCCTCTCACGTGGATCTTAGAAGCCAGGGCAAATAAGTAGACACGGTGAGCCTCCACACTCCAGATGGGAATTCAGCCAGAAAAGGGAGAAAAGAATGACATAGGGGAGCCAAGCATCGGTGCCAGACCCACAACTTTATTTTCAAAAGCAGCTTATATACCCCAAGTTGTACATAAAGAAATAATGGAATATGCAGAGTTATGCAGAGGCAGCAGTCCTGACCCTTATTGAGACCAGGCTTTCCTCTTGCATACCTTCCCGTATACAAAAGGTCTCAGGTGGTTTTACATCATCTTCTGGCCTGTTAACATTTTTATGGCTCTTTTCCTAGATAAATGTCTATCAACCAGAAAACTCTTTTTCCCTAGAAGTGTTTTTTCTTTAATCTGCATCACCCTCAAAGTACTAAATAAAGTTACATTCCTGTAGAACAAAGGTGCAGTGGGTTATAACAAAGAAAATACTTAAAGATCTAATGTTGCTAATACCAGGTCTACTACCTTTTTTTTCTACATGCCAACTATATCTACAAATAAAAGATATGAAAATTTGGCAGCAAGTATTGGCTCAACAAATGAAACCCTTAATCAGTCCTATTCTAATGATTTTGACTCCTCAGAAGCCCCTACATTCCTAGGATGTTGTAAGCTTCCTGTGCCTCTCATGGTCAGTCGGGAGGCCACAAACTATCACATGCGCAGCTGTAAGAGTCCGGCAGGCAGGCTAGAAAGCCATCAGAGGGGTTTTTGGATTGAAACACTCTTATTATGCCCAGGAGATTTATTATCTAAAGGCTCTAAATTAACTTTTTCCAGAAAAAGGTGGGGGAGCAGACAGCCCCCTGTTAATGTCAGAAGAGTAGGTGGAAAGCATAACACAGTAAAGCAGGCAGACTCTGGTTTGGGGGGTAGATGCTCGAGAATTTCCAGGGGGACCCCTGAGGCTCGATCCTGCCTTTGCATATGCCGAGCCTCCTTCCTCATGACCTTTGCCACGGGCGGGGTTCCTCACGCTGGCTCCCGGCAAACTATATTCCAATAAAAATTTAAAAAAAAAAGAAGGAAACGTGCTTGTTGATGGAAATGGCCATGGAGAAAATAAAGTAGGATGTGGTGAGAGTGAATGTTAGAGCACAGTAGTGGAGACCCCCAATTCCATTGGGCAGGGTGGGGGAGACGAGTGAGGATCCACCGTGCCACCAGCAAGCAATTCCCTGAGAGAATCCTACTCCGAGCAGACGCTGCCTCCCTAGAGGAAGCATCCATTCTCCAGGCTGCCAGTTCAGCACCACAAGAAGGACCTGCGCCCAACCTGGGTGCCAGTTCCAAGTCCAGGCTAACACCAGATTGGCTATAAACCAGAGGCTCCCCTGATCCAAACTCAGGATAAATCCACTGGCTAGAACAGCTCAACCATCATCAACAACAAATGCTACAACCTAGCAAAAAGATATCCTTCATCAAAAGAAAGCAGCAGCCCCCAGGCAGCAGTAGGAGGGGCTCCAACATGATAACGTCAACTCCCATAGACCCACGCAGTGGCAGGCCGCAAACTGGAGAACAGCTGTCCAGTTCCGCACAAGTTCTGCCACAGGCATGAGAGTGCTCAGCCCGTGTCAGGATTCCCAGCCTGAGGGGCATGGCACCGGAAGGAGAAGTCCTCCAGAGAATCTGATTTGAAGGCAAGCTCAGGGGGTGCAGTGGTAAAGAACCTGCCTGCCAATACAGGAGAAATGGGTTCAGTCCCTGGGTTGGGAAGATCCTCTGGAGGAGGGCAGAGCAACCCACTCCAGGATTCTAACCTGGAGAAGCCCGGCAGGCTACAGCCCACGGGGTCGCAAGGAGTCAGATACACCTGAGTGCGTGCGCACACACACACACACACACACACACACACACACACAAGGTTTGGTTGCAAGATTCCATGGGACTGAGAAAAAGACACACTCCACTCGGGACACAGAAAGGCTCCTGTGAACCAGGACGCAGGGGGAAAGCAGTTACACCCTAAGACACTCAGCGAACCTGCCTGCCCAGAGTTGAGGGATCACCCGCAGAGACGGCCGGTGTCAGCAGGGACCCACTGGAGGGAGAAACACCAGTAGCAGCAACTGTGGGAATGGCTTACTGGAGCGAGCCCCACTGGAAGCTGCCAGCACCGCACCAAACAGCTTGCAGGCTTCTGACCTCAAGAAACACCCTGGGGTAGGTGAAGGAGCAAAAATGACCGGGGGCTTTCAAAGAGTCAGTTACAAAAGTTAATTTAATTTACACTGATTACAAAAGAAAAAAAGCAAATACAAAGATCCTCACCACTTCACATTATCACAGAAGTACAAATCAGAACTTCAAAGAGGTACCACATCCCACCAATCAGAATAGACATCCTCAAAAGTCTATAAGCACTAAAAACTGGAAGGAGTTTGGGGAAAAGGGAGCCCTCCTAAGCTGACACTGGGCATGTAAATTGCTAAAAGGTCACTGGGAGAACAGCATTGGGGTCCCTTAAAATCCTCAAGAAACACATACCATGAGATTCAGGAAAACTATTCTTGGATGTATATCCCAAGAAAACTAATTGGAAAATAACTTGCAGCCCAACATTCCTGGAGCATGGTTTATAGCAGCTACCATACAGGAACAGCCTCAATGTCCATCGATGGCTGAATCCATAAATACAGTGTTCTACAGACATACAAGGGAATGTTTTTCACCCATAAAAAAAAAAAAAAAAAAAAAAAGAAATCACGCCACCAGCAGCAACCTACAAGGAACTAGCAATGATCATACTCACTGACGTAAGTCTGACAGAGGAAGACACGCATCGTGGTAGCCCTCATGGGTAGAATCTGAAACTTGATAAAAGTGCCTCAATTACAAAACAAAAACAGATCCACAGACTTTGAAAACCCAACCGGTGTCACTGAAGGCCAATCAGAGCTGAGAGTTTTCAATCAGGATGTTTGGAGTTACATATAAACACGTGTAAAAACTGGTCATCAACAAGGACCTACGACAGAGCACACGGCACCCCAACAATCCCCTATGATACCCTAGAGGGACAGAAACTCAAAAAAAAAAGGGCCAACATATATATCCATCTTTACCTGGATCAACTTGTTTTACACCCTGAAACAAACACAACCTGGAAATCAGCTACACTCCAGTAGAGAACAGTCCTTGACAGTGGCTACGATATTCCCGCAGGAGACCACCTGCAATGCAAAAGACCCGAGATTGACCTCTGGGTCAGGAAGATCCCCTGGAGAAGGAAATCGCAATCCATTCCAGCATTCTTGCCTGGAGAATTCCATGGACAGAGGAGCCTGGCAGGCTACCATCCATGGGTTCCAAGAGTCTGAACGGGCTTAGCAACTAAGCCACCAACAAAACCACCGTTATATTCAGCAGGCCTCCATGACCCAGGTTACAGTCACATCCCTTGATCCTTGGAGCCTTGGGTCCCAAGGATGAACTGTCGTTGGGCTGAGGGAACTGAGAAAAATGTACCCAGTTAGATGTGTAGTGATTGTCCTGTTGGGAAAAAATCAAAATCTCCAGGTCAGGGCTGGCCGCTCACAGTGAAACCGAGCCTAGGAATCCAAAGGAAGTTGTACCTTTATTTCAAAATATGAAAAATGGTGCAGTCTGTACCTCTCCAGTATGAGTTTCTCTCTGAAAAGTTGTTCTCTAGAGTTCACTCACAGAAAGAGCAACCGCAGGCAGAGAAGGGCAGATTTGACAGGGTTGATATTTGAATTGAGCAGACATTGAATGGGATGGTGGAAAAATTGATGAGACCCAGGCCTTGGGCATATTTCACTCTTTTTGTCATCTCCAGAACAGGACTTGTCTAAGGCATTGGCATCCCGATAATCAGACCGTTCCTTGTAACAACTTTACCAGTGCTCAGGGAAACTTAAAACTCACAGGACCACAGGGGCTCTAAATGAGTCTTCTCCTCAACACATCACCTGTGTAGGTAACAGAATAAGGATTATGAAAAGACAGACTGTTGAGAAACAGATTCTTAAAGTTAATTTTAATTACATGGCCACCCTATGTTATTCAGATTTGAAGTCGATATCTAAGAGATATCCCCTACCATCTATGAGAATGGACATCTTCAAAAGGTATGCAAAAAAATAAACAGTGGGTGGGACCGGGAGAAGAAAAAACCCTCCTGGTCCATCGTAGGTATAAAAGTAGATAAGACCTTCATAGAGAACACCGTTGTGCTATTGAAAGATTTCAAAACACTTCTAGAATAAGACCTGGAAATCACAAGACGGATCTCTATCTCCACAAACTCTAATTGGAACAGAGACGTGGAGGATTATCTACAGTAGCCAAGATTTGGAAGCCACCATAATATCCATCAACAGACAGACGCATAAACACGGTGTGGTGTGCACAAAGAAGGGACAGATACTCAGCCAGCACGTACAGTGAAATCAGGCCGGTGGCAGCAAGCTACAAGGACCTAGGGATCCTCACACTCAGGTAATTGTGACAGGCAGAAAGCGATTATACAGTATACCTGGAGGGTGAAATTCCAAAACTGGTACAAAGTCAGTCAGCTGGAAGAAAGGAACACACCTATGGCCTTGGAAAAATCAGTCAGTAAGTATTCCTGAAGACCAAACAGCCAGGTGGGATTAAATCAAGATGTTTCCATTGCCATACACACACTTACAGGTGCAAAAAAGATCATCAGAAAGACCTAGTCTACAGAAAAAGGGACCCGAGACAATTGTCTACACTGCCCTAAAGGGACAAAAAGTGGAAAAAAAAAAAAAAAGAAACAAGATGCTAGTGGACATGGAGCAGAATAAAAATGCTGTACACCCTAAAAAAGTACAACATTCAAAATCGACTAAAAATGATTAGAAAAACAAGTTCCTTTTCAAACAAAAGGAAATGCCTTTGTGTCCAGGCAGGCCTCAGAGAACAGAGCTGCGGTCACATCCCTGAGGCATGAACAACCCTGGAACCAGAGAATGGATCACCTTAGGGCTGAGGGGGTTCTTGAAAATATGTGAACCAATTTTCCCCAGTTCTCGGTTTGTCCTCTCTGGATGCAGCCAACGTCACCCCACCAGACGTTCACAGCTAACGCAAGCCCCTGCTGTTCGGTTGCTCGGTCGTGTCTGACTCTTTCAACCCCATGGACTGCAGCACACCAGGCTTCACCGTCCTTCACCATCTCCTGGAGCCTGCTCAAACTCATGTCCATCAAATCAGTGATGCATCTCACCATCCAGCCATCTCACCCTCTGTCATGCTCCTCTCCGCCTGCCTTCAATCTTTCCCAGTATCAGGGTCTTTTCCGATGAGTCAGTTCTTCACATTATGTGGCCAAAGTATTGGAGCTTCAGCACCAGTCCTTCCAATGAATATTCAGGGCTGATTTCCTTTGGATTGACAGATTTCTTCTCCTTGCAGCCCAAGGGACTCTAAAGGGTCTTCTCCAACACCACAGTACAAAAGCATCAATTCTTTGATGCCAGGGTTTCTTTATGTTCCTTTTCTCAAATCCATTCATGACTACTGGAAAAACCATAGTTTTTGACATAGAGTTTTGACTGTATGGACTTTGGTCGCCAAAGTAATGTCTTTGCTTTTCAATACACTGTATAGGTTTGTCAGACATTTTCTTCCAATGAGAAAGCACCGTTTAATTTCGTGGTTATAGTCATCATTTGCAGTGATTTCAAAGCCCAAGAAAAAAAAAATCGGTCACTGTTTCCATTGTTTTCCCATCTATTTCCCATGAGGTGATGGGACCAGATGCCATGATCTTTGTTTTTTGAATGCTGAGTTTTAAGCCAGCTTTTTCAATCTCTTTCACCTCTATCAAGAGGCTGTTTAGTTCCACTTTGCTTTCAGTCGTAAGGGTAGTGTCATCTGCATATCTGAGGTTATTGATATTTCTCCCGGCAATCTTGATTCCAGCTTATGCTTCATCCAGCCCAGCATTTCACATGATGTACTCTGCAAGTTAAATAAGCAGGGAAACAATATATAGCCTTGTCATACTCCATTCTGAATTTTAAACCAGTCCATTGCTCCATGTCTGGTTCTAACTGTGCTTCTTGACTTGCATACAGGTTTCTCAGGAGGCAGGGAAGGTGGTCTGGTATGCTCATCCATTTAAGATTTTTCCACAGTTTGTTGTGATCCACATAGTCAAAGGCTTTAGTGTAGTCTATGAAGCGGAAGTAGATGTTTTTCTGTAATTCTCTTGCTTTTTCTATGATTCAAGGGATGTTGGTGATTTGATCTATCTCTTCTCTAAATTCAGCTTGAACATCTGGAAATTCTCAGTTCATGTACTGTTGAGACTAGCTTGCAGAATTTTGAGCATTACTTTGCTAGCCTGTGAGATGAGAGCAACGTGCAAAAGCTTGAACATTCACTGGAATTGTCTTTCTTTGGGACCGAAATGAAAACTGACATTTTCCAGCCCTGTGGCCGCTGCTGAGTTTTCCAAATTTGCTGGCATGTTGGGTGCAGCACTTTGATAGCATCATCTTTTAGGATTTGAAATAGTTCAGCTGGAATTTCATCACCTCCACTAACTTTATTTGGAGTGATGCTTCCTAACGCTCACTTGACTTCTCATTCCAAGATGTCTGGCCCTAGGTGAGTAACTACTCCGAAAAGTACGCCCTTTAGGCTTGAAGTTTGAAAAGTCATCTGGTCTCTATAAGACCTGGTGGGAGGTTTTTCACCTGCTACTCTTTCGTTAGAAGGCCCCACAGGCAGAAGACAGCATCAGGCCAAGGTAGATTTGAAGGGGTTGATAATGCAAAGGTAGGGGAGAGCTGCATGGGATGGGGAACATTTAAAGAGACACAATTCAGCCTTCAGGGATTGTTTTGCCACCTTTCATTCTCATTTGGAACTCAGCATGAACAGGAGGACTTTGGCTCTGGTCCTAAGAATCAAGGGAGAAATGTAGTGCTGCCACCCAGTGGCCATAAGTTGTAACAGCCGTCATAACATGAGTGCTCAGGGAAATTGAAAACTCCCGACCAAGCCGGCCAAGCTCTAAAGGACTTTAGCCCTCAAGACCTCACCTGGTTAGGTGTTCGAATGAGGTTACTAATTCGGGCAGACATTGAAGAGGATGACTTAAAAATGAACTTTTGCTGACATTATTTAAAATATTTTTAAACAAAGGAATACTGATTCCTTCCCAGCCTACATTATTTGAGAAAAGCTTCATAACATCTTCTAAGCGGTAAGCCCTCCCACCAGCCAGAAGAGCCATTTTCAAAAAGGTGGACAAAGAGTATCACCTGGGCAGGGCCTGGAGGAGAAAAGAACCCCTTGGACCACATTGGCCATAAAAACAGGAAATGAAATGGAGAAAAAATTGGTTTATTGAAAATCTTCCAAACACTCTTACCACAAGACCTGGAAATCACAAGTTGGATCTATATCTCGACAAACTCTAATTGAAAAGGAGCCTTGAAGCACAATGTTCATAGCACCATTGTTTACAGTAGCCAAGATTTGGAGGCCACCATAATATCCATCGACAGATGAGTGCGTAAACACGAAGTGGCATGTGCAAAGAAGACAAGGGTGCTCAGCTGTAAAAGACGATGACATCGTGTCAGTAGCAGCCAACGACCAGGACTTGGGGAGCCTCATTCACAGCGAGCTAATTCTGACAGAGTAAGAAAGAGACCCTGTGGTATCCCCAATGTGTGGAATCTCAAAACTGATGCAGAGCAACTCCACAGGAAGAGAGAACCAGATCCATAGTCTTGGGAAACCCAGCCAGTTTTCCTGAAGACCAAACAGCTGGACAGGCTTCAATCAAGACGTTTCCATTGACATATACACCCTCGTAGGTGTAAGCATCGATCATCAACTGGACCTAGTCCAGAGTAAAAGGGACCCCAGTCAATCCTCTACACTACCCTAAAGGAACAGAAAAGTCCAGGCAAAAAAAGGAACAAGATATCTGCGGATATGGAGTGGAATCAAAATGCTGTCTGTACACCCTACGTGAATGCAAGATTCAAAATCGACTAACATTGATTCAGAAAAAAAAGTTCATTTTCAAATGCAAGGAAATGCCTTCTGTATTCCAGGCAGGCCTCGCAGAACAGAGATGTGGTCACATCTCTGCAGCATGAACAGTCCTGGAACCAGAGAATGGAGTGTTTTAGGGCTGAAGGAGATCAGAAAAATATAGGAACAAATTCTCTTGGGTGGCAGCTTATTGTTTGTTTTCTCAGGATGAAATAAACATCTCCACACTTGGGCGTGCCTAGCACAGCTAATCCAAGCCTAGTGAACCCCGAAAAAGTCCGCCCTTTAGGCTTGAAGTTTGAAAAAGCCCTCTGGTCTCTGTAAGTCCTGTTGGGAAGCTTTTCACTTGCTAGTCTTTAGAATGACTCACAGGGAGAGGAAAGCATCTGGCTAGGGTAGATTTGAAGGTGTTGATAATGCAAATATGGTGGAGTGCTGCATGTGATGGGGAGCCTTGAAGGAGACACAATTCCGCCTGTAGGGACTGTTCTGCCACATTTCACTCTCCTTTGGAACCCAGGAGGAACATCTGGACTTAGGCTCTGATGCCCCCAGCATCAAGGGAGGAATGAAGAAGTGCTGCCGCCTTGTGGCCACTGCTTGTAAGAACAGCTTTAACAATGGGGTTCTGGGAAAATTAAAAACTCCCAAGCCTGAGAGGCTCTAAAGGACCTTTGCCCTCAAGACCTCGTCTGGTTAGGCGTTTGAATAAGGTTATTAATCGGGGCAGGTGGTGTAGAGGTTGATTTCAAAATGAATTTCAGTTACAAAATTTAGAATTTTTCAAACCAAGGACATACTAATTCCTCCCCACCCTACATTTTTCCAGAAATGCAAATCAGATCTTCAAAGTGATAAGCCCTCCCACCAGCCAGAAGTGTGTCATCCTCAAAAAAGGAGACAAACAGAATCGCCTGGGCGGGGCCTGGTGGGAAAAGGACCCTCCTTGGTCCATGTTGTCCAAAAATAGAAACTGAACAGGAGAACACGATCGGCTCTAGAGAAATTTCAAGCCACTTGAACCATAAGACCTGGAAATCAATGTGGATGTGTATCTAGACAAACTCTAATTGGAAAAGACACCAGCTGCACAACGTTCATAGCAGCAGTATTTACAGTAGCCAAGATTTGGAAACCACTATAATATCCATAGACGGATGGATGCGTACACACGATGTGGTGTGTACAAAGAAAGACATAGGTACTCATCCATCACATACAATGAAATCATGTCGGTGGCGGCAAGCTACAAGGACCTGGGGATTCTCATATTCAACGAGCTAATTCTGACAGAGGAAGAAAGAGACCATATGGTATCCCTGGTGGAATCTCAAAAGTGACACAAAGCAACTCAATCTGAAGCCAGACACAAAAACATAGGCTTGGACGACTCAGTCAGAATTCCTGAAGACCAAGCAGCTAGGTAGGGATAAACCAAGGTGTTTCCATGGGCATATACACCCTCGTAGGTGTAAACACTGGTCAGCACCTGGACCTAGTCTGGAGGAAAGAGACCCAGTCAATCGTCTATACTGCCTTAAAGAGACAAAAGCATCAAAAAGAAAAGCAACAAGATGTTAGTGGACACAGAGCAGAATCAAAATGCTGTACACCCTGCACAAGTACAACACTGAAAATTGACTAAGGTTGATTCGAAAAAGAAAGTTCCTTTTCAAATACAAGGAAATAACTTCTGCGTTCCAGGCAGGCCTCGGAGACTAGAGCTTCAGCCATATCCCTGAAACATGAACAGCCCTGGAACCAGCAAATGGTTTGCCTTAGGGTTGAGGAAGGTCAGAAAAATATGTGGGCAAAATTTCCTGAGTTCCAGCTATATTGTTTGTCTTCTCAGGAAGAATTCAACCTCGCCACTCCCTGGTCAGCCTTTCACAGCTAATCCAAGCCTAATGACCCCCAACAAAGTTCTCCTTTTAGCTTGAAGACTGTAATCTGGTTCCTGTAAATCTCGGTGGGAAGCTTTTCACCTGTTATTCTTTGTTTAGAATGCCTCACAGGGGGAGGACAGCTTCCGGCCAAGGGGATTTGAAGGGGTTGATAATGCAAAGGTGGTGGAGTGCTGCAGCAGGTGGGGAACCTTTCTTTAGCCCTTAGGGACTGTTCTGGCCTGTTTCACTCTCATTTGGAGTCCAGCAGGAACACGTGGAGGAATGAAGACCTGCTGCCTCCTAGTGGCCACTTGTAGCAACAGCTTTAATGCCCACGCTCAGGGAAATTGAAAACTCAGGAGCCTGAGGGGCTCTAAAGGACCTTTGCCTTAAAAACCTCACCTGGTTAGGTGTTTGAATAAGGTTACTAATCGGGGCAGGTAGTGCAGAGGCTGATTTCAAAATGCATTTCAGTTACAAAATTGAAAAATTTTAAACAAAAGACATACCGATTCCTCCCCACCCTACATTATTCCAGAAATGCAAATCAGATCTTCAAAATGGTAAGCTCTCCCACCAGCCAGAAATGTGCCATCCTCAAAAAGTAGACACACAGAATCACCCGGGTGGGGCCTGGCGGGAAAAGGACCTTCCTTGGACCATGTTGTTCATTAAAATAGGAGAACAGGAGAACACAATCGAGCTTTTGAGAAACTTCAAACCACTTTAACCAAAAGGCCTGGAAATAGCAAGTTGGATCTGTATCTCCACAAACTCTAATTGGAAAAGAGACTTGCAGCGCAATGTTGGTAGCAGCAATAGGCCCATAGGCTTGGACGACCCAACCAGCATTCCTGAAGACCAAGCAGCCAGGTAGGGTGAAATCAAGATGCTTCCATTGCCATATACACCCTCATAGATGTGAAAATCAATCATCAATTTGATCTTGGACTAGAGAAAATCAACCAAAGTCAATCATCTATATTGCCCTAAAGGGATAGAAATGTTGAAAAAAAAACAAACAAGGTATTAGTGGACACGGAGCAGAATCAAAATGCTGTACACCCTACACAAGTACAACGTTAAAAATTGAATAAAACGGATTCAAAAAAGAAAGCTTCTTTTCAAATGCAAGGAAATGACTTCTGTGATCTGGGCAGGCCTCAGAGACTGGAGCTGCTGCCATATTCCTGAAGCCTGAACAGCCCTGGAACCAGAGAATGGGTTGCCTTAGGGTTGAGGGAGCTCAGAAAAATATGTGAGCAAATTTTCCCGGGTTCCAGCTATATGGTTTGTCCTCTCTGGGTAAATTCAACATCTCCCCACCCTGGCCGCCCTTTCACAGCTAATCCACGCCTAGGGACCTCCAACAAAACCCTCCTTTTAGACCTGAAGTTTGAACAGTTATCTGGTCTTTATAAATCTTGGTGGGAATCTTTCCTCCTCCTACCCTTTCTTTACAATGCCTCACAGAGGACAGCATCCAGCTAGAGTAAATTTGAAGGTATTGATAACGCAAAGGTGCTGGAGTGCTGGATGGGTTGGAGAACCTTTAAGGAGACACAGTTTAGCCATTAGGGGTAGTTCTGCCATATTCTGATGTCATTTGCAACATAGCATCTGTAGGTAGACTAGGCTCTGGTGCTTCCAGAAACGTTGATGAATGAAGTGCTGCCATCTTGTGGCCACTGCTTTAACAGCAGTTTTGAAACCAGTGCTCCTGAAAATTGAAAACTCTCAATCCTGAAGGGGCTCTAAAGGGGCTCTAAAGGACTTTTGCCCTCCAGACCTCACTTGGATAACTGTTTGAATAAGGTTACTAATCTGTGCAGGCATTTTAGAGGCTTATTTCAAAATGAATTTTACTAAAAATATCAACATTTTTAAAAAGAAGACATACCTTTGCATGGAGTAGTGCAAATCACATCCTTGAAGTTGTATGCACTCCCACCAGCCGGGAGAGTCATTCTCAAAAAAGTGGACAAACAGTAGCAGGGCCTGGAGGGAAATGTACCATCCGTCCTTGGACCATGTTGGCCATAAAAACAGAAAACGAAATGGAGAACAAATCGGTTTATTGAAAATCTTCCAAACACTCTTACCACAAGACCTGGAAATCACAAGATGGATCTATGCCTCGACAAACTCCAGCTGGAAAAGAGACTTATGGTGCAACATTCGTAGCAGCTCTGTTTACAGGAGCCAAGATTTGGAGGCCACCATAACACCCAGTGACAGATGAATGCACAAACACAGTGTGGTTTATACAAAGAAGGGAAAGATACTCCGCATGAAATACACTGAAATCATGTCAGTGGTGGCAAACTCCAAGGACCCGGAGATCCTCCTCCTCAGTGATATAATTCTGACAGAGGAAGAAAGAGACCATATGGTATCCCTGGTTCCTGGAATCTCAAAAGTGACACAAAGCAACTCAGTCTGAAGACAGACACAGACCCATAGGCTTGGACGACCCAACCAGCATTCCTGAAGACCAAACAGCCAGGTAGGGTGCCATATACACACTCATAGGTGTAAACATCAATCATTTTTTGGACCTAGTCCAAAGAGACTCCATTCAATCATCTTTACTGCCCTAAAGGGACAAAAAGTTGAAAAAAAGAAACAAGATATTAGTGGACATGCAGCAGAATCCAAATGCTGTATACCCTACATAAGTACAACATTGAAAATCAACTAAAATCGATTCAAAGCAGAAAGTTCCTTTTAAATTGCAAGGAAATGACTTCTGTGGTCCAGGCAGGCCTCGGAGATCGGATGTGCGGCCACATCCCTGGAGCATAAACAGCCCTGGAATCAGAGAATAGGTTGCCTTAGGGTTGTGAGACGTCAGAAAAATATGTGAGCAAATGTTCCTGGGTTCCAGCTATCTGCTTTGTCCTCTGTGGATGAATTCAACATCTCCCCACCCTGGCCACCCTTTCACAGCTAATCCAAGCCTAGTAATGCCCAACAAAGTCCTCCCTTTAGACCTGAAGTTTGAACAGTTATCTGATCTCTATAAATCCCAGTGGGAATCTTTCCTCCTGCTACTCTTTCTTTAGACTGCCTCACAGGCAGAGGACAGCGTCCAGCTAGGGTAGATATGAAGGGGTTGATAATGCGAAGGTGCTGGAGAGCTGCTCGGGATGGGGAACCTTTAAGGGAATGCAATTCAGCCTTTAGTGATTGTTCCTCAATTTCGCTCTCATTTGGAACCCAGCATCGAAGCGTGGACTTCAGCTTGGATTCCCCCAGAATAAAGGGGAGGAATGAAGAATTGCTGCTGCCTTGTGGCCACTGCAAGGAACACTAGCTTCACCAACAGTGCTCAGGAAAATTGAAAACTCCCAAGCCTGAGGGGCTCTATGGACCTTTGCCCTCAAACCTTCACCTGCTTTAGTGTTGGAATAAGGTTACTAATCCGGGCAGGTGTCATAGAGGCTGATTTCAAAAGAAATTTTACAAACTATATTTAAATTTTTTGAAACAGAGAACATACCGATTCCCTCCCAGCCTACATTATTTGAAAAAACTTCATCACATCTTCTAAGCGGTAAGCCCTCCCACCAGCCAGAAGAGCCATTTTCAAAAAGTGGACAAAGAGTATCACCTGGACAGGGCCTGGAGGGAAAAGAACCCCTTGGACCACATTGGCCATAAAAACAGGAAATTAAATGGAGAAAAAATTGGTTTATTGAAAATCTTCCAAACACTCTTACAATAAGACCTGGAAATCACAAGTTGGATCTATATCTCGACAAACTTTAATTGAAAAGGAGCCTTGAAGCGCAACGTTCATAGCAGCACTATTTACAGTAGCCAAGATTTGGAGGCCACAATACTATCCATCGACAGATGAGTGCGTAAACACGAAGTGGCATGTGCAAAGAAGCGAAGGGTGCTCAGCTGTAAAAGACGATGACATCGTGTCAGTAGCAGCCACCGACCAGGACCTGGGGAGCCTCATTCACAGTGAGCTAATTCTGACAGAGGAAGAGACCCTGTGGTATCCCCGGTGCATGGAATCTCAGAACTGACGCAAAGCAACTCAGTCTGAAGACAGACACAGACCCATAGGCTTGGATGAGCCAAGCAGCATTCCTGCAGACCAAACAGCCAGGTAGGGTTCAATCAAGATGTTCCCATAGCCACATACACCCCCTTGGTGTAAATATCGACCATCAGTTGGAGTCAGCCTAGAATGAGAGAGTACCCAGTCAATCGTCCATACTGCTGACAAGTAGAAATTGGCACTTACCAAGGGCGTTGCCAATGAGTGAACAACAAAGGCATTTGCCATCTGCCTCTACGGAGACTGAACCCCATGTTACTATAGCTGTTGATCTTCAACAACCCCGGAGGGAGTTCAGGGTGGAGTGAGGCACTCTGTGCTCCAGGGAATCTGATGGGACAGGTCTTCAGATAATTGGATATTTTTAGGAACAGATTCTATGATTTCAATCCTTACATCTCCTCATATCTAGAGAAGCACTAAATCCCTTCATGGTGACGTCAGATCCTCATGACTAACAAAAACCCTTTTGTAAAATGAGTGCTTCATGATGTTACACTCCCCCTTCACCAAAACCTTATATATTGACCTTCCCCCACTGCCTCTTTGGAGCAGTCTCTCAGAGCTATCTGAGATGCTGCCTCCCAGGCTGTAGTCTTCATTTTCCCCCAAATATAAAACATAACTCATAACTCTGAAGTTGTGCATCTTTTTAGTCGACACTGCCCTAATGGGACAAAAAAGTCGGAAGAAAGAAACAAGATATTAGTGGACATGGAGCAGAATCAAAGTGCTGTACACCCTACACAAGTACAACGTTGAAAATTGAATAGAATCGATTAAAAAAAGAAAGCTTCTTTTCAAATGCAAGGAATTGACTTCTGTGATCTGGGCAGGCCTCAGGGACTGGAGCTGCTGCCATATCCGTGAAGCCTGAACAGCCCTGGAACCAGAGAATGGGTTGCCTTAGGGTTGAGGGAGCTCAGAAAAATATGTGGGCAAATTTTCCTGGGTTCCGGCTGTATGGTTTGTCCTCTGTGGATGAATTCAACATCTCGCCACCCTGGCTGCCCTTTCACAGCTAATCCAAGCCTAGAGACCGGGCGCCGCCCCCCCCTCCCCCCAACAAAGTCCTCCCTTTTGACTTGAAGTCTGAACAGTTATCTGGCCTCTATGCTACTCGGTGGGAAGCTTTTCACCAGCTACTCTTTGATTAGAATGCCTATTTTAGAATCCTGCTAGCGTAGATTTGAAGGGGTCGATAATGCAGAGGTGGTGGAGCGCTGCATGGGATGCGGAACGTTTAAGGAGACACAATTTGGCCCTTAGGGACTGTTCTGCCACATTTCGCTCTCCTTTGGAACCCGTCATCAATACATGGACAGACGCTCTGGTGGCCCCAGAAAAATGGGGGGAATGAGGCAGTGTTGCCTCCTTGTGGCTACTGTTTGTAACAGCAGTTTTGGAGCTCAGGGAAATTGAGACCTCTCAAGCCTGATGCGCCCTAAAGGACTTTTGCCCTCAAAACCTCACCTGGTTAAGTGTTGGAATAAGGTTTCTAATCTGGGCAGGTGTTGTAGCAGCTGATTTCAAAATAAATTTTACTAACATTATATATATATATGTATGTATATATATATATATATATATATATATATTTAAAGGACATACTGATTCCTCCCCAGCCTACAATATTGGAGAAACGCTAATCACATATTCAAAGTGGTAAGTCATCCCACCAACCAAATGAACCATTTTCCAAAAAGTAGACAAACAGTATCACCTGGGCAGGCCCAGAGGGAAAAGGACCCTCCTTGGACTATGTTGGCCATAAAAACAGAAAATGAAATGGAAAATAAAATCAGTTTATTGAAAATCTTCCAAACACTTTTACAATAAGGCCTGGAAATCACACGTTGGAGCTATATCTCGACAAACTCTAACTGAAAAGGAGCCTTGGAGTGCAACGTTCATAGCAGCACTATTTAAGGCCACCATACTATCCATCGACAGATGAGTCCATAAGCACGATGGGGCATGTACAAAGAAGGGAGAGATACTCAGCCATCAAACACGATGAAATCATGTGGCTGACTGCAAGCTACAAGGAACTACGGATCATCATATTCAACAAGCTAATTCGGACAGTGGAAGAAAGAGACCATGTGGTATCCCTGGTGTGTGGAATCTCAAAACTGACACACAGCAACTCCGTGGGAAGACAGAACCAGCCCCACAGTCTTGGGCAACCAAACCAGTTTTTCTGAAGTCCAAATAGCTGTGTAGGGTTAAATTAAGACATTTCAATTGACATATACACCCTCACAGGTGTAAGCATCGTTCAACTGGACTGAGTCTAGGGTAAAGGACCCCAGTTACACCTTATACTACCCTAGATGGACAGAAAAGTCGAAAAATAAGACATTTGTGTATATGTAGTATACAGCAAATGCTGTACACTCTACACAGATGCAACAGTCAAAATCGAGCAAAATCAATTTGAAAAATAAAAGTTCCTTTTGAAATGAAAGGGATTGCCTTCCGTGTTCCAGGCAGGCCACAGAGACCCAAACTGGGGGTCACATCCCTGCAGCATGAACAGCCCTGGAACCAGAGAATGGAGTGCTTTAGTGCTGATGTTGGTCAGACAAATATTCAAGCAAATTTTCATTGGTTGCAGCTCTACTGTTTGGCCTTTCTGGATGAAACCGACACCTCCATAACCCCGCCTGCCTTTCAAAGCTAATACAAGCCTTGATACCCAAAATAAGTACGCTCTTTAAGCTTGAAGTTTGAAAAGTCTTCTGGGCTCTATAAGTCCCATGGGAGGTTTTCATCTGCTACTCTTTCTTTAGAATGCTTCACAGGCAGAGGACACCATCCAGGTAGCATAGATTTGAAGGGGTTAATAATGCAAAGGTAGAGGAGTGCCTCATGGGATGGGGAACCTTTCAGGAGACACAAAATGGCCCTTAGGGATTGTTCTGCTACATTTCACTCTTATTTGGTACCCAGCATGAACACATGGACTTCGCCCCTAGAATCAAGTGAAAGGATGAGGAAGTGCTGCCGCCTTGCGGTCACCTCTTATAACAACAGCTTTAACACCTGTGCTCAGGGAAATTGAAAACTGCGATTCATGGGGTCGCAAAGAGTCGGACAGGACTGAGCGACTGAACTGAACTGAACTGAACTGAAGCCTGAGTGGTTCTAAAGGACTTTTGTTTGCTCTGAACACCTCACCTGGTAAGGTGTTTGAAGATTACTAATCCGGGCTGGCGGTGTAGAGGCTGATTTCAGAATGAATTTTAGTTACAATATTTTAAATATTTTAAAAGAGAACATAACATTTCTGGTCCACTCTACATCATTCAGTTCAGTTCAGTCGCTCAGTCGTGTCCGATTCTGGGACCCCATGAATCGCAGCACGCCAGGCCTCCCTGTCCATCACCAACTCCCGGAGTTCACTCAGACCCATGTCCATCGACTCAGTGATGCCATCCAGCCATCTCATCCTCTGTCGTCCCCTTCTCCTCCTGCCCCCAATCCCTCCCAGCATCAGAGTCTTTTCCAATGAGTCAACTCTTCGCATGAGGTGGCCAAAGTACTGAAGTTTCAGCTTCAGCATCATTCCTTCCAAAGAAATCCCAGGGCTGATCTCCTTCAGAATGGACTGGTTGGACCTCCTTGCAGTCCAAGGGACTCTCAAAAGTCTTCTCCAACACCACAGTTCAAAAGCATCAACTCTTTGGTGCTTAGCTTTCTTTATAGTTCAACTCTCACATCCATACATGACTATTGGAAAAACCATAGCTTTGACTAGACAGACCTTTGTCAACAAAGTAATGTCTTTGCTTTTTAATATGCTGTCTAGGTTGGTCATAACTTTTCTTCCAAGAAGCAAGTGTCTTTTTATTTCATGGCTGCAGTCACCATCTGCAGTGATTTTGGAGCCCCCCAAAATAAAGTCTGTCACTGTTTCCATTGTTTCCCCCTCTATTTGCCATGAAGTGGTGGGAGCAGACCCAACTTTTTCACTCTCCTCTTTCACTCTCCTAAAGAGGTTCTTTAGTTCTTCTTCATTTTCTGCCATAAGGGTGCTGTCATCTTCATATTTGAGGTTATTGATATTTCTCCCGGCAATCTTGATTCCAGCTTGTGCTTCTTCCAGCCCACCGTTTCTCATGATATACTCTGCGTATAAGTTAAATAAGGGTGACAATATACAGCCTTGACGTACTCCTTTCCCAATTTGGAACCAGTCTGTTGTTCCATGTCCAGTTCTAACTGTTGCTTCTTGACCTGCATTCAGATTTCTCAGGAGGCAGGTAAGGTGGTCTGGTATTCCCATCTCTTGAAGAATTTTCCACACTTTGTTGTTATCCACACAGTCAAAGCCTTTGGCATAATCAACAAAGCAGAACTTTTTCTGGAACTCTCGCTTTTTTGATGATCCAACAGATGTTGGCAATTTGATCTCTGGTTCCTCTGCCTTTTCTAAAACCAGCTTGAACATCTCGAAGTTCACAGGTCACATAATGCTGAAGCCTGGGCTTGGAGAATTTTGAGCATTACTTTGCTAGTGTATGAGATGAGTGCAATTGTGTGGTAGTTTGAGCATTCTTTGGCATTGCCTTTCTTTGGGATTGGAATGAAAACTGACCTTTTCCAGTCCTGTGGCCACTGCTGAGTTTTCCAAATTTGCTGGTGTATTGAGTGCAGCACTTTCACAGCATCATCTTTCAGGATTTGAAATAGCTCAACTGGAATTCCATCACCTCCACTAGCTTTGTTCATAGTGATGCTTCCTAAGGCCCACTTGACTTCACATTCCAGGATGTCTGGCTCTAGGTGAGTGAGCACACCATCATGATTATCTGGGTCATGAAGATCTTTTTTTGTACGGTTCTTCTTAGAGAAGGAAATGGCAACCCACTCCAGCATTCTTGCCTGGAGAATCCCATGGATGGAGGAGCCTGGTGGGCTACAGTCCATGGGGACGCAAAGAGTTGGACACGACTGAGCGACTTCACTTTCACTTTCACTTTCTGTGTCTTCTTGCCACCTCTTCTTAATATCTTCTGCTTCTGTTAGGTCCATACCATTTCTGTCCTTTACTGAGCCCATCTTTGCATGAAATTTTCCCTTGGTATTTCTAATTTTCTTGAAGAGACCTCTAGTCTTTCCCATTCTATTGTTTTCCTTTATTTCTTTGCGTTGATCACCGAGGAAGGCTTTCTTATCTCTCCTTCCTGTTCTTTGGAACTCTGCATTCAAATGGGTATATCTTTCCTTTTCTCCTTTGCCTTTCACGTCTCTTTTCTCAGCTATTTGTAAGGCCTCATCAGATAACCATTTTGCCTTTCTGCATTTCTTTTTCTTGGGGATGGTCTTGATCACTGCTTCTTCTACAATGTCATGAACCTCCGTCCATAGTTCTTCAGGCACTCCATCTATCAAATCTAATTCCTTAAATCTATTTGTCACTTTCACTGTGTAATCATAAGGGATTTGATTTAGGTCATACCTGAATGGTCTAGTGGTTTTCCCTCTTTCTTCAGTAAGTCTGAATTTGGCAATAAGAAGTTCATGATCTGAGCCACAGTCAGCTCCCGCTCTTGTTTTTGCTGACTGTATAGAATTTCTCCATCTTTGGCTGTGAATAATATAATCAATCTGATTTTGGTATTGACCATCTGGTGATGTCCATGTGTAGAGTCTTCTCTTGTGTTGTTGAAAGAAGGTATTTGCTATGACCAGTGTGTTCTCTTAGCAAAACTCTATTAGCCTTTGCCCTGCTTCATTCTGTACTTCAAGACCAAATTTGCATGTTACTCCAGGTATTTCTTGACTTCCTACTTTTGCATTCCATTCCCCTATAATGAAAAGGACACCTTTGGGGGGTGTTAGTTCTAGAAGGTCTTGTAGGTCTTCACAGAACCGTTCAAGTTCAGCTTCTTCAGCATTACTGGTCAGGGCACAGATTTGGATTACCGTGACATTGAATGGCTTGCCTTGGAAATGAACAGAGATTATTATGTAATTTTTGAGATTGCACCCAAGTACTGCATTTCAGACTCTTTTGTTGACTATGGTGGCTATTCCATTTCTTCTAAGGGATATTTGACCACAGTAGTAGATATAATAGTCATCTGAGTTAAATTCACCCATTCTAATCCATTGCAGTTCACTGATTCCTAAAATGTCAGTGTTTGCTCTTGCTATCTCCTGTTTCAGTTCAATTCAGTTGCTCAGTTGTGTCTGACTCTTTGTGACCCCATGAATCGCAGCATGCCAGGCCTCCCTGTCCATCACCAACTCCTGGAGTTCACCCAAACTCATGTCCATCGAGTCGGTGATGCCATCCAGCCATCTCATCCTTTGTAGTCCCCTTCTCCTCCTGCCCCCAATCCCTCCCAGCATCAAAGTCTTTACCAATGAGTCAACTCTTCTCATGAGGTGGCCAAAGTACTGGAGTTTCCTGTTTGACCACTTCCAATTTGCCTTGATTCATGGACCTAACATTCCAAGTTAGTATGCAATATTGCTCTTAATAGCATGGGACAATACATCAGTAGTGGAGAAGGCAATAGCACCCCACTCCTGTACTCTTGCCTGGAAAATCCCATGGATGGAGGAGCCTGGTAGGCTGTAGTCCATGGGGTTGCTACTAGTCAGACACGACTGAGGGACTTCACTTTCCCTTTTCACTTTCATGCATTGGAGAAGAAAATGGCAACCCACTCCAGTGTTCTTGCCTGGAGAATCCCAGGGACGGGGGAGCCTGGTGGGCTGCCGTCTATGGGGTCGCACAGAGTCGGACGCCACTGAAGCGACTTAGCAGCAGCATACATCAGTAGAAAATATACTCCTTTGACAAATAACAGGAAATTCCTACTACAACACAATACCCTCTGCAGGGCAGATTTGAAGGAGTTGATATTTTAAAGGGACAGGGTGCTGATTGCGAATGGAGAAGAATTGATGAAGTAAAAGCCCTTGTGGGTTTGTTTTGCCACTTTCTACTCTCATTTCCCTCCCAAGAACAGGCCTTGCTCTTAATAACAACTTTAAAATCTGTGCTGAGGCTAACTTTTAACCCAGAAGGTCTGATGGACTAAAAATAACTTCTTCCCTCAAAAAATGCCCTAGGTATGTAATGGAGTATGAATTCAAAAAAGGCAGGCTCACAAGAAGTCAATTTCAAAATTTAGTTTTACTCACAGTTTAAAGAAAGAAAGAGCGCATATCCCATCTTCCTCACCAGTGCACATGATTACAGACATGAAAATCAAAACTTCAATGAAGTATCACCTCCCATGGGTAGGAACAGCAGCCTCAAAATTTCTACAAGCAGTAAATGCTGGACAGATCCTGGAGTAAATGAAACTCCTCTACACTGTTGATGGGGATGTAAATTGTCCAGGCACTATGGAGAACATTATGGAGGTTCTCTACAAACTACATGTAGAAGTATCAGGTGACCCAGGAATCCCACTTCTCACCATATATTTGGACAAAACCTTAATTTGAAAAGATGCATGCACACAAATGTTCACTGCAGGGCTTTTACAGTAGCCACGACAAGGAAGCAACCTCAGTATCCATCTACAGATTAACGGATAAAAAAGATGTGGAGCATATAAACAGTGGAATATTACTCACCCATAAAAAGATAATACAGCTTTTTGCAGCGACATGGACAGACCCAGAGATTGTCATCCTGAGTTAAGTGAGTCAGACAGAGACAAATATCTTAGGCTATCACTTATATGTGTAATCTCAAAAGAAGTGTACAAATGAACTTATGTACAAAATAGAAATAGAATTTCAGCTTTAGAAAACAAATATACTGTCACCAGAGGGTAAGGGGGGCATAAATAAATGGGGAGATTGGTATTATCATATACACACTCCTGTATAAAAAACAGATAACTAATAAGGACCTACTGCATAGCACAGGGAACTGTGCTCAATACTTTGTAATAAACTATGGGGAAAGTATCTAAAGAAAAGAGTGATAGCTTATGGTGAACAGTGTCGGATTTGTGATCTCCAAAGAAGAAGATTTAACTTTGGGGCTAGGGACCAGGCTTGATTACACAAGAGCTTTTGTATAGCAGAGTTTTATTAAAGTATAAAAGGGGAACAGTTTCTGACATTGACATCAGAAAGGGGATGCAGCGTGCCCCCCTCACGAGTGTTAGCAAGGGAGTTATATACTTTTTAAATTAGATATTACAATAAATCAAAGGAATGTCTCAAGGTTGTAAAAATTTTACCAGACCCACTCCAACAATTTACATTTTAGGACAATAGGATTAGAACTTAACAATAGAAAGATGCTACCAGACCCACAATGGGATAATCCTATCAGATAATCACGATGGTGTGCTCACTCACCTAGAGCCAGACATCCTGGAATGCGAAGTCAAGTGGGCCTTAGGAAGCATCACTAAGAATAAAGCTAGTGGAGGTGATGGAATTCCAGTTGAGCTATTTCAAATCCTAAAAGATGATGCTGTGAAAGTGCTGCACTCAATATGCCAGTAAATTTGGAAAACTCAGCAGTGGCCACAGAACTGGAAAAGGTCAGTTTTCATTCCAATCCCAAAGAAAGGCAATGCCAAAGAATGCTCAAACTACTACACAATTGCACTCATCTCACACGCTAGCAAAGTAATGCTCAAAATTCTCCAAGCCAGGCTTTAATAGTACAGGCTTTAATAGTACATGAACTTCCGGATGTCAAGCTGGATTTAGAAAAGGCAGAGGAACCAGAGATCAAATTGCCAACATCTGTTGGATCATCAAAAAAGTGAGAGTTCCAGAAAAACTTCTACTTCTGCTTTATTGACTATGCCAAAGCCTTTGACTGTGTGGATCACAATAAACTGTGGAAAATTCTGAAAGAGATGGGAATACCAGACCACCTTACCTGCCTCCTGAGAAATCTGTAAGCAGGTCAAGAAGCAACAGCTAGAACTGGATATAGGAAACAGACTGGTTCCAAATCGAGAGAGGAGTATGTAAAGGCTGTATATTGTTACCCTGCTTATTTAACTTCTATGCAGAGTATATCATACAAAATGCTGGACTGGATGAAGCACAAGCTGGAATCAAGATTGCTGGGAGGAATATCAATAACCTCAGATATGCAGATGACACCACCCTTATGGCAGAAAGTGAAGAGGAACTAAAGAGCCTCTTGATGAAAGTGAAAGAGGAGAGTGAAAACGTTGGGTCTGCTCCCACCACTTCATGGCAAATAGAGGGGGAAACAATGGAAACAGTGACAGACTTTATTTTGGGGGGCTCCAAAATCACTGCAGATGGTGACTGCAGCCATGAAAAAAAAGACACTTGCTTCTTGGAAGAAAAGTTATGACCAACCTAGACAGCATATTGAAAAGCAGAGACATTGCTTTGCTGACAAAGCTCTGTCTAGTCAAGGCTATGGTGTTTCCAGTTGTCTCGTATGGATGTGAGAGTTGGACTATAAAGAAAGCTGAGCACCAAAGAGTTGATGCTTTTAAACTGTGGTGCTGGAGAAGACTTTTTAGAGTCCTTTGGACAGCAAGGAGATCCAACCAGTCCATCCTAAAGGAAATTCGTTCTGAATATTCATTGGTAGGACTGATGATGAAGCTGGAACTCTAATAGTTTGGCCACCTGATGCAAAGAGCTGACTCATTGGAAAAGACCCTGATGCTGGGAAAGATTGAAGGCAGGAGGAGAAGGGGATGACAGGATGAGATGGTTGTCTGGGCTCACTGACACAATGGACATGAGTTTGAGTAAACTCTGGGAGTTGGTGGTGGACAGGTAGGCCTGGTGTGCTGCAGTCCATGGGGTCACCAAGAGTGGGACAGGACTGAGCGACTGATCTGAACTGAACCAGACCCACTCCTATAATATACATTTTAAGAAATCAGAATTAGTCAGAATGTTTTCAGGAAGGAGAAACTGTCCTCAAGCAGGATACACTATTGGTATAATCCCTAGTACAGAGTTTAAACTGAGTTGTTGTGTAATCTTCAGTTCCTGGCTTAAAGAAAAAAACAGCTTTATGTGACTAAGACTAAAAACTATAGAGAGAAAAAGAAAGCCAAACACTTGTCCTTTCCTCCTCCTTGAGAATTCCAGACCCCTATCTCGTCCTCGAGAACCCCAAACCCCTTTCTCCTCCTCAGGCACCCCAGATTTCTTATTAACCTGCCTAGGAATTGACTCTCTCACGTGGATATACATATAATGGATTCAACTTGCTATACACCTGAAGCTAACATAACAGTGTAAACTATACCCCTGTAAAAATTATAAAACTTATATACTTCAATAAAAATTATTAAACAATTTAAAAAATTTGTTTAATAATTTTTGCAGTTTATTACACCATGACGCTGGAGTAATAGTTAGGCTTCACTATTCGACTGCAGGTTTTCCTATATATTTCAAGACTTGCTTCTCTTTAGGCTATGACTGACCAACTTAAAATACCACAGTGGACAAGCTGTAAAAAGTTTTCTTTGTCAAATTATCTCATAAAAGTGTACTTGTAAACCAATAGGACTCTATAACAATGTGTGTTAAGTTGCTTCAGTCGTGTCTGACTTTTTGCAGCCCCATGGACTGTAGGCCTGCCAGGCTCCTCTGTCCATGGGATTCTCCAGGTAAGAATACTGGAGTGGGTTGCCATTTCCTCCTCCAAGGGATCTGAACCCTGTCTCTTATTTTTCCTGCATTGGCAGTTGTGTTCTTTACCAACTGTGCTACCTGGGACACCCTCTGTAAATATACCGCCTAGATTAAAATGTTAGCTCTACAGTCAAGCTGTGTGACCTTGAGGACCTTGTGACCTCTTTGTGTTTCCATTTGCTCCGTTTTTAAAACCTAGACAAGATACCTTGTTTTTGTTAAAGACGGCTGCAAGTTCTTTGTTACTTTTGCTATATTTCACTCTTCAGAACTGCACAGAAGCTGTGACTGCTTGATCAACAGAACGTAGTAGAAGTGATCTGTGCTTAAGAGACTGATGCTGCTGCTTCTTCTCAAACCATCTGTTCTTGGAACCCAGCGCCAGGCTGAGAAAAAGCTCAAGTATCTCTGTACAGTGGCCATTCTAGAAAGGAATCAAGCCTCCCACCACCACCAGCACTGACTGGGCCCCTAGCCATTTTGTCCAGCCCCTCGGTCGTGTCCGACTCTTTGCAACCCCATGGGCTGTAGCATGCCAGGCTTCCCAGTCCTTCACTATCTCCGAGAGTTTGCCCAAACCCATGTCCATTGAGTCGATGATGCCATCCAAACGTCTCATCCTCTGTCACCCCCTTCTCCTCCTGACCTCAATCTTTGCCAGCATCATGTTCTTTTCCAATGAGTAGGCTCTTTGCATCAGGTGGCCAAAGTACTGGAGCTTCAGCTTCAGTCTTTCCCATGAATATTCAGGGTTGATTTCCTTTAGAAATGACTGGTTTCCTGTCCAAAGGACTCTCAAGAGTCTGACACATGAGATCAATTATCCTAAAGACACGTCCCCTGTCATCACTCTGCACACATGAGTTACCCCACCCAACTATGCCCACATCACAGGTTTGTGAGCCAAATAAATTATTACTGTTTTACGCCACTAAGCTGTGTATAATTTCAACTCAGAAATAGGTAACAGAATTTGGTCCCTGGAAGTTACAGAAATCTACAACACGTGACATTGGCTTTACCACCAGAGAGCTGGCAGAAGACGGAGGACCTCCAAAGGATGGCTTTCAAAAGCTTTAAGGGCCTGCGGACCCAGAACAAATGCACTGCCAGTTATTTTTCTAGCAAAGGTGGATTTATTCTGGGTCAGGAGAGGATTTCAAGGTCTCCAACCATGACATGCAAGTCTCCACAGGGCAAGGGAAGGAAGTGTTTTAATCAAGAGGGAGAAGGAAGTTGGAGGCCTATAGTAAGCAAAGAGTGCAAGAATTTTCACTAGCTGAATCCTTGTCAGAAGAGAAAGGGGGTCTATCTTCTTGTTGGGCTTTGCTATTGTCTCAGGGCTTGAGACCTTCCCTTTCTGTTCTCCCAACTCTATTTGATGTCTCCGTTTGCTAATTGTTTACAGGTCTTTCCTATCTTACAGCAATCATGGAGTTTGGAAGACATGTTAGACCAATTATTCCCTCCCAAATTTTTGAAGCATTAAAGTTTTAAAGTATAATTTAAGAAAGAAAAAAAAAAGAGACCAATTAGACTAGGATGTAATTAGCTGCTTTTGTTTCAATTTAAAGGGTTATAAAATAAGATCTATCAAGAAAGCCTTAAAGTTCCAGAGATTAATTAATACTGGAATAGAAGTAGCTGGGAAGATTTGCAAAAATAACACTCAGTATATCACCTAGAGTTTTTCTCCACTGACAGGACAATAAAACACGTGCTTAAACAACAGCAGGAAGGAGACGGGCTAAATTTAAAGCATGCTTGGCAAGAGTTAAGCTTGTAAATTCTGAAAAGGTCTGTGTTAGTTGCTCAGTCATGTTTGACTTTCTGCGACCCCATGGACTGTGGCCCACCAGGCTCCTCTGTCCATGAGATTCTCCAGGCAAGAATACTAGAGTGGGTTGCCATTCCCTTCTCCAGGGGATCTTCCCAATCCAGGGATTAAATCCAGATCTCCTGCACTGCAGGCAGATTCTTTACCACCTGAGACACCAGATCTTTCCAAAAAGGTCTAAATCAGTTGTTTCTGCTCTGGATGAGAATTTGATGAGAAGCCCAGAGATGGACTAGTTGGCCTCCTCAGTATTCATCTGCATGCTTTCAGTTGCAAGTAACCCTGACTCAAAGTGCTGAAGTACTGAGACCATGTGTGGAGACTGACCAACCACTGCAGGGCTGACTGGATCACCGGCTCTGTTACGCCGTCAAGGATCCAGGTTCTTGTACCTCTTGTACTCGTAGTATCACTCGTATCTAATCCATGAGAAACCAGGTAATGCCTAACACCCACAAGACATCTTCACACCCTTGCTTATGAATTAGCTAGCTTGCTTTCTTAGAGCCTTGACGCTGGAAGTTGCTACTTAGCCTTCCATCATCAAATAAAGCCCATTTTGGATTACTTTATATGTGGGATTATTTGCACTGTTATTCCTTTCTAAATCCATGGTTGAGGGCAAAATGTGTAATGCAAGATGTTACCCACAGTCAGAAATTGTAACAGCCGTGAATCCAATGTCTGTTTCCCAAATGAAAAATTTAAATGTAGAGCTTTAGATTTCTATAGAAAATTAGGGCCATATATCCATTCACATCATGACAACCACCCCTCAAAGAACCAAACCTAGCACATCCTAACTGTTGACTTCTTGGCCTGGCCCTTCTCAAAGGCAATAGGATTGAGAGAGTCTTGCAAATTATATACACATTCACGATTATATCTTTGCTTGAATCCCAGGAAACAAAGCTTCCTTAAAACAAAGCTTATCTTGCTGTAACATGCACACACCACATACACAAATTTTCACAGCCGTCTCATCTTTAGATAGGTCGACATCAAATGTCTTTTAAGACTATGGCAAACCCCTGAGGGTTTTCATGCTAAAGTATGTGATAGCTAATGTCGGACAATCCTAAGCAAATTATTTCCCAACATTAAACTCCAAATACCTGAACACACAGAGATTAGATGGCAGAACAGCTATAGTGTACAACTTCAAGGAAGATCATGTACCTCATAGACCAGAACTGTTCGGAGCAAACCCTAGACAGCTGTACAAGGCAGCCCAGCAGGTGTTTTTCTTGCTGCCTCTAAACACAGAGCTCCACGTGACACAAGGATCTCCTATCACTGCTCTGGTGAACTTGCTAGTTGTAAAAGACAGGCTCTCCAGCTTCCAGAACCCATCACGTTACCTTCCACCCCCAGATGAATGCACTTGAGCTGCCATCCACGTGTCACAAATCCAGCCCCCTTCACCATGAACTTCAGCTGCTGCTGAGGCCCCCAGGCCGCTGTCTCACGTGCTTTAGAAAGAGATCCCTCACAGTCTTTAGCTCCAGACTCTTCACCATGCCGCTCTGCTGACGCCTCTTCAGTTTATGACCACTGCTAGTTTGGGTTAGACAATGTGAACCTGCAGCCAAGAAGTACCTCTGAACTGCCAATCACCCGTGCACTGCTCCACCCATGAGATGGAAGACAAGATTAGTACCAGGGTAGTCATGTCCAGACTCCCCTCTGCCTCTGTCTGTTGGTTGAAGGGTCTGAAGAGGGGGATGGTGGTGGTGGGTGTCACGTCTGACTCTTCGTGACCCTATGGACTATAGCCGATCAGGCTTCTCTGTCCATGGGATTTCCCAGGCAAGAGTACTGGAGTGGGATCCCATTTCCTTCTCCAGGAGATCTTCCTGACCCAGGGATCCAACCTGCATCTCCTGCAGTAGCAGGCAGATTCGTTACCACTGAGACACTTGGGAAGCCAAAGAAGGAGGTAGATTTGTGTAGTCTCACAATAGGAAATTCAAGAAGGGAACATAATTCAGTTCTCTAATTTGGGTATTGAAATCAGGGTAGCACCAGTCATTCTCCTACTGCGTTTGCCCCTTTGATATTATATCACACAAGCATCCAGGGCTAGACGGTCCCTGTGGTTCATATCTGGGGGACTCTGGACACTTGCCCTGGCAGGTAAGTGACTCGAAGGAGAGATTCGAGAGCTGGTGCAGCAGTGCCTGATTGGTAGAGGGACTTGGTGCTTCTGCTGCAGCCAGACAGAACTTCATGGTGTTAGGAGACGCCACCAAACACTAAGTGACTGCTTCTTTGACTGCTGGTTTTAACACCTAAGCTCCTGGGGAGAGTAGAGTATGCTAACCTCCATGAGTCCATCCGCATAGGCAGAATTTCAATTAATTCTCTGCAGCAGAAGAGATGAATCCCCAAGTTTCACCAAGACTCTATGGAAGGATCTGGGGCAAAGGGAGAAAACAGGAGTGTGTAGGGAATGCATTACTTGTGGTTATACATACACATATAGGGCCTAAGGGGCTTCCCAGGTGACACAGCAAAATATAGGCAACCTTGTGGAGTTCTCCACATGCCAACAAAAACCCACATGCCAATGCAGGAGACACTGAAGATGCAGGTTTTATCCCTGGGTTGGGAAGATCCCCTGCAGGAGGAAATGGCAACCCACCCCAGTTTTGTTGCCTGGAGAATCCCACGGACAGAGAAGCCTGGCGGGCTACAGTCCATGGGGTTGCAAGAGTCCAGCTTGACTGAGCACGCACTCAAAGGGCCCAGCCTAAGTCTAGCTGTATCCTCAGGGTTCCTTGCCAGAGTCTCCTGTCCTAGCCCATGGCTCTCCAGGACAACTTGAGATACTTCTATCAGTCTAAACACCACACAGACCTTTGACATCTGTGAGAGCTACTTCTCTCACTTCCCAAGCTCATCCTCTGGTCCAAAGCCCAACTCCAGAGCCCTCATTCTCTGACAGTCAACTGGGGAAGCACACACTGCTTTCAGGAGAACTCCACAAGGTTGCCTATATTTGCCAACTATGGTAGGATTACAGACAACTTTGACTTTCTTATTTATACGCTTTTATTTCCCAAAACATGGAGTATAAATATTGTTTTCATAAGAAGGAAATGTAATAAATCATTTTCATTTAAAAAAACAAGAAACCCACTTCTGAGTAATGTTTGTTCAGGGGAGACTTTTTTCCCAACAAAAATCAAATGTTCCTTGGAAAGATTCATTTCAATTAAACAAAACTCAAAACTTCACCAGTAATTAAGATATCATATGTCTATATAAAACAATGTAATGGAAAAGAATGTTGCCTGTAATCTAGCAAAACAGATACTCTTCTACTTGACTAAGATGCTCTGAATCAAAGGGAGAAAAAACTAAGATAAATTCCCACTATGTTATTTCTGTATTGCTGCAGTAATGATCACCACGGATTTTTTAATATTTTGTAAACAGCAACAATGTATTGGTACTGGAGGTCAGAAATCTAAAATCAAGATGTCAGTAAGGCTGCATTTCTTTTGGAGGTTTCAGGGAAGAATCTTTTTTTTTCTTTTTTTGCTTCTTTTTTCAACTTCCAGAGGCCACTTGCCTTCCTTTCTTGGCTCACTCCAACTTCCCTATATCACTCCAAGCTTTTGCTTTTATCATCACTTCTACTGTTAACTCTGACTCTCTTACTTCTCTCTTATAAGGACCCTTGTGTTTATACTGGGCCAACCTAGTTAATCCAAAATAAACTTCCCATCTCAAGATCCTTAACTTAATCCCGTCTGCAAAATCCCCCTTTCCACATAAAGCTAAATCTTCACAGATTCTAGGGGTTAGGGCCTGGGTATCTTTAGGGAAGACATTATCTAGCTTACCAAATCCACCTTATATTTAAAACATGTTCTTGTTAAGTCGCTCCTTAGATGTTACCAATATAGACAAAATTCCAAAATGGAAAATGCTACTGTAATCAAAAATAAAAACCTCTCAAAGTCTCTTGACTTTTACATCTGAAATTTTTTTAGAAAATTAGCTGGATAATCTCAGATTTGAAGCCAGTTAAACTCTCAAGTCTTTTGACATGTAGACATAGTAAGAATACTTGTAAATAGGTTTATGATAAAGTTTTGGAAATAAAACATTTTGCAATTATTTCTTCATATGAATCTTTATTTCAGACATTTTATAATGTTTCCAGTGAATATTTGGACCTGTTTGTTTTCTAAAAGGAAGAAAAAAAAGAAAACAAAAGAAATCATTGCAGTTTGACAGAGGTAAAGCATCAAGAGTCTAGGTGAGAGCGCTGGTTTTGTCACTTATTAGCCATATGACTTTAGTCTCCTCACCATATCCCCCTATATAAAAGTGAAACAATACTTCCTGCCTTGCCTGACAGTCTGGGGCAAGGATAAAATGAGATAATTGCAAACATAGGCTATTATTATCATCCTACAGGGAGAGGCATTTGAACTGTCAGCCCTTATTTTTAATTCAGATCACAAGGAGAAACACTTCAGTTTGGAGTTCATTGAGCTATTTCCTAGAATTCAGACCAAGGAGAATTGAATCTAAAATTTCTTCTATCTATACAGCCTCACAGGAAGAAGAAAAAGGATCAGCCTAAAAGTAAGAAGTATGTTTGTCCTATCTATGAACTCGATTTATTCAGTAAAGAGAACTCAGTACACTTGTCAGTAAAGCTGGCTTACTCGAACATTATTCCTTCCACCGCCAAAAATATTTTTGTCAGGCTTTCACAGAACAATGGAAAGTCACAAAAAACCAAAACAAATTTAAAAAAAATAAATAAAGGACAAACAAAAACTTGTCTTCCATATCTAGATGGCCTGTATTTTGATTTCCCTTCTGTTCTCTAGGATAAAAACCACTGCACTGTAAAATGCTTTCATTCATACAATAAAAATCAATTGGCTTCAACAATCTTATACCTAGCTGCCTATCCTTCCACAAATTACGGCTGGAACATGAAACTTCAAGAGCTTCTTTAATAGATCACAGTCATAACTGGCATTTCCTTCCCCCCAATTTTGGTGTATACCTGCTCGAAATTTCATCCGCTTAAGACCTAGGTGATTTAGCATTTCCAAAAGAGCTCCTGAGAGTGAAGCTGGCAGTCAAATGTAGGAATCAAAGACAGCTTTGTGTAACTTAAAGAAAGCCTCCTTCAACATCTATTTAATGTTAGCGCCATCACGTTTCTCTTTGACAAGATTGTCTGCATCAGGGTTTCTCAAGAAAGCCGGGGGACTAATTTATTTCTGCCATCATGATTGACTGCAAAGCAGCTGTCAGGCAACTGAAGTGTCTCCAATCTCCAATACAAATTACTCTAAATGGTTTTTAAGATAAACTTGCCAAGTCTGTTATGCCTAGCAGCTCTGACTGGAAAATGGGCAATTTATTTACATGAAAAAACAAGAGGATCTCTTTGGGATCTTCATAATAAAACTGCCATGGGGCTTTTGCTGATGGCCAAGAAGCCAGAGATGTATCATGTACATCTAGAAAATTAAGGAAGCTATTCTATGTACACCTCTGTGTAGCTCATAACTTGGCAGCATAAAATTGAGCTTGTCTAAAGCAACAGACTGCAAAAGAAGGCTACCATGAGACTCTTAGAAAATGCTTACTAAAAAAACTAATCAGGTAATACTGTGAACCTTTGTTTCCATCAATTGTTCTTAATGCAGATAAATTCCAAAGGAGGATAATGTATCTCTCCCCTCACTTTTTCAAAGAGGTAAGTTGTGTTCTTGCAGTAAGGAAATAAGTGTGTTAACTATGGTGGACAATATGTTACCTGGATCATGAGGAGGTTGTATAAAAAGCAATTTGAATGAAGGACAAAGGGCCCAGGTTTTGAAGGGAAAAAACATCTATGAGAAATCTATTTATATTGATTTTAGCCTTTTTATTTTTAGAGGCTTCCCTGGTGGCTCAGACGGTAAAGAATCTACATACAATTCAGGAGACCCAGGTTCAATTCCTTGGTTGGGAAGATCCCCTGGGGAAAGGAATGGCTACCCACTCAGTACTCTTGCCTGGAGAATCCCATGGACAGAGGAGCCTGGTGGGCTACAGTCCATGGGGTTGCAAAGAGTGGGACAGGACTGAGCAACTAACACTTTCACTTTGTTTTTTATTTTTATGTAGCTGTGGATGTGTCCTTAAAGTAGTTTTTCACTATTAATTATAAAAAAATCTTGGGTATCTTAACCATTACAATTGACAGTACAAATGAAGACTAAGAATGTCTGAATAGCTGAGAGGGGATGTGAGCTAGAAGTAATCAAGACCCTTGGTATAGAGGGGACTTTATATGCCACCAGAGAACAAAAGGACCTCTTGACAAAGCAGCTATCAGAACGGTAGTGAGGGCAGAGAACCATGGAAAGGTATTCTGACCCTGGAAAGGTATTGGCAAGGAAACGTATTACTTATTTTGAGAATTATTGAGTATTACTCTTTACCAAGTAGTGCAGTAGGTGCCGGAGATATAGTAAATAAGACAAGCCCTCTCTTTCCTCAGAGCTCAGAGTACACCAGGGGAAGAAATAAAGTTAACTCGGCATATCAAAACTCTTGGAACTCAGCTCAAGTGGAGGCTTAGAGGAAACGCTATGGTGTAAATGCTAATACTGGGAAATTAGAAATGTTATAAATAATCTTCTAAAATACAACCATAGAAGCTGAAAAGAATAAAAGAGTAAGTTAAATACCAAGCAGAAAGAGCAGAAATCAATAATATAAAACAGAAAAACAATAGAGAAAATTGATATACTCAAAAGCAAATTATTTTAAAAGATGACAAAAGTAATTAAGACTAGCCCACATGATCAAAACAAATTTTTTAAAAGGAAAATACAAATTATTCATGTCAGAGGTGAAAGAGGAAATGTACTACTGAGCCTCTAGACATTAAAAGAATAACCAAGAGCTATTATGAACATTCTACCAACAAAGTCATCAACACTGAATGACACAAAATAAGCAAGTCAAATTTTTCAAAGTAAAAGAAACTTGAACCTAGCATTTTATATCTAGCCAAATTTTCACTCAGTATGAGAGTAATAAAAAACAGAAATCATCTCAGGCACTAAGGTCTTCAGAGGATTCCTCACACAATGACTTCTATCAGAAACAATTCTGATTTCCTAACTATGACTCAAAATCCAGAACCAGTAAGGACAAAGACATACGTATTTGATTACATTAAAACATAAATTACAAGTCAAAACCCACCATAAAGTGAAAGGTAAGTGAGAAAAGGCAGATTACAGAAAAAGAAATTGAAATGCCATTCAAATCTATGAAAAAAACCCAATCTAGCTTGTAATAAGAGGAGTGTAAGTTATTATTGAGATATAATTTCTCACACACAAAAAAAAGAATAAGAGATAAAAACACTATACTAAAAAAACTCAACAACTTGGACAAAATAAATAAATTCCTTGAAGAACAAATATTATCAAAACTGACAGAAGAAATAGAAAATCTGAATATTCCCTTTAATATACTTACTTATGCATTAAGTAAATTGACTTTATAGTTTAAAACATTCTCACAAAGAAAATTTCAGACCTAAATAGCTTCACCTGTGAATGCTATTAAATATTCAAGGAAGATATAGTACCCATCTTATACTAACCCCTTCAGAAAATAAGTGATAATAGGATATATCCAAATAATTTTATCAGACCAGCTTAAATTAATATGAACGTCTGAGAATAACAGTGAAAGTAAAGTTGAAGATTAATATCAATATCCCTCATGATACATATAAATATTCTTTTAAAATGTGCAAACTAAACACAGAAATAGATAAAAGGATAAATGACAAAATCAGGTTTATCACACATGAATGTGAGGTGTTAAGCAGTGTCCATTAATCAATATTTGTTAATAAATGTAATTCACCAAATTAACAAATTAAAAAGGAAAACATACAAGATCATCTCAATAAATGCAGAAAAATGTTAAAATTCAAAACCTGTTGTTGATAAAAACTCTCATTAAACCAAGAATATGAGAAAACTTCCTCCAACTGATAAAAAGCATCTATGAACAGCCTACATTTAACCTTATGCTTAATGGCAAATAGTTTTCTCCTAAGATAAGGTACTACGCAAGGGTGTCACTTCTGTTCAACAATACACTGAATCCGATGTTCCAATAAGGCCAGAAAAAAAGAAAGCATATAAAGTTCAAAAAGAAAAAAGTAAAAACTTTCTGTTTTCAGATAATACAATCATTTACATAGAAATTCCCAAGGAATTTAGGAAAACAACTATAAGACTGGATAGATGAATTTAAAAGATCACAAATGCAATTATAAAATTTAATTGTATTTCTGTATACAGTGAAGTTACTCAGTCGTGTCCAACTCTTTGCAACCCCATGGACTGTAGCCTACCAGGCTCCTCAATCCATGGGATTCTCCAGGCAAGAATACTGGAGTGGGATGCCATTTCCTTCCTCAACTCGTGTATACAAGCAACCAACAAATGGAAGATTAAATTTAGAAAACTATCACTAATAACAGCATTCAAAAATAAAATATTTAGGGATACATGTAATTAAAGACGTGCAATATCTTTGTACTGAAAACATCAAAACATTGCTGAGGGAAATTTTAAAAATCAAAATATGTGAAGAGATATACCATTCACAAACATGAACTGGGAAAAAATCAGTATTAGCCATTAAGATCTCAATTGTCTCCAAATCAATTTGTGAAAGGAGGGAAAGGGGCAGGATAGAAACTCTAGATGGTGAAGAAGGGACTCAGCTGCTGGGATGTGAGAGCGATCAGCTGAAACCAAGGTGGCTTGGAGAATAATCCGGTTGTTAACCTTCGTCTCATTGTACCTTCATTTGAATACTAAATATCATTTGCCCTTATGCCATGGCAGTTCTGAGACAGACCATAAAAGGCCAAAACATGAGCAGTCACCCAATTCCTGGAAAATCCCCACCCTTCCCTAAAAAAATAAGAATATTCCTCCCACTTGTTGGCCTATGAAATTACTTAGCCCATAAAAACCAAAGACCTCATGCCTTGGCCCACTCTCACTTTCTGAGAGGTTTCACTTTGTGTCTATGGAGCGTGTATCCCTCTAAATAAGCTTGCTTGTGCTTTTCTTTGGCTTGCTCTTGAATTTTTCCCTGCCCAACACTAAGAACTCTCACTTGGCAGTCCATCTTAAGGACTCTTGTGGGTTCCAGGACATGACACGTCCACTCTGCGGCAATGATTTATAAAATCAAAGCAAGATCAATTAAAGTCCCAACAGATTTTCTGGAAGAAATGGACAAGCTGATTCTAAAACTTATTTGGAAATGTAAAGACACTAGAATCACCAAGACAATACTGAAAAACAAAAATTTCAAGACCCACACTACTTCAAGACTTACTATAAGAATTTCTAAGTAAATAATCTTCTCACCTGAAAAGAGACAGTTATACTTCTTTGCTGATCTTTATGTCACAAACTTCTGGCTTCTAAAATATGTAAATAATTGCTACAATTCAATATGAAAAAGAAAGCAATCTAAATAACTGTAAACAGGTGATAGACGGGAATAAACCTTCCCAAAGGAAGACAGAAAAACACCAATGAGCTCATGAGAAGGCCTCAAGGTAACTTATTACAGAAATGCAAATTTAAAAAGCAATGACATTCCATTACACAAACACTAAAGGCTAGAATTATAAATCTGTTTCAAACTGACTGCCCCAAATATGGGTGAGGATGGAGAGCACCTGGAACTCACATGTATTGTTGATTAGATTGTGAAATGGTTGTTGGGCTGCACTCCACAGGCCTGCAAGCCCTGTACCTGCCCAGCTTCAAGATCAGAGAAAGAGCTTGGAGTTGGCGGCAACAGAAGCATCATTGGTTTAATCCAGGGATCCCCAATCTTTTTGACAACAGGGACCAGTTTTGTGGAATATTTTTCCATGGACTCAGGGGTAGAGGGATAGTTTTGGGATGATCCAAGTGAGTGACATTTATTATGCACTTTATTTCTATTATTTATTATTATTATATCAGCTCCACTTCAGATCATCAAGCATAGTAACCTGGAGTTTGGGGACCCCTGGTTTAATGGATAGAGGATCTTACTTAACATTCCTGAAGCAAGGTCCTGGAGCAACACCCGCTGGTGTGTGACTGCTGGGCAGAACGCGGAAGCACTTCACACTCCCTGGGGAGGGGAGGTCACCCCTTATGGAGGCATTAGTGTCAGGTGGCTCATTGGTTACCAGGGAAACTAGCAAAGGGGCACGCCCCTTACAGCTCCTATGAGTGGCTAACAGGTGGAGGTGTTCTGATTTAAAGGTTAGAACAGTTGCTGACAGGGGCAGGGGCAGGTTTGTAGTTAGGTGAGTGGTATGAGTAGGTGTAGGTGAGGCAGACACAGGTGGAGCAGGGAATATACAGAGAACAAACAGAAGAGCCACCTTGCGTGGCCTGATGGTACAGTGGTTCATCAACTTTGAACACTTCTGCACCTTCTTATGTTATACGTCTACCCTGGGTGTGTGCGTGCAGTCATATCCGACTCTTTGCGACCCTGTGACTGTAGCCTGCCAGGCTCCTCTGTCCATGGGACTTTCCAGGCAAGAATACTGGAGTGGGTTGCCATTCCTCCTCCAAGGGATCTTCCTGACCAAGTGACTGAACTCTCTTCTCCTGCTTCTCTTGCATTGGCAGATGGATTCTTTACCTGCCACCACTGAGCCACCTGGGAAGCCCATAGGTCTGTCCTATGATCCGGCAACTCTTTCCCTAGGCATTTACTCACAGAAACAAAAATACCATTCCTGAAGAAGAATTGTACAAGAAAGTTCACAGTAGCTTTCTTTATACTTGCCAAAAACGACAGACAACTCAAATGTCCATCAACAGGAGAAAGAATAAACAAACACTGGTATATTTGTGCAAGCGAATGCTACTCAGAAATTTTTTAAAAAGGAATAACCTATTAATGCATGCACCAACATGGATGAGTCACAAAACATTCTAAGCCAAAGAATCCAAACAGTATGATTTCATTTACATAAACTTCTAAGACAACTAATAATTCTGATAAAATAATTTTGGTGGAATTCAAAATTGCCTCTGGGGGTTTGGAACTATTGTTAACTGGGAAGGGGCATAAGAGAGCATGCTAGAGTAATGGAAAAACATTTTCTTTTTTTGGCCACGTGTCATGTGGGATCTTAGTTTCCCAACTAGAAATTGAACCAGTACCCCCTGCACTCGAAGAGCAGAGTCTTAATCACTGGACCAGCAGAGAAGTTCCAAAAAGCACTGTTTCTTGATAGCAATGTGGTTACATGAAAGCATGTATTTGACAAACCTAATTCAACTTTAAGATACGTACATTACTCTGCATGTAAATTCAGACAGGTCTCAGGCAAAATGGTAAAATGTCAATACTGCTTATATCTAACTGGTGAATACCTAAGTGTATGTTTATTCATCTCTGTTTTTCTGCAAATTGAAATAATACAGAACGTACAAAAAGGAAAGAAACCAACATTTTCAACAATTATTCTGCAAAACTAGCTTTCTATGTCCTGACAGCCTTAAGAAGGTACCAGAGAGCAGTAGGTACCCAAAGGTTGGTGGATTGGAATGCGTGCTTCAGAAAAAAATACAGTGTGCTATTTTATCTGTTTACAAGGGACGGGGAACTTCATACTCAGTTTTAGATCAGAGGCTTTAGTCTCTGGCTGTAGAAAACACACAGCTTACTTAGGGTTTTCTAAATCTCACAGTCAATAGTTGCAGGATAAATTAAATATATAGAAAGTCATTTGCTGAGTATCAGCTGCAAGGAGCAGTGTCTTAGAAGAATTCAGTTCTAACTGTTACAGTTCCCCTCAAATAAATACTGATCTTAGGAATAGCTAAGTGTGAATACAGTTTAAAATAAACCATAGCTGCACTATTTTTGCTTTACTGATAGATGTGCCCCTCCCCCAAATTATTTGATAAAATAAAATTTTGTACATCAATCACTTTCTGGTCTCAAAGTTTTGCAGACTCAGTTCAGTTCAGTTCAGTCACTCAGTCGTGTCAGACTCTTTGCAACCCAATGGACTGCGGCACCACCAGGCCTCCCTGTCCATCACCAACTCCCGGAGTTTATCTAAACTCACGTCCATTGAGTTGGTGAGGCCATCCAACCATCTCATCCTCTGTGATTTGCTTCTCCTCCTGCCTTCAATCTTTCCCTGATCAGGGTCTTTTCAAATGAGTCAGCTCTTCACATCAGGTGGCCAAAGTATTGGAGTTCCAGCTTCAACATTAGTCCTACCAATGAATATTCAGGACTGATCTCATTTAGGATTGACTGGTTGGATCTCCTTGCTGCCCAAGGGACTCTCAAGAGTCTTCTCCAACACCACAGTTCAAAAGCATCAATTCTTCAGCGCTCAGCTTTCTTTATAGTCCAACTCTCACATCCATACATGACTACTGGAAAAACCATAGCCTTGACTAGATGGACTTTTGTTGACAAAGGTCAACATAAGCTTTTCAATATGCTGTCTAGGTTGGTCATAACTTTTCTTCCAAGGAGTAAGCATCTTTTTATTTCATGGCTGCAATCACCATCTGGAGGGATTTTGGAGCCCCCAAAAATAAAGTCTGACACTGTTTCCACTGTTTCTCCATCTATTTGCCATGAAGTGATGGGACCAGATGCCATGATCTTATTTTTCTGAATATTGAGCTTTAAGCCAACTTTTTCACTCTCTTCTTTCACTTTCATCAAGACTTTAGTTATTCTTCACTTTCTGCCATAAGGGTGGTGTCATTTGCATATCTGAGGTTACTGATATTTCTCCTAGCAATCTTGATTCCAGCTTGTGCCTCATCCAGCCCAGTACTTCTCATGATGTACTCTGCATATAAGTTAAATAAGCAAGGTGACAATATATAGCCTTGACGTACTCCTTTTCCTATTTGGAACCAGTCTGTTGTTCTATGTCCAGTTCTAACTGTTGCTTCTTGACCTGCATACAGATCTCTCAGGAGGCAGGTCAGGTGGTCTGGTATTTCCATCTCTTCCAGAATTTTCCACAGTTTATTGTGATCCACACAGTCAAAGGCTTTGGCATAGTCAATAAAGCAGAAATAGATGTTTTTCTGGAACTCTCTTCATTTTGCGATGATCCAGCAGATGTTGGCAATTTGCTCTCTGGTTCCTCTTGTGGACTCAAGTAAGATATAAAATTTACAGTCATAAATAAATGTTTGTTTTTTCAGAGCTCTCATCATTTTCTCTAAATTGTCTTCATTATCTGTAATTTCTAGCATTTTTACTTTCTCTGCCCCAACAGAGGTTTACAAATATCATTTAGTGAACACTTTCTGTGTTCACGCCCAGCCCTCAGGAGCCACAGTTGAGGGAGCAGGAATGGGAAGCATACCCACCTACAACATCGTAGAAGGGGCCTCACTCTATTGGTCTGAGAGATGGGTGGAGCTAGAATTGGAATGCAGCACTGATTCATTCTGTGGCTCTGGTGGCTGGAGCATTAAGAACAAACTTGGAATTGTTGAAAGCAATATTTTTGACCCTGGGACCTGGGAAGCAGAGAGAGCTAGGTGACAATGAGAAGGAAGAGAAGAGCAAGACAAGCAAGAAGGAAATCCTGAGAGAACAGTTCTAGCTCCCTTTGGTTCCTAAAGATCAGCTGGGACTCTCCTAATTTCCCATTTTCCAGTATGCTCGTTCAAAGAGGTTGGCGTAATGGCAAACCCCAAACACATAGACTTGTGTTATTATTAGGGAGAAAGTGTATGTATCTCTGACCTCAAATTATCTGTGATATCTAACAGTCAAATTTCTGCTCCCTGAAAATTAACATTTGAATATAGTTATAGAGGAGTTTCCCTGGTGGCTCAGAGGTAAAGAATCTACGTGCAATGCAGGAGACCCAGGTTCGATGCCTGGGTTGGGAAGGTCCCCTGGAGAAGGAAATGACAACCCACTCCAGTATTCTCACCTAGGAAATTCCATGGACAGAGGAGCCTCGTGAACTAGTCCATGGGGTCACAAAGAGTTAGACACAGCTGAGCGACTAAACAACAATAATAACAATAATGTAGAGACTCCTGGTGCAAGAGTGTAAAATTACTTCCCTCAGATCATCCTTGCTGGGATGAAGCTCCCACTTGGACATATTGAGTGTTCTGTTTAAGGGTGGTCAACTCTATATACATCCAATAATATTTTAGAGCTCTTACTGTGTCAGACCCTCTTCTAAATGTGCTAGTTGGGTTATCTCAGTTTATCATCATAATCACTCCATGAAGATGGTAAAATTGTAACCACACTAAGAGTGAGAAAGGGGAGTCACAGTAAGAGTTTAGTGACTTGCCCACAGGTAGGAACAGCACTCAAGCCAGGTGGGCTGACCTAGGTCTGGCTCTTAACCATTTACCACTGCATGGAGGTACCATACATTATTGTTTAACTTCATATGCATTTAAACTTTAAATTATGGTGTTGTTACAGTTGAAGCTGGAGGAGGAGAAGAAGGAAAGAACTGAGCAAAAGATAATTGATGGGCATTCCCTTCATTTGCCTTCACCTAGGATTACAAGGTGGAGAAGGCAATGGCACCCCCACTCCAGTACTCTTGCCTGGAAAATCCCATGGACGGAGGGTCCTGGTGGGCTGCAGTCCATGGGGTCGCTAAGAGTCGGACACGACTGAGTGACTTCACTTTCACTTTTCACTTTCTTGCATTGGAGAAGGAAATGGCAACCCACTCCAGTGTTCTTGCCTGGAGAATCCCAGGGACGGGGGAGCCTGGTGGGCTGCCGTCTATGGGGTCGCACAGAGTTGGACACGACTGAAGCGACTTAGCAGCAGCAGCAGCAGGATTACAAGGTAAAACCACTAAGGAGTGTGCAGGGCTGCATTGTCATTGAAGGTGCCTTCCCTCCACCAAAGGTCTGAAAGCTCAGGTTATCAGATGGACTGCAGGGGAAGCGCACGCTGCAGCTGGGAATGTCATACTCCTCCATTTCACTAGCCTTTCACATCAACGAGTAGGAAAGGGAGAAAAATGAGATGCTGCAGTTCAGCAATGGCTGAGCCAATGCAGGAGACGCAAGAGATGCAGGTTCGATCCTTGGGGTCAGGAAGATCCCCCGGAGGAGGACATGGCAACTCCAGTATTCCTGCCTGGGAAATCCCATGGACAGAGGAGCTTGGCGGGCTTCACTCCATGGGGTCTCACAGAGTTGGACACGACTGAGTGACTGAGCACGTGTGAGCAAGGTGGAGGAGGGAGAAATGTCTAAAGGATCAAAACTCCGGCCATTCTGACTGCCTCAGTTTCCTGTTTGAGTTACCAAAGGAATTAACCTGATGCACAATCGCGGTAAAAAGGCAAGCATATCTGTGTTGTTGGTGTCAGACATGAATCAGTCTTACAAAATTAATAAACAGAAAGCTAAATTAAACAGAGGGGGGTGATCAGAAGAGGGCACTCTCGCGCCCTGTCATGATAGCAGAGCCCAACAGGAAGAATAAAGACTCCTCTTCCTTCCTGGCCAGTACTGCGTCACGGAAAAGGCTCGATCCTTGGTTTATTGTAGCCCTCCCAACTTTCTTTCCCTCTGTAAAGTATGCTGTTCCCCTTGCTGTGGGGGGATTTGCATACAGCTCTCCATCATTGCAGACTCTGAATTACAATTCTCTGTTGATCTGGAATGAACCCATCTTTGCTGGAGAAATAGTTGGCAGCCTATTTGTTTCAGGCAAAAGTATCATTTAGAATTATCATTACTTCCAACCTTCGCTCATTTCTCTCTCTGTCCTAATGTTTACTAAATAAAAGATATTAAATAGATGTACGGTTTAGGATGGCAAGGAATTCATGAGCCAGTGTCTCCCAGTATCCTACTAAAATTCTAATTTAAAAAAGGAAAACCTCCTAACAATAATGAAACTTAAGTCTAATAATTAAAAACTTTCTATACATGAAGAGAAATTTATGCTAATTATGACCCACAGAAGATGCTTCTTCATTTATCCCAAAGACTAATGGGAAAATTACATTGGAAAATGGTTTAATAAAGAACCAGATGAAAATAATTTTTATTTCTAAAGGATATCTTCAAAAAGATACAAAAAGACATGGCCTCTAAGACATGGAAATGGAAAAGTATAAACAAAAGAGAGATGAGGATGGAAAATGAAAAGGATATCTCTGAACATAAAAGCTAAAAATGGAGCAAAAAGGAAAAATTTGGTGAATTTTATTCCACACAAAATGTTAAACTTCACAAATCAAGTAAAATACACATGACAAGTTGAGGAAATGATTGGCAGCATATATGATGAAAACCGATTAATAGCTTCTTTGTAAATAGCTCTAACAAGAAAAATGCCATGTGAGGGGAAAAAGTACAAATAATAATGTAAGAAATGCACTTTCTGCTAAACTTAAAAGAATCAGTCTAATAATCAAAGAATAATAATCAGCCGTTCGGTGAGAAATTCTTTTTACATTTATTTAATCAAATGAAAAAGATGTTGCAAGGCTGAGATGAAAGGGATCCTGTCATACAATGCTAGCCTGAAAAAATTATTACAACTTTATGAAAGGTAACTGTGCTCTTTAAAGCACAAGTCTTAAAATATTTGATAATTCTGAACCCTTCAACTCCAAGGGAATTTGTACTCAAGGAAATAATCAAATTTTCACCAATGTGTACATGTTATGAGTTCAAGGTGGCAGTATTTCCAAGAGGAACATATTTGAAAGCCACCTATGCTTTTAATAATTAGAATTGGTTAAATAACTTTTGTACATAATAATGAAAATTATTTCATGGCTGTTGAGAGTGGTATTTTTAGGGGGACTTCCCTGGCAGTCTAGTGGTTAAGAATCTGCCTTGCAATGCAGGGGATTCGAATTTGATCCCTGGTCAGGGAACTAAGGTTGCTTATGGTGGTGTGGCAAAAAAATAGAAAGAAAGAAATTGTATTCTTGAATCACCTGATAAAAATGTTCATCTTGTAATGTTAATTAAGAAAAGCGGAATCAAACTGATTAAAATTTTGTCAAAGGAATGTTATAAATATATTATGTCTATGAAGAGACGAAAAGCTGAAAGGAAATACATCAAAATGATATAATAGTTACGGTGTTTTGAAGAGGAAAATTACAGGTGTCTTTTTTATTTTTTATAATATTTCTAAATTTTCTAAATTATCTGCAAGGAAACTGTGTCACTTTTATAATCAGAGAATATATTTGAAAAGTCATGGATTGATGATAAAAATAATATATTCTTCACTCATATATGCAGAAAAATCAGTAAACAATGCAAGTAAAACCATCTACTAGTATATTGTCCCACGGAAACATCTTTGTGTTCCCTTTGTTTTTCAAAGAGAACTCACAGCGTTCATACTGCATGGCATACAGTTAACAAGGTTAATGACCTAATTTTCTTTTTCTAGGACAACATGGCTGTGATCTTTGATGATCTTCAGAAAAGACATCTCCTGGTATTTCGCCTTTCTCCCCCAAATTGCTTCTGTCATTAGTTTCACCATCACACTTTTCACAGCAAATATAACAGGGCTACCTTTGTTTACGCAACTCTTCAAAAGCTCTGCAAAATTTAATAAGACAGCAAACACATATATCCAGAAACCATTTCAGAAAATTAAATGCAATTTTCAGTTTCGCTACACAAATCTGGTAAATTGGAGTCCAGGCACTGCTTTGAACTCTGATAAAAGGAGTAATGGCTATTCTCAGCACTGTGCCTAATTTAAACTTTTGCATCACCTTAAAAGTTGTCTTAAACACTTTAGTCCACTAGATGGCAGACATGGAACGCTACCTGAAAGAAACTGAGTAACTTCTTAACAATAACCCTTGAGAAAATAAGACCACAGAAGGTAAACTGAGGTTGAAAATGCGAACATGAGGGAGTATAAACAAGCAAAGGGGACATCTTTAATAATCACAGGTAATACTAATAATGTAAAATAAAAAATGATGACTCCTATCTGAACAGTACATATGTTCAATGTATAACAATCCTTTTCATAGCTTGCTTTCTTTAAGAAACATTAAAAAAAAAAATCTTCCATGAAGAAAGAGAGGTAACTAACCAACCTTGAAAAAGTAAAGCTGAAATGTCTTAGAATATGACAAGTCAATTAAAAATAAATAACTCTTGTATATCAACAGTTATATTAATACCATTATCTTTGTTCCTAATAGTAATGATCTATTCACATTTTTATTCAACACAGATTGGTGATGTCTCTGGGTGGGCACTACGTGACCCAGATTTGCTTCCCTGGTGGCTCAGTGGTAAAGAACCCACTTGCAATGCAGGAGCTGGGGGATTGATCCCTGGGTCAGGAAGATTCCCCTGGAGAAGGGAATGGCAGCCCAATATCCTTGCTTGGAAAATCCCATGGACAGAGGAGCCTGGCAGGCTGCAGTCAATGGGATTGCAAGAGAGACCCAACTCAGCACTGAACAATAGCAGCAACAGTGACAAAACTGGTGCGTTCCACAATCCTATTCCGTAACGATTGATTGAGCTGTCGTACCCTCAGCTAAAGGCTGGCATTATGTGTCAGACGGCATGCCACACTAGGTTACCCAGCAAGTCAGTAAGTGAGAGCTCATTCCTAAGCCCTTTGACATTCCTCTGCCGCCATCACTCCACCACAGTCTCCCTGGCTGATGCAATGGAGAACAAGCTGGTCCCTGCCTGCCATTTCCTAACTCCCACCAACGCTGTACCTTCCCTCACCCAGCAGTGTTTAGAAGACGAACATACTCATTAGTTAAAAGTTCAGTTCTCACCATTACAATTTCATTCCTTTTTACAAATATTTCTTGAATTTCTGCTCTGTCCCAGGCCCTCAATTTGGTTAAGATAAAAAGTTAGTCACTGTTATCCAGAGCCATAACCTGGCAAAAGGAGAAGCAGGGTGAGGTGGATAAGGGGGTGACCGGTAGCACCTGGAGAGCATCTCATGTCATCATCTTAAAATCATAATCTGGGACCCATAACCAAGGGGTGGGTGTGAGAGACCACAAAGCCCTCCGGCACAGGTGAAGAGGAGCAGTCAGACAGCAAATCGAGGTTAACCCCACTGCAAAATCCATGGCTGTAAGCTCCGGGGTATTTTACATATACTCTGAGAATGCAGTATGTTAACAGTATGCTATGCTTCTAGGATCACTCATTCTAATAAAAAATATGTCTTTTCACATGAAGCAATAATTATAAGATATATATATATAAGTATATATAATACCATTTAGAAAGTGCTTTCTAAATTAAAAAAATGATGCAAATGAACTTATATACAAAACAGAAATAGACATAGAAAACAAATGTGATTTCCGGGTGGTACAGTGGTAAGTGGTAAAGAATCAGCCTGCCAGTGCAGGAGACATGGGTTCGATCCGTGGGTGGGGAAGATCCCCTGGAGGAGGAAATGGCAACCCACTCCAGTGTTCTTGCATGGAGAATCCCACAGACAGAGGAGCCTGGCAGGCTGCAGTCCATGGGGTCACAGAGAGGCAGACATGACTGAGCATGCATACAACAACATGATTACCAAAGGGAAAAGTTGGAGGGAGGAATAGATGGGATTAGCACACACACACCATTACATGTATAGGACCAATATATATGCTGCTGCTGCTGCTAAGTGGCTTCAGTCATGTCCGACTCTGTGCGACCCCATAGACGGCAGCCCACCAGGCTCTCCCGTCCCTGGGATTCTCCAGGCAAGAACACTGGAGTGGGTTGCCATTTCCTTCTCCAATGCATGAAAGTGAAAAGTGAAAGGGAAGTCGCTCAGTCATGTCCGACTCTTAGCGACCCCATGGACTGCAGCCCACCAGGCTCGCCTGTCCATGGGATTTTCCAGGCAAGAGTGCTGGAGTGGGGTGCCATTGCCTTCTCCGACCAACATATATAGGACCTACTGTATAGCACAGGGGAGGAACTATACTCAGTATTTTGTAATAACCTATAAGGGAAAAGAATTTGGAAAAAAATAGACATGTATGTATAATTGTATCATTTTACTGTATACCTGAAACTAACACAACATTGTAAATCAACTATATACTCCCATTAAAAAAAAAAAAAAGAAAGTGCTCTTTATAAATGTCTTAGGGAGGCCAGAGAGGTGATGTTATTTATAACTGGGGAGAATCAACAAAGTCTATGCATGAGTTGACACTGAGCAGGCCTTAAAGGGTATTTAGGATTTGGACTTGTGATAATGGGCAGAAGCAGCAGGCTAGGAATCATGGACTAGGCAGAGGGAACAGTGGACTGTTCAGAGTGATCAGAGGGAATTTTTTACTCATTAATTTAAAATAAACATTTATTGAGCATCTACTATATTCCTGGTACTTTTCCAGACTCTAAGAATTCAGCAGCAAAAAAACTACTCAGTGTGTTTTTTTTTAATCCCTGCTTCTCTGGCATATCATAAGTGAATAAAATAGACAGTATGCCAAAGGATGAGTAAATGAGTTAAAAATGTCTAACTAAAGAAGGATATGGGCTGGAGGAGACCAGTGACCTGGAGGAGAAGGATATGCATTCCAGGAGAGAGGACAGTAAGTGCATAAGTCCTGAGGCAAGGACACACAAAGAAATGGGGGAAAAGAGAAACTGGCACAAAATAGAGAGAGGCCATCATATTGACATCCCTCATGATATTCTGCTGACAGCTAAGACAGCTCCCAGATTCCACTGTGGCTTGAAGCCAGGGAGCGCTTCTCCTAAAGGTTTTCAAACTCAGACACCTGCCTGAAAAGCGGACTGTCTTGTGTACGTTCCATTCTGACAATAAAAGGGTAACACTCCTCCTAAGGAGGATCTATGCCAGCATCTTACACTGGATAGAGGAGCAGTTTAATTCTTGGGTACATTCACTGGCAGGAGGAAATGGATCTCATGAAATGTGAAGGTAGGTGGTTTTCACTGTAGAAGAGAGGACCCTATGGGTTTCCGAGATGGAGCTAGTGGTAAAGAACTTGCCTGCCAATGCAGGGGACACAGGAGACCCGGATTGGGAAGATCCCCTGGAGGAGGGCATGGCAACCCACTCCAGTATTCTCACCTTGAGAATCCCATGGACAGAGGAGCCTGGTGGGCTACAGTCCATGGCGTCGCAAAGTGTCAGACACGACTGAAGCGACTCAGCTCACACATATGAATGAGATGACCCTGGTTTTCTATCCAGACTGTGAGGAAAAGTTCTGGAAAGCTCCTATCACTGTGCTTGGTGATAAGCAGGCAACAGATCAGAGTCAACAATGACTGGTTCATCGGCCTCCTTATCCCAGCAGTCAGTACTCGATGCCGCGAAAGTGCCTGCGTTTGCCAGTGCTCACGTCCACATCTGCCTCGTGCCGGTGGCGTGCCTGCACAGGGTGCCTCATGTCACAGGGAGGGCCTCAGAGAGCCAATCCTCCCCCATGAGCAGACCAGACTCACGCGGCCTTGCTGTCTTCTCCGGCTTCTAAGTCATCTTCACCATGATGGCACACATTCATGGTAAGAAGAAATGGAGAGTAGGGAGGATAAACAATGACACAGATTTGCAATTCAAGATGGTAGACTGGTCACGTACATTTTGTCTCTCCTCGCCTTTCAAGACTCCACTTTAAATTCATGCTAATTGAATAATTCACCTTACTATTCCAAAGAAAATTACTCTGAATTTAAATTAGGCCACTTCTAAAACTGTGGAAAATTCTTCAACAGAAGGGAATACCAGATCACCTGACCTGCCTCCTGAGAAATCTGTATGCAGGTCAAGAAGCAACAGTTAGAACTGGACATGGAACAACAGACTGGTTCCAAATTGGGAAAGGAGTACATCAAGGCTGTATATTGTCATCTTGCTTATTTAACTTATATGCAGAGTGCATCATGTGAAATGCTGGGCTGGATGAAGCACTGGATGAAGCTGGAATCAAGATTGCCGGGAGAAATATCAATGACCTCAGATATGCAGATGACACCACCCTTATGGCAGAAAGTAAAGAGGAACTAAAAAGCCTCTTGATGAAAGTGAAACAGAAGAGTGAAGAAGCTGGGTCTGCTCCCATTACTTCATGGCAAATAGATGGGGAAACAATGGAAACAGTGACAGACTTTATTTTGGGGGGCTCCAAAATCACTGCAGATGGTCACTGCAGCCATGAAATTAAAAGACACTTAATCCTTGGAAGGAAAGTTATGACCAACCTAGACCACATATTAAAAAGCAGAGACATTACTTTGCCAACAGCTTTTCCATTACTTTGCCCATCTAGTCAAAGCTATGGTGTTTCCAGCAGTCATGTATAGATATGAGAGTTGGACTATAAAGAAAGCTGAGCACTGAAGAATTAATGCTTTTGAACTGTGGTATTGGAGAAGACTCTTGAGCGTCCCTTAGACTGCAAGGAGATCAAACCAGTCAATCCTAAGGGGAATCAGTCCTGAATATTCGTTGGAAGAACTGATGCTGAAGCTGAAACTCCAATACTTTGACCACCTGATGTGAAGAACTGACTCACTGGAAAAGACTCTGATGCTGAGAAAGACTGAAGGCAGGAGGAGAAGCAAATGACAGAGGATGAGATGGTTGGATGGTACCTCTGACTTGATGGACATGAGTTTGAGCAAGCTTTGTGAGTTGGTGATGGACAGGGAAGCCTGGTATGCTGCAGTCAAAGAGTTGGACAGGACTGAGCAACTCGACTGAATTGAACTGATTTCTGAACCCCAACAGGTGAGACAATGTCAGTGATTCCTTTTGGCTGCAATAAAAGCTGGAGGCAAAGTGGAGCCCTGCAAGGCCTTAAAATTAGTTTTTTTCTTTTTTTTTAAGTCATTTATTTTGGTTGAAGGCAAGCTGCTTTACAATGTTATATTGGTTTCTGCTACACATCAACATGAATCAGCCATAGGTATACATATGCTTCCTCCCTCTTGAAGCTCTCTCGCACCTTCCTTCCCATCCCACAAGGCTGTAAGTTTGGGAAACACTTTTTTTTCAGAAGGGAGAGAATCTGCAGCAGAATGCCCATGCCTGTGGTCAGTCCTTGGGCTGGCAGGTCACGGTCTCATGTGGCTTTCTATGCTTTTCCTCTTAGGACCATTATTCTTTTCAGTGCTGGTTTGGGAATGAAATTAAGGTCCAGTTGTTTCATGAATGCCATTGACAAACTCATCAGCAGCATTAAACCACCTAAGCACCCAAGGACAAAGACCTCTCCATGAGTCTCTGTCACTGGTTCTTATCTTTGCATGGAAATCACTAATTGCATCTGAATTGCTGATGTAAAAACTCAGTAGAAATCAACTAATGGCATTCATTTGCTGGGTCAAGTAGTGACTATTTTATGCATCTATGAAATAGCATAATCCTTTTAGTCTGCCTGTTCCAGAATTCACCTAATATTTGTCTATAATTCTTGTTAGTAAAATGGGGTTTTCATGAATACAGGAAGAGAATGACATCAGGCAAAGTAACATTTTCCTGAGTGTTGGACTGAATTTCAGGACATAAGTTTTAAATTCTAACAAATAGACAATTAGAACAATCAAAATTTAGATAGATCTCAACTGCCTAAATAAAAAAAAAAAGCTACTCAATAACATATTACCAATAATGCAGAATAGGATAATACAAGCATTATCATCTAGTCCATTACAAAATTTTGTTTACTAGGTATCTTTTTACCTAACTATCTAGTCTTCATTTCAAAGGAAAGTATGGTTTTTTTTTTTGTCATCTAAACTCTCCTTCTATATTGTACCCAGCTATGTACCTGAAAGTATCCTCTTCAAGAATCTCTATGTATCATGTTTTAAAATTAACTGTAAATAAGTCTGTAAAATAAATACTTATGTACTTGAACAGAGGCGCCAATACAAGTAGATGCTGAAATAATATCAAAGGATTGAAGTAATATGTTGAATTAAGAAGTCTGTAACAAACTAGAAGGGTAGAGTGGGGTTGGGAGGGAGGTTTAAGAGATAGGGGACATACGTATACGTATAGCTGATTCATGTGGATGTCTAGCAGAAACCAACACAATATTGTAAAGCAATTATCCTTAAAATAAAAATAAATTTAATTATAAAAAAATTTGATACAGAAAATATAAGACAAAGGCATTTTTTTTTCTTGAGCAAAGAGAAGCTCTTGTTAAAAGGTATGGAGGAAAATTTTTACAATACTAGACTTTTAAACATTGTGAAGAGGAAAATTTTTTTTAAAGTGTTGCGAAAAAGCATTACAAAAATTAAAATGTAAGTAACAAATTGAGTGAAAATATTTCCATTTTACATAAGAGAGATCAGAATCCAGAATATATATAAAGAATAAAAACTTCCCTCCTAAAAAAGAGCAAATAATATATACAGCAACTGTCACATAAGGGGAAAGTATAAATATACATTTGCCCCTAACTTGCTAAAGTTCAGAGAATTAAAATTAGACATTAAATCTCAATAATACATCATTTCTTACACAGCAAATTTTTTAAAAATTTGATAGTATCAAGATTTTACAGTTGTGTGAGGAAACAGTTGCATATGCCATTGGCTTTACAAATAGGTACAGCCACACAGAAGGACAATTCGTCTGAATTTGCCTTGTCATTCAGCTGCAAAGTTGTGCCTGACTCTCTTCGACCCTATGGACTGCAGCATGCCGGGTTCCTCCGTCCTCCACTGTCTTCCAGAGTTGGCTCAAATTCAGGTCCATTGAGTTGGTAATACCATCAGACCATCTCATCCTCTGCTGCTCTCTTCTCCTTTTGCCCTCAATCTTTCCCTGCATCAGGGTCTTTTCCAAAGAGTTGTCTCTTCGCATCAGGTGGCCAAAGTATTGGAGCTTCAGCATCAGTCCTTCCAATGAATATTCAGAATAATCTGAATCTGCCTAAGACTCAGTAAATCCCTCCTTTGAATCTATCTCCTGAAAAGATTTGCCTGTGCCCACAAGCAGAGGGATTCAAGGATAAGTGAAGAATTGCTTGTACAGTAAAACATTCAGTGAAACACTCTTTCTTCAGGTACTTAATAGGTATTAAGCAAAAAAGGATTTTTCAATCAGTTATGTGGAGGAAGCTCTAAGTTAAATGGATCAGACCTCGTTATTGTGGGACTTCTTAGTGCGGCAGATACCTTACTCCACGCTGAGTTTCTGGGGGCCTGTAGCAGACAGCACTTCCCACAATTACTGAACCACTAAAACCTTCTTTCAGGGACACAAGGAACTAGTGGTTTAGGAAATGAGCTGAGGAGATGCTGAACTACTTGATGGTGCAAAGCAGTCTGGGGCCTCTTTCCACAGAAGGGCCAGTGGAATGGGAGGCTCTGAACTTAGTAGTCAGGCAGACTGAGCAATGAGTAGACAAGGAAGAAATAAGACACTGAAGACTTTTCTTCAGGAATGTCCAAAGCAGCAGCATTGGAGACAGAGGGTAGTGCAGGATTTAGGGTGGGTATGTTGTTTTGTTCTGTTTTGTTTGTGGGCTGTTTTGTTTCTCTTTTTGTTTGTAGTAGGGAAGACATGTGTGTTGGTAGATAATGGGGAATAATCCAGCAGACAGGCGGGAAGCCCCAGTGGCACAGTGGGTAAAGAATCCTCCTGCAAAGCAGGATCAACAGGAGACCAGGGTTTGATCTCTGGGTTGGGAAGACACCCTGGAGAAAGAAGTGGCACCCCACACCTGTATTCATGCCTGAAAACTCCCATGGACAGAGGAGCCTGGCAGGCTACAGTCCATAGGGTCACAAAGAGTTTGACACAACTGAGCTACTAAGCATGCCAGCACCAGCAGAGGGGCAGAATTTCAAGCTACAAATATGCCAGAGAAGATGCACATTTCTGAGACAGGAAGACATTAGCCTTGCCGGGATGCGGTGCCATTCTGGCAGTGGGTGGAAGGGTTTGGAATGTGGACCCAGGTAGATTGGTAAGTGAAAGAGGGAAATGATAACTTGAATACAGATTAATGTACTATTTCTTACTTTTTTTAATAAAGTAGGAGGTAAGGCGATCTTCCGTGAGGGAAGGAAACACCAATGTGCCAGGGTTAAGGTGAGAGAGGTCAGTTGGACACAGCACTCGCAGGCAGGTGCTGTGTTCAACTTTGGTTTTTTTCATCTCTTCGGCTTGGTGCTGATATTTTCCTCAGTTTTCACTCATTTACCATTTGTGCATGAATTGCCTGGTATTAAAAATAATCAAAAAACAAAATGGAAATGTCTAGACTTCTTTAGTTTATTTTACAGAGAAAGCAGTACAATCAATAAAGACAGTGGAGACGGGCAAGAGGAGACAGTTGAAAGAAAGGGAAGGATATTTTCTTTCGGGAGAAGGTATAGCAAAGATTTTCTTTTTTTAAAGAGGAATAGTAAAAGTAGGAAAATAGTAGATAATAGTGAAAATAGTGAACAACAGAGGGTCTTGATGACCTCTGCATCCAGAAGGTGGGTTAAACAACAAATAAGGATGCTGCTAGAATTTTCAAACACTGTTCTGAGAACCTAATCATGCAGGCCACTCAAGACCTGTTCTTTAGGAAAATAAAAGCACTCGGTTGAGGATGCACATTGTAAGGACCACAGCTCTCCACAAGAGGGGAGCATGTCCTCAGTTTTGAATGTCTTTGGGGCCCTTTCTCTTCTCGAGATTCTTTTTTGCCTTTCACGGAGACAGAGGCTATACTCGACCTGTTTGTTGAGTGTGGGAACACTGATATGAGCATAACACATTCTTCCCCCATGCAGGCGCAGGTGAGACTTTACTGGACACATGCTCCCCATTTGCAGGAACACAGACCTGACATGCGTAAAGAGCACGTTAAATGACAATGGGGAGTGTGGTGAAGCTGTTTGAGATTATGTAATTTTATGCTTCATAAGCTGGCAGAATTTTTCTCTTTAGCAAGCACTGTATTCCTTCAGAAAATCTACCTTCCTCTCTTCGGTGAGTATATATTCGCCAGAACCATAGAGCAACATATACTGCTTATGTAAAAACATGATGGATGCGAATACTGTTTTTCCAGCTTAAAAAATACATGTATGATTTCTTTGAAAGCTTGCTTCCAATACAAATATTTTATTACAATGTTTTAATCTTCATTAAGTACTGAAGACGTGCTAGGTTCTATAATTCATACCAGAAATAAAGTGGAGGATACTAGTAATATAAGAACCCAGGTTTCATTATTTTAAAATTTTAACTCATAAGAAGAACAATACAGTGTTGCAGTGGGCATGTTTCCCAAGTTGGTAGAAATTGTTCAGACCCCACAAAATTAATGTGATAAAAACAGCGAAGTCTTACTGACTCTATAGCCTACTTGCGCACTTTGCAATTTAAGTAATTACGATTTAATGAAATATCTAAGAACCTAGAAGTAAAACCCTCTGGTTTATTTTACCCTCTTTAACTTTGAAGCAGATTTGTTTTGTTGGGTTTTGTTTTTGCTTTAAATTCCCTGGAGCTTGGGTTGCTTTTCCCGAGTGAATTATTTACTAATACATATCATCCTCAAAGTAGAATATCTCCCATCAAACGATTGGCATCCCCTAAACACTAATAACCTATGAATTCAGCTATGCAGAAAAGCAGTCTGAAGTGTCTGGAATGGACTGCTTGTTTCACAGATAATCCTGCCTCTGCACCAAAGAAACTGGGGTGAGAGAGCCACATTGTTCTTTTGATAACACATGGTAGAGCCCCTTCCCTGTGGAGCCCCTCCCTGGCTGTCTCCTTTCCCTGCTCCGCTCCGGAATGAAGGTGGGACTGTAACTCAAAGTGTCTTGCTTTCTGCTCATTACGATTCTGTAAAGTCCTGGCGTTTAGGAAATGTGTCTCCATTTCCGTGGAGATGAAGCAGGAAGGTCAGACTGAGCTTTAATCAAAGGTATCTCTCATGCCAGGGTCGGAGGCTTCTCTCCCTTACATGTGTGCCTTTGATTTGGTTGCCTTTTTTTTTTTTTTAAAGATGCCGAAAACCATGTCAGGGGCCTGGCCGTGGCTGTTGTCACTTAATTCAGATGCCTAGGGAAGACAGTGATGTTGTCGTTGACAATTTACTCTTGCCGTATTTCTCTGCTGAACTCAGAGGGATGTTGTCACTGGTGCATTATCAAAAATACATGAAGTTCTCGCCCCTTATTAAGAGATGTCATGTCAGTTGAGCTAACGTTTAAAATATAACCCTAGTGGTGAGCAGGCCCCATCTCTTGCAGGAAACAAGCCGGTGCGCTGTGTTGCCAGGGGGACCGTCTCCTCCTGGGGAGGGTGTCTTGTGCTGTGGGCCCATTTACTTCAGAGATTTTCCTCTTCTGTCTGAACTCTCTGTCAATCCCTCTCCCTCCCACCCCCCGCTGCCCCATCAGCATCCTCCTTGCCGCTGGTTTATTTCTCTCTGCCCCCTATCCCCTGCCCCTATCTTCTTTGGCTGGGAGTGCCCTTGCTAACCTCCAACCCCTTTCTTTCATAGGAGAGAGAACCCCTTTTACTTTTCCAGTGTTGGCGATGCCATAATTCATTCTGCTTTAGGTACGCATTTCTTTTCATTACCTGAGGAACCCGAGTCATTAGATGCATTGCTAACTCAAGTAGCTCTTGGGCTGAGAAGGGTGTCATCACACTACGTGGGGCAAGAGTGGGGCTCTCTCTCCTCTCAGACTTGACCCTTGGATCCCCCATCTGTTTTCCTTCTCAATTTTGAAGGCTCTCAAATTTCATCAAGTTCAGGACTGTATGTGCCATACACAAAATTTGGTTTCTGTTCCAGTTTGAAAAAAAATATGGATTTCCACCCTTGTGCTTCAGACATGTGAGGTGGTCATGAGGGGAGAGTCATGGGGCAAAATCGTCTGCCCCACCCCTACTCCCCTTACCAGCCTCCCTTCCCCAGGCTCCTTTTCTTCCCCATTTTTCCTTCTGGCTGGCTATCTGTAACTGGAAGAAACACAAGCTGGAATCAAGATTGCCGGGAGAAATATCAATAACCTCAGATATGCAGATGACACCACCCTTATAGCAGAAAGTAAAGAGGAACTAAAAAGCCTCTTGATGAAAGTGAAAGAGGAGAGTGAAAAAGTTGGCTTAAAGTTCAACATTCAGAAAACGAAGATCATGGCATCCGGTCCCATCACTTCATGGGAAATAGATGGGGAAACAGTGGAAACAGTGTCAGACTATTTTTTGGGGCTCCAAAATCACTGCAGATGGTGACTGCAGCCATGAAATTAAAAGACGCTTACTCCTTGGAAGGAAAGTTATGACCAACCTAGATAGCATATTCAAAAGCAGAGACTACTTTGCTGACTAAGGTCCATCTAGTCAAGGCTATGGTTTTTCCTGTGGTTCATGTGAGTTGGACTGTGAAGAAGGCTGAGCACCGAAGAATGGATGCTTTTGAACTGTGGTGTTGGAGAAGACTCTTGAGAGTCCCTTGGACTGCAAGGAGATCCAACCAGTCCATTCTGAAGGAGATCAGCCCTGGGATTCCTTTGGAAGGAATGATGCTAAAGCTGAAACTCCAGTACTTCGGCCGCCTCATGCGAAGAGTTGACTCATTGGAAAAGACTCTGATGCTGGGAGGGATTGCGGGCAGGAGGAGAAGGGGACAACCCAGGATGAGATGGCTGGATGGCATCACTACTCAATGGACGTGAGTCTGAGTGAACTCCGGGAGTTGGTGATGGACAGGGTGGCCTGGTGTGCTGCAGTTCATGGGGTCGCAAAGAGTCGGACACGACCGAGCGACTGAACTGAACTGAACTGAACAGATCTTTAATACCAGCTTATGTTGGGGCCATTTCCAGGGAGGTTTACAACAGAAAAATGAGAAGTATGAGACCTGCTATATGACCTTGGAAGGCTGCTTTCTCATGTTCTCAATAAAAATCTCTACAGTGACTCCAAGGATGTTGTCTAGGATTAGGGACTTTCCAGAGGGCTAGGGTAATCTCCATGTCCTCTTCCTTCACTGTAATAGCTTTTTCCTAATGAAGTGCTTGCCCTTTTGCTAATACACCTTGAACTATAGAATCTTCGAGAGATTAAGTAACAGTGCTTCAGGGAATAGAAAGAGCTATTCTTTTAATGCCACAAATATTTCCCTCCTTACTTTTGGTTGCAATTATCACCAGCTTTCCCTGCACAACATCCAGACATTAAAAAACCATGTACCAGACCCAGAATATTACACTGACAAGCAACAGCTAGTCAGTTATCAAGAGCTAGTTAACAAGAGTTATCGAGAGCTCTCTTTTTCACAGCACACCTAGCATCAACTGAATCAAAGTCAAATTCTTACCCACAGGTCTCACCCTTCTACCCCATTACCAGCCACATTCTTTCTCTGTCTCTACATTCTTGTAATTGTTAGGACTCTTAGCTGAGGATGGCAAAATCAGACTAAGGGGAAAGAAAAGGAGTTTGTTGTTTAGATATGAAGGTATCCCATAGAAAGCAAGAAAGGGTCAACCAGCAGACCAGGATAAGGGTAGGGACTCAGATGAGCCCCAAGAGTGGAAGCAAGGCCATGGGATCACAGCAGGGCTCCCCAACTTTGCTGTTTGTCCTTCAGTCATACTCCTTCCCCCATCTCTGTCTGCCTCTCTGGCGCATGTCATTTCTCTCTCAACTGCTGCCATGATCTCTGCTCCTATGGCAGGAAAACCACCAAACGGTCTGAGTTTTACACAGCATAGCTCCTGCTATCTGCACAAACACAGAATCGCCTTTCTCAGAACAAATTTTAGAGTGCAGGATCACATTTCAATGGGCCTGTGTAGCACCCTCCCCTGGGGCCGCACAAGGTCCAGAAGGTGTTCAGGAGGTGCACTCATATGTCAGCACCCGTTGTCACCAGATGGCCAAGTAGAGGTCAAAAGTGGGAGGGGTCGCTGTAGTGACCTGAATAATGGCCCCCAAAGATACCCGGGTTCTAACCTCTGGAATCTGTGAGTGTTACCTACGCGGCCAAAGTGACTTTGCAGATGGACTAACTTAAGAATCTTTAGACGGGAAGATTATCTAGGATTATCCAGTGAACCCTAAGTGGAATCACGAGTGTCCTTTCTGGAACAAGGCAGCGGGAGATACCACTTTAAAGGAGATGGAAGCAGAGAGTGGAGTGATGTGCTTTGAAGATGCAGGAAGGGGCCACAAGCCAAGGAGTCCAGGCAGCCACTTGGGACTGGAAAAGGCAAGGAAATGGATGTCCTTCTAGATTCTCGGGAAGGTGCACATTCATGCTGGTGCCTTGATTTCAGCCCAGTGAAAACCATTCTGGATTTCTGGCTTCCAGAACCATAAGAGAATAAACTTGTTTTAAGCCAGCAACTTTGGGTGTTTTATTATAGCAACCATAGGAAACTAATACAGAGGTTCTTAAAATACAAGGAAGGGAGGCAAATCCTAGGAAGGGGGTTTTTGGTGAGGCTCTGAGCTGTCAGTGCAAAAGATGCATGCAGAAGACTGTTGTTAGGGCCTCAGGAGTGGGTATCGCAGTGATAGTCGGATTCTGACTTCCGATTAGAGACCTCAGATGCATGCAAAGAAAATGCGTCATGATTGAGCAATTAGATGCCAACCCTTTCTGGTTTAAGTGGTAAAGCTCAAAAGAAGTAGGATTGGATATAAATGGTCACATGGGGGAAGTTTCAAGAGAAAGCAAATAAAGGGGGAAAGGATCTGAAAAGAGAAGGAAGGAGACAGGAAAGGTCCATGAAAGACAAAAAGAGGGAGAAAGAAAAAGAAAGAGAGAAAGTGTTAGTAGCTCAGTCATGTCCGACTCTTTGTGACCCTGTGGACTGCAGCCTGCCAGGCTCCTCTGTCCATGGGATTCTCCAGGCAAGAATTCTGGAAGGGATGCCATTTCCTCTTCCAGAGGATCTTTCCAAATGAGGGATCAAACCCAGGTTTGATCCTGCCTTGCCAGCAGATTCCATATCATCTGAGCGACCAGGGAAGCCCATGGGAAGGTCCTAGAAAGAGCACTAAATAGGTAGTGAGGGCCCTGTTCCCAGCTCCCTGGTGCTAGTTCCAAAGTAGAGAGGGTTCTCTACCTTCATAGCCTTGGTCCAGGCAATTCTGAGGGGAGGGTTTGAAGGACCTGATCCTGCATACCCGCTCTAGCTCAAGGACACTGCTTGTGTGTCTGATGGCTCAAACTTGTGTCTGATGTTGGTCTGGATGTTGCCTTGTTAGCTCCTGGGGCTCCTGAAGTTTATATCACACACTTTGGGACATGGTAGCTATATCGACACAAAATCCTATACAGCTAAAATGGAAAAACCCCAGCTGGCCATGCACAGAATCTCCAAGACTCCTTGGTAAAAAACAGAACAAGAGAAACCAAAAGACATGACCCTTGTGTCAGCCCTGGAAAATACCTTCACTGTGGACTAAGTGCTTATTGAGGCAAAATGTGAATATTCCTCAAGGAAATCTGGAGACAGTTCTGCAGAGCTGAAGGTAAAACGCAAATCCATCAGCACCAGTGGAGGCAAGAACACATTCTCTGGTAACGTCAGAATTTATGGGTCACAGAAAAGATGGCACTTTTAACAAAACAATAAGGAAATTCCTATATTTGGGGAAAATAAACTGAAGATAAACAAATGTGCCTGAAATCACATCAAAACTTACTTTCTCCTAAAGTCCCAGTCTGTGTTCTTTTTGTCGACTAAAATTATAACAGTCCTAACAGAAGTTATTAGTTATTTGAATCCATATAATTTAAAAAATATAGCTATAAATTATACTTTCAATAGCTTCAAATCATCTGAATAGCTCTGTTACCTATATGGAAATAGAAAGACTTTTTTTGTTGTTCAATCCTGGAACTGTAGTAAAAAGAGAAAGTGTGTGTGTCAGTTCAATATTGTGTTCAGTTAAATGTACAGATCCCAAAATATAATGGTTTAATCCAGATCTTCTCTCATTAGCATAATTCCTGAGGCAGGTGGCCCAGAGTTAGTCCACACTCTCCACAAAGGCACCCTTCTCTCCTTCTGCTCTGTCACCCTCAGCAAGCAGTTTTGCTTTACTTTGGTCATCTATGCATACAAGAGAGCTTCAGTGTCAGCTCACTCTGCATTCCAGGCAAGAAAAAGGAGGGGATGCGAAGGGTCAAGGGGAAATGGTGGAAGGTGTTCTTGAAAGCAGCATCTACTTGTCATACATTACCAGAGCTATGGCCCTCTTTATTTATCCCATGCTGCAGATTCTTTTTAAAGCTGGGTACTTTGCTTTCTTAAAGAACATCAGGGGACTTCCCTGGTGGTACAGTGGTTAGGAGTCTGCCTTCCAGTGCACACAGATTTGATCCCTGGTCGGGGAACTAAGATCCCGCATGCTGCAAGCAACTAAGCCCGTGTGCTGCAACTAGAGACACCCACATGCCACAACAAAAATCTTGTGTGTGCAACTAAGACCCTGAACAGCCAAACAGATACTTAAAGAAAAAGAGCATCAGAAGTCTTTCATAAATAAGTTAAGGAGAGTGGATATGGAGTATACAACTAACATGTCTACCATACTCTTGAAAAATGGTCAACCATTATATTTGCCAAGATAAAAATCATCATTAGAGCTTCTCTTACTGCTATTTTAAAAATCAAGAAAAATGCTTTAGTAATAGGCTGTATTCATTAAGACCATTTTGGTTGTAAGGAACTGAACCAACTGACAAACTGAAGCTAAAAGGAGGGGCTGTTAGAGGTATACTAGGTTATGTCATACAAGTGAAGAAAAGTCTGATTAACCTACTCTCAGAAAGAAAAGCAGATAGGAATTCTCCAGGGATGGCTTGGATTTTTTTTTTTTTTCTGTATAAATCTGCCAATAACAGATACAGACCACATAGTGCTTCTTACAAAATAGCACCCTAAAATTGCACGGTGATAACTACCAGCTCATGTCACAGATGGGTTTCTATAGGTCATTGAATCATTCAATAAGGCCAATATTTTCTGAATGACAGGGCATATGATACTATCCATTAATCCCTTGGATATCATCTCATTGCTGGCCCGTTTTTGCTGTGAAGTGGATTTGGTGATAATATGTTTACTGACAGTGCATATGACCTTCAATAAACTCACAGACAATGTGCATGGGTGTGAAGGGAAGCCAAAGTCCAAATCCAAGCATGTGTATCTCTTCTGATAGTTAAAAAAAAAAATCCCCAATTTATTCACTGATGGCAGGGGCCCAGTTTAGTTGATCTAATTATCAAGTGCCCAGAAAGCATCCTTGAGGCTTGGTAGTGGTTCAAAATTGGATGCCCCTGCTTGAAAAACTGGGTACTCAGCAATGATCCTAGGCAGGAAAGTCAGATCTAGTGAAGGGGAGTTCATGCAGTTGAGCCTATAGCAAGATTGGTATCTATCTCTGCCACCATGCTTGCCTTATTCATAAACCCAATTATTAAACAACACTTCGACTAATAAAGGAAAATGACATCTATGGACCATCCTGCCCACCTGATTACCACGAGTTTCTTCTATGAAGAAAGTCTTCTGAAAGGGATGTGTGAGATACAATTGTTTTCACGCTTTAAGCCCATCCTGAAAGACCCAACCACACTGCCCAATCCTTAACCTTCTTGTCATGAATAATCTAATCTTCCTCCTCTCCAGTGAGGGACAGACAATAACAATGGCCTAGAAATCAATATTGATCCTGATTTTAGGCCAAATTTCCTTTTAGGTAAAGTAGATAGCTAGTTGGTATGCTTACTGCTCTGGCCACTCCTGAGAGTTTAATTTCTGCCACTGTCTTTCAGACCACTCCTGTCTGGAGCACTGCTGTCATCTACAGACCATTCCAGTTCATGTCAGCATTTCTCCAAGAATCAAGCGTGACAGTTTCATCTTTAGCCAAGTGGTCACAGGAAACCACCCATGAGACCGTTCATAGGTATGGACTAAGAAATTCACGGGACTGTGAACGATGGGAGTGTGTATGATCTGATTGTGTAAATGACTTGTGCTTTCAGGATCCGATTTGATAATGGAATATTACTAGCCATACCCAGTTTTAAAGCTACATATATCAAATGATATTAGTTGCTCTATATCAAATGGTATTAGTTGCTCATGAGTAGTTCAAACACTATAGCTTTATGTTGTTGCTGCTGCTGCTGCTGCTGCTAAGTCACTTCAGTCGTGTCCGACTCCATGCAACCCCATAGACGGCAGCTCATCAGGCTTCCCCGTCCCTGGGATCCTTCAGGCAAGAGTACTGGAGTAGGTTGCCATTTCCTTCTCCAATGCATGGAAGTGAAAAGTGAAAGGGAAGTCACTCAGTCATGTCTGACTCCTAGCGACCCCATGGACTGCAGCCCACCAGGCTTCTCTGTCCATGGGATTTGCCAGGCAAGAGTACTGGAGTGGGGTGCCATTGCCTTCTCCATAGCTTTCTATGGGACAGGTATTCTGTATTCACCAGAGTCCATTTGAAAACTGGAAGCTCATTCTAAAGGAAGAGTCACCTGGGGAAGCTCATTCTAAAGGGAAAAGTCAAGGGAAGAGGATACCCCTGCTTTCAGACTCTAGAGACCACTACTAGATTGTCCCATTAGGGCTCATCACAGACTCCATTGTGCAACCCCACCTGCAAACAACACCACTGCACTTGCTGGGTTACAAAGGCTGAGGGAAAAGTAGCCTGAACTTTGCTGCTGTTGTTTAATCGCTAAATTGTGCCTGACTCTTTTGTGACCCCATGGACTGTAGCTTGCCAGGTTCCTTTGTCCATGAGATTTCCCAGGCAAGAATACTGGAGTGGGTTGCCATTTCCTTCTCCAGGGGATCTTCCTCACCCAGGGATTGAACTCACATCTCCTGCTTTGCAGGCAGATTGTTTACCTCTGAGCCACCAGAGAAGCATGAATTTTGCTCTGAGAGAGTTAAATGTGTTTCTCTCATGCTGGAAGATTCTCAGGTATCTGGAGAGGATATATTCACAATGACTTCTCTCCTTTTTCTTGCCATGGTTCACTGTGGATAAAGTATATTTATCTCACAGACTTTGGGTTTCCCCATCAAATGACTTAATTTCAACAATGGAATGTACATGGACATGACGGTATCCCAGCTCCTAGAAGAGACTGTAAGGTGTGATGTCTGTTACCAATTGCTTTCTTGCACCCCTGCCCTGCACCAAGAGAACAGCCCTTGGCCCTCTTCAACTTTGGCCCTAGAATGAGCATGGCACGTGGTGCATTACCTGCAGCCTGGATTAGCATTCCTGTGGCAATGCATGATGCAAGTGAAGGAGGGAGAAATGCTTAGTTTTGGAAACCACTGAGATTCTCAAGGTTATTTGTGACATGTGCTGTGCTCAGATGCTCAGTCGTGTCCAACTCTTTGTAAACCCATGGACTGTAGCCCACCAGGCTCTTCTGCCCATAGGATTTCCCAAGCAAGAATACTAGAGTGGGTTGGCATTTCCTCCTCCAGGGGATTGAACCCTTGTCTCTTACATCTTCTGCATTGGCAGATGGATTTTTTACCTCTAGCCCCACATGGGCTTCCCATTTGTGACGTAGTAAAACTAAATGAAAGCAGACTAAGATGCCAAGTAAACAGGTCAAAAACCATGTACAACATACTTCTTTTGAATATGAAACAAGCTGTCATCAAAATCTGAAAAGGACAATCATCCCATGCGTTGTTTCCTTCTCCATGTCAGAATAAAGGGATAAACTTGTATTTAGAATGTTATGTGGCAGCCTGGATGGGAGGGGAGTCCGGGGGAAAATAGATACATGTATTTGTATGGCTGAGTCCTTTTGCTGTTTACCTGAAACTGTCACAACATCGCTAATCAGTTATGGTTTAGTCGCTAAGTCTTTTCTGCGATCCCATGGACTGTAGCCCCGCCAGGCTCCTCTGTCCATGGGATTCTCCAGGCAAGAATACTGGAGTGGTTGCAATACAAAATAAAAAGTTTGAAAAACATATTTTAGGTTGGAAATAATATCCCAACATATTCTCAAGTATCAATGCCATAGATATGTCATAGTATTAACTCCCAGAACTTTTGCATATACTATCTCCTACTCCTTGAATCAAAACATCGGGGGTGTTTTCCTTTTCTTGTTTACTCAGACTCATCACCTTGACATCGTTGATGTAATGAACACAGATAGTACCCATTCTTGATGGCCTGCTGGGATCCCCTTGTCCAGGCACGTGGTGCATTACCTGCAGGCCTATCAGGGTCCCAGTCCTTTGAGTGTTACCTGCTAATGCCTTGCAGCTGCCAACTTTTGCCCAACAGTTACAGGCAGGAAGATACTTTCTGAGTAGGTTTCTTAATGGCTGAATGTAGGTTTACAGGCTGTTAGTTTTCCAAACTGCGGAGAAGGCAATGGCACCCCACTCCAGTACTCTTGCCTGGAAAATCCCATGGATGGAGGAGCCTGGAAGGCTGCAGTCCACGGGGTCACTGAGGGTTGGACACGACTCAGCGACTTCACTTTCACTTTTCACTTTCTTGCATTGGAGAAGGAGATGGCAACCCACTCCAGTGTTCTTGCTTGGAGAATCCCAGGGACGGGGGAGCCTGGTGGGCTGCTGTCTATGGGGTTGCACAGAGTTGGACACGACTGAAGTGACTTAGCAGCAGTTTTCCAAACTGAAATATGCAAGGTACCTGAACATACACACAATCCAGTGACCAATTCCAAATACCTTCTCTTATTCATCTCCTGAGAGTCTGCTCAGGACTCAACCGAAATCAGATTTATTATATTCTTTGCAGCCAAAGATGGAGAAGTTCTATACAGTCAGTGAGTGTTCTGAAAGGACTGATGCTAAAGCTGAAACTCCAGTACTTTGGCCACCTCATGTGAAGAGTTGACTCATTGGAAAAGACTCTGATGCTGGGAGGGATTGGGGGCAGGAGGAGAAGGGGCCGACAGAGGATGAGATGGCTGGATGGCATCACTGACTCGATGGGTGTGAGTTTGGGTGAACTCCAGGAGTTGGTGATCGACAGGGAGGCCTGGCATACTGCAATTCATGGGGTCACAAAGAGTCGGACATGACTGAGCAACTGAACTGAACTGAACTGAGAGTCTGCTGCCTGCAATCTCTCTCCTGGACAATGACTGTGTTGGTTGAGGTTATTAGCGTTGTTATCACCTGAAATGGACTCTGGCTAGCTTAAATTAAAAACCTTATTAGGGAGGAGTATAGCGGGGGGCTCACAAATTAAAATAAGAATTGAGCAAGGGTGATTGGAGAGGTGAAGAAACTATAGAATCTCCAGGGACATTTGCAGCAGAGATTAAAGACCCTGTCTCTTTGGCAGTGGTTCTCAAGTTCATCTGCATATTCCAGTCATATGGGAATTATATAATCCTAGTGCTGATACTCAGTCCACACCCGAAATGAACTGAAATCAAAATCTTTTGGAATGGGACCCAGGCATCAGTATCTTTTATAACCTAAGAGTTGATTCCAGTCGGCAGCCATGGTTCAAACTTCAGCTGCATCAAAATTACCTGGAAGGCTTATTAAAACACAGACTGCCAGGCTCCAGTCCCAGAATTTCTGATCTACATAAAATCCATTAGAAATGATTTGTATTTACAACAAATTCCCAGGCGATGCTGAACGTGGGTCTAGGGTAAGCCTGAGATTCTATATTCTTAACAAGTCCTCATGTGATCTGAGGCTGCAGATCCTCAAGCCATATTTAGGGTAGCAAAAATCTAGAGCAGGGGTTCCAAAACATCTTTTCTCAATTCTTAATGTGTGAGCCACCTGCTTGGTCTTCCCTAATCAGGTTTTAAATTATGCTAGCCAGAGCCCATTTCTATTGGTAACAAGACTAATAACCTCAACCAATATAGTCACTGTACAAGAGAGTGATTTAGCAAATATGAAGGGCATTGCAAATCTTGTGAAATCACGTATACTTGGACCCCACCTCCAGAATTTGACTCAGTAGTTCTGAGGTGAGGCCCGATAATTTCTAAGTTGTTCTCAGGTGACACTGTGCCCACCAGTCCACAGACCACACTTTTTATAGCACTGGTCTCGTGGTGGTTCTGACCATGGTGACTGTCCCCCACCCCCTCCAACAAAACGGCATTTGGCAAGATCTGATTACAGTTTTGATGGTGGCACTGCAGCAGATGGGGAGAAGGTGGGAGGAGAAGGAACGCTACTGGTGTCTAGTGGGTAAAGGCCAGGGGTGTAGCTGAGCATCACACGATGCATAGAAAAAAAGAAGCCTCCCTCGCTACTTTTTCTGATTTTGTAATTCCAGTGAGAAAGAAGAATATTTTCCCAGTTTGGGTCAGGTGCCCACCTGTGTGGATAAGTCAACTATGCCAGGGTGGCAAGGCCTTGTACACATGAAAGGGGACAGCCAGTCCTCAGAGCAAATCAATAGAAGGCAGACGGTGAGCTCTTCTGAAAGTCAAGAGAAGTGGGGAAAGGTGTAACTTTAGCCAAGACAATTGCGCTCACTAGAGCAGGGTGGTGGTGGGTAATAGGCATCTCTGAGGAGTGACAAATGAGTGAATCTTCGCATACACAGCAGTTGCTGGGGCTGCTTCTGTAATCAGAACAGCTGGGAACCTCATTCCAGGCTCTTGAAGCCCAGGGCAGCCGCAGACAGACAGCTCCCTGTGTTTCCTCACTTCCCACGTGTCCCCTCTCTCAGGTAGCCGAGCCTATTTCTTTTCCTTTCAAACTGAAGTATACACACGCAGGCAGGCACACACATGTGAGTGTGCACGCACAGTGCTCAATGTTGATTCTGTTTGAATTTTCAGTCTGTCCCCCACAAGAACTGGCAAAGCACACAACCAGCTGGAGATAAAGAAAATAACTCTGCCCTAGGCTTTATTGGATCACCACTCACTTTGGTTGATCAGTCCTGTTTCAGGTACTTTTTTGTTCTACCTAAGTCTACCTTGGAATTGTTATTGACACTGGTTCATATAGGAGTAGTAACAGCTAACTTCCACTAATATTCATTCAGGCTCTATGTTCAGATATATACATACATATACATATGTTATATATAATATATATGCACATATACACATGTCTAATTTTAATCCTCACAACATTCTCATGAGGTAGGATTAATGGAGAAAATTAATTTTAGAGATCTTAGATACTAGTCCAATCTTATGCATTTCTCTAGTATGTAGTAGAGAATACAAACCCAGGTCTGTCAGTCACCAAAATCTTTTGCTTAACTATGGTCTTCTCCTGTCCTCCCCTATTCTGGACTTTCCCCTACTTCCCAATCCCAAGCATGAGCCAAAATATATCCCAATATCCTCAGGAGCTAAAACAGTCGAATGAGATCTTACAGAACTGTCATGGAAAACCAATTTAAATACAAAATGCTAATCAAAGTAGAACACACAGTACTCAAGGCTTAATGAAGACAACCTGAAAACATAGCTGAGGTACATATCGCCAGTTAGAATTTCCATGTCACTCAAGAAAGTATAGAGCACACAAATGATTTCAGTGTGAGTGTTAGGCACTCAGTTGTATCAGACTCTCTGTGATCCCATGGATTGCAACCCCATGGCTCCTCTGTCTATGGGATTCTCCAGGCAAGAATACTGGAGTGGGTAGCCATTTCCTTTTCCAGGGAATCTTCACAACCCAGGGATCAAACCCAGGTCTCTTGCATTGCAGGCAGATTCTTTACTGTCTGAGCCACTAGGGAAGCCCAAAATGATTTCAGACCAGATGGCAAAGTAAACTTGGAATGAGAGAGCCTTCACTGAAGCCACTATCTCAACAGAGACACCGAGTATGAGGCTGCAATGGCAGCCATCTCCCTGCTGATCACCCAGTAACATGCTGTCAGATCAGCTGAGCTGGAAGGAACCCTGGGTGTTAAAGAAAGTACCAAGGATTCTCCAATGCTTTGTGGATTTCAGACGCGGCATTTCACTGGCTTTTAGCACAGAGGGTAAACGAGTGGAGTGTGCCTGTGCCATGCCAGCTCCTCAGAAGGTTGTGTCTCGTTTAGATCATCAAAGCCACTGGCCAGACATTCTTCCTCCCCTGTGCTTTGTGGAATGCCAAGCATTCTGCAGATGGTCCTCCAAGTGCTAAATAATAACAGTGCCTAGCTTTCATGGGCTATTTGAGATAGTCATTTTTCATACTCATTCTATTAACTGCCTCTGTCTCTGCTCTTGGTGAGAAACACTGTTATGAGTGACAAGATGGACCCTTGGTTAAAAGACATCTTCAGAAATAGAACTCCTTGCTCCCAATCATTTCAAATTCTTACAGCATTTGACTGAAGTAAAGCACACACACACACAAATTTAGTGGCTTGTCCTTTGTGCTAGTTGTAAAATTTATAGTCACCCTTCCACCTGTATCTTCTTTGAGATCCTATCTGCCTTTGAGGCCTAACACAACATAATTCTACTCCACTATATAATGTAATGGTGAAAAGGAATTTTCTGCTTGGAACAGAACATCTCATTTCAATATGCTGTGACATCTTTTGGAAACCAATATCCTCTATAATGGGGAATGGCTGCAGATCAAGGGCAATCATTTCTCTGATTTATGAGCAGTGCAAGCAGATGGTTTTTTGAATATCTGGCCTTTTCCCAAAAACCTCATGCAAGCTAAGCTGTTGTATCTCATTGAGTGAAAAGCTTTTTGTTTCCAGGTAAAGGGTTGGGATGACTCAGAATCTGACTTTGTACTTGAAAACAGAAACAGAAGATGCTGCTAAAGAAAGCCAATGAACTATTTTTTTTTTATTTTTCCTACAGCTAGCAGCAACCATAACTACAGACCAAGCTGTGTCAGCCTTAAAAAAAAAAGAGAGAGAGAGAGAGCCAAATACCTATTCTGGAAGGTGAAGATGTCTCATTTTGCTATGGTTATTAGATTATGAATTTTCTCCCCTCAAGACCTGTGTGATTCACAGGGAACACTATTAGTCTGGCAAGAATTAATTACAGCCGTGACAAAGGTGACTTTCCAAACAAAAGCCAAAAGGCAAACTAGTCTCTATGTGAAATATCTATGTAAGTTAGGTTTGGCTAGGATTGTAAACAGGATCGTGGGAAATTCTCTGGTTAAAAGGAATATGTTGGGCTGTTTTAAGTGAAAGAGCAGGTAGGTGAGACTTGATCCTGAGCTATGACCAAAAAGTTGTAATTATCAGCATTATTTCAATATTTCAAAAAATTAAGGCTTTCATTTCAACTTGATTGATCCCCTCAGATGTCAAAAAAAGTGAGAATTTTTTGAGGACTAGGGGTTGACAGTGATAAAGATTTATTTCATCTCAGCATCAGAAGACTTGGGGATGTTGTACACATAAATGAAGGAAGCCAGTCTGAGTTACTTGAAACAAAGATGAACCACGAAAGTGACTCTCTCTACAGTCAATATATTCAACGATGTGTCATTAATTTGAGATCCTACTTGTTTCTCTTTCTGGAGAATTAATGTTGGGAAAATGTTTGAAGCAATCAAATGAGTCTTTAATGATCCTTCATTCTTTCCCATAGCAATGAAAATCCTCCCTTCTCCTCAGCTACTTAGCCCTCAGCAGTGCAGCAACCTTCTATTTCAATCTGTGCATTCAGGAAACATTTTTGCTATCAGTAAGAAGCATCAAAGTAAGCCTCAAGCACTTCTGTTATTGCATGGGTTTTATTTTCGGGTTGAAATGGAAGTCTTCGGCACCTGTTCAAAGGATTTCGAGGGTAAGCAGTAAGAGAGGGAAGGATGGCTTTTGCCTCCTGCAGTGCACTAAACTGCCACGATGTCCCTCTTCCCAGAGGCAAGTCTCCTGTCCGTGACAGATTTTTATCCCACAACAGGTACCAAACATTCCAGAAATGAACACTGAGGCCTCTGATGCGCTCCACCTGTGCGTCTAAGACCACACTTGGCTCAGCTTGTCTTTTTGCCCTGAGAACAGACATCAGGAAAATCTTGTATTTTTCAGTTCTGTTAATTGTCTTTATTCCATAAACTCTGTTTTCATTCATTCACTTATGTAATCACTCATTCACATAGAATTTGACAAACATTTAGCAGTTGCCCGAACTAGGTTCAGGATGTTGGTGGGCTCCCAGCCCCAAACAGAAAAGAAGAGGTCCATGTCCTCATGAGGCTTATATAAACTTAGGTATCCGGTTAACTTCATGTTATTTGGTTTTAGCTTTAATAGTTCAAGCAATTTTTTCTTGTTTAATAATGAAAAAATTTAAACTATGAATTTGCCTTTGAATACAGCTTTGATAGTATGCAATTAATATTCTTATTTAATGTCATCCTTGCTATTATTTTTGCTAACAACTGATTTGAGCTTTTCTTTAACTTAGTTTACAGGAGGATAGTTTGCCATGATGCTTGTTTAATCTCAAACAGGGATATTTTTGCTTCCTTATTATTAATTTCTGGTTTATTTTGCATTAAGGCCAGAGAATATATCCATTATAATTCCATTTCTAGAACTTACTATGATTTCTTTGTGGACTAGTAGTTCTGACTTTTATAAATGTTTTATTATGGGTTGACAAAAATATATATTCTGTTTATAAAAACAGTTATAAATGTGACAATGAAATATGTTATATTTTATTTAGATGCTATTATATTATTTTATATACTTCATAGTATACCTATATTATAAATATACATGTCATTATATGATACTACTAGGTACTATTATAAATTGTTTCATAAAACAATATACTGCTAATACTAATACATTTTTATAATAATATACTTTTTCATGTTTGACTTTTTGATCTGTTAAAAACTGAAAGAGGTATGTCTAAAATCTCCTGTTATTTTTAGCTTGCTTTACATATTTTGATGGTATTTTATTCACTATGGAAAAACTAATTACTATTAAATTTATGCAAGAACTTCCTGGTCACTTTTAGTAGGTTTTGCTTTCAGTTCTATTTTCTTTGATATTAATATTGCAATTTGTGCTTTTTATGTGTTATGAAATGGTCCTTCCTTGTGGATCTCTTAGATAGCATTTAGGTTAAATTTTTAGATTTTGTTCTTTTTGTTTTATACAGGCTTGTTAATGATACCTGAACTACTTCATTTTATTTAAAACATTAACCCACTTAAATGTATCATAATTTATTTATTTGGTTTTGTTCTGTTCCCTTTTGCAATATGTTTTAGGCTTACCACTTGGTAGGCATACTCTTGCATGCCAACTCTTTTTTTAACCCTGTTTTTTGCTATGTTGATCATACTTTTTGTTTTGCTTTTACAAAACCAAAGTAGATTGATTTGGGCTTTCCAAAGGTATATCTCTCTGGTTGTCTATTGAGGTCTACTTGCTCCAGCACCATTTGTTGAAAAAGCTGGTTTTCTTCCGTTGGATTACATCTTTGTCAAAAATCAATTGGGCATTTTTGTGTGGGTCCATTTTTCAGTTCTCTATTCTGTTCGTTGACTCATGTGTCTGTCCTTCTGCCAATAACACACAGTCTTAATACTGTAGAAATTGGGTAGATTGATTTCTCCCAATTTATCATTTTTCAAATTGTTGTAGTATTCTAGTTCCTTTCATTTAACCATTTAAATATTAGAATAACCTTGTGTGTATCAACAACAACAAAAATTCTAGGTTTATCTTTAAGCAATCTTTTTCACCAGGAAAAATGTGGAATATATTTTCTAAAGCTTATAACAAACATATCAATATATGCTAAACAAAAATTCTGTCTTTACACATGAAAGATACTGTAACTAAATAGGAAATTCCTGGTTAGAGCTCAAATTCTTCCTACTCCAAAATTCTATCAACGTTGCTCCACTGGTACCTAATGTTCACTGTTATGCTGGAAAAGATCAAAACCAGTCATCTCTCTCCATTTTTTTCTCTCTGGATGTGAAGAAGACACTTTACTTACTATTGAAATTCAAAAATTTCACCAGGATATGTTTAGGTGTTGTTTTCCTTTTGCCCAATTTGCCTTATGTGCTGTTTCAGGATATTCTTCATCTCAGAAGTTTTTACACTGTTATTTCCTGATGTTTGCTGGGTTCTGTTTTTTCTCTTTTCTTGGAAGACCAATATTATGTAGGTTGAACACGTGCCTTTCACACCTGTGCTCTTCATTCTTGTTAATTCCCTTTCTTTGTTCTTATCCTGCGAATCCTGGGAGAATTTTTTAAAGCTGTCTTCCAAGTCACTGGTTACTTCTCTGAAAGATAATTTTTATCTGTATTGCTTATAACATACACTTTAAATTTTCTCATTATATTTTAATTTCTTTACAATTTAAACTTTCTTGTCAGTTCCCTTTATACTTACAACTGTGTAGAAATCCCTTTTCTACTTTTTAAATATCAACTTTCTTCTCTCATTTCCGAGAATCTGTATCTTTTTAAAGTTAATTGAGTGCATAATAAAGATGGGATTGTGCCCCCTCTAGTAAATCTTTGGTTGAATAAATAATATGTGAACAGGAAAAACAATCAAACATTACAAAATGTATGTAATTAGGATGTAGTCTCCATCTGATCCCAAATATCTATCCCTTTCCTATAATCAAATATTGCTAATAATTTCTCATTTCCTTCTGGAAATGTTTTATGTATATACAAGCATGTAGATGTATATGTTTTTAATATAGATGAGATTACTTTCTGTAAGCCTTGCTTTTTTTCATTCAACATATTTTGAAGATCATTTCATATTAGTATATAATATTTTACTTCATTCCACTAACAATGCTGTTTTCAAAGTAGTGCACAAATAACAAATATCTTTCTACATGTTTATAAACACATCTTTACATGTATCACAGAATGGTTATCACATTCATTCATTGAAGTGACACTGTTTATGAAGTAGAGCAAGTAGCGCTGAGTCCACCATAATTCACTCATCTGCTGCCCATGATGGACATTTAAGTTGTCACAAGTATTTAACCATGGAAAATGTGGGGTTTTTTTAAAGCTTGGTTTTCCTTTGATTCTTGAATTGTGGGGTTGTTTTTTTGGAGTGGGTTGTAAATATTTGTTTTCTTTTTTTATTTCCTTTTTTCTTATTTGTACATCATTGAATAATAACAGATACATCCAAACTTGATGCTTACCCAGAAACAAGGTGACTTAATTCTCCTTCTTTCCTCTCACCCCATTCCACTTTTCATAGTGTCCTCCTTCCAAACATAAAATGGAGATTCCCATTTATTTTATAGACCCACTTACGAGAGTCTGAAGGAATAACACCAATATGTTAATATTTATCTATGGGTGGTTGAGTTATAGGAGATTTTCACTTTCATTTTTATGCCTTTTATATTGCTTAAATTCTTTACATTGGAAAAATATCAATATTACAAGAAGACAAAATAATGCCATGAAAATTTAAAATATACCATTCCCAGTTCAACAGCCCACAATATGGGAGTAGGGGCCACTGAATGTGAAAGTTGTGCCGTAAGAGGGATTTCATCTCTATGCCATTTTTCAAAGTGTATCGAAGCCAGTAATACAATGGCAAGCTTTCTGTTGGTTTTGGCCCTTGTAGCAGGAATTATGGAGTGTCTTTTCAATGCCAACCCAAAAGATGTTTCCCCTTCTTTACTGCTATCAAAATCTCAATTTTGTTTAGACAGAAAATGAAGGAAAGGATTAAATAGACGAGAGTTCAATGAAAGGATTACTTAGAGTGGTTTGAGCAGGTTCCAAGGATCGGGGACAGTAGAGAGATAAAACCTACTTCAGGCCTGAAGGAAAAGAGGGACAAGAGGTTACTGAACCCAAGGGAAAGCTATAGCTACAGGAGAAGGTCTTCTGGAAGGAGCTGTGGCCTTTGGAATAAAGAGAATGGTGTTACCAAAACCCAAAGAGAGCTGGAGCCACAGAAGCTGGGCTACCTACCCAAGAGGAATTGTGCCAGTGGCAGCCCAAACAGGGAGGAAGCTGGAGAGAATAATACTTCACCATTTTTTTTTTTCCTCCTGCCTTCAGATTTCCTCTCCTGTCTCCTGGTGCCAAGACTCAATGAGAAGCCAGAAAGCAAAGGAGATTAGACGATCTAGGTTATAGATATCAGCCCTTGAGGTAGGTAGCAACTTAAGAAAAGCAGAGAAATATACATATTTTATGTTCTGTATTGCATTCCCTTGGCCCGCCATTTTGTCCTGGCCATTGCTAGGTCACCGAGCTGCAGCAATAGCCCCTGGACTCAGCTTCATAGTATGTCTCTTGTTTCTCCAGAATCCTTTGCCTTCATTGTCTGAGACCCCTACACGAGACTAGCCTGCTTACCCATTCTGCAGCATACTCAAGCTGTACATGTAAAGAGGTTAGTGGCCTCTGGGGCAACTATTGATGGATTGGGTTTGGAAACCAATAGAAAAACAATTTTTTTCATGCCTTGAGCAGACAATTCTGAGATGAAAATATATTCACAGAACAGACACAGTTCTTCAAAGGTTCTCAGACTGAGCCCTGGGTACCCATAACAGTAACCAGCATTTAACTTTAATAGCTCAGCTCTTGAATTAAATTTACCTCCTTCTCTATTTTACTATTCCCAGTCCCTTGGCTCCTATTGCCTGATATCATTTCCCCAAATGACTACCTTCATGTATCCCTTTCTCAAATTCTGCTCTAGGGAACCTAAGATAAAATAGACAGAAAAGGGTAGTTTTGGAGGAGTGGGTATCCACTCTTTTCCCAAGTGATGCAAGGGTAAGTGACCCTATTCCAAAATGCAGCTGTAGATTCTGATTAGTCCACAGCGATAGTTTGGAAAAGGGTGTGTGATTAGTTTGAGCTAACAGTAAAAGAAATAAGTTGCTCTAGTTTTATAATGTAAGTGCAAACTGTAGCACAGGGTCAGTTCTAAACAGGCAGTCTGAAATATGACACTACTGAAAAACACATAATGTCTCCATCGGGTTCAAAACATTTTCAAGGGTTTAGGCAAAAACGCATATCAATAATGCAACAATTTCTGGTGCCACAGTCATAGACAAGAGTTGGTACTCCACTGGAGAGATGAAGGTTGCCTGTGGTTTCCACAAATGTCTATCCAGAGTACAAGGGATGGGAAAGAATGAGGTTTAACTCTTTGTCAAATATGTGGTTTGATTTTCCCATAGTTTTGAGGATGTACATACTCTGCTCTGATTCCACAAGAAAAGTTAATAGTGTAAACCACAGGTTGGCATATTTTTTTCTAGAAAGGGTCAGATAATAGATATTTTAAGCCTTATAAGCCATGCAGTCTTTTATTTATTTTTCCTTTATTCTCTCATTCTAATATTATTATTTATTTTTAATTTTTATTTTTACTTTATTTTACTTTACGATACTGTATTGGTTTTGCCATACATTGACATGAATCTGCCACAGGTGTACATGAGTTCCCAAACATGAACCCCCCTCCCACCCCATATCATCTCTCTGGATCATCCCCATGCACCAGCCCCAAGCATCCTGTATCCTGCATCAAACATAGACTGGCGATTCGTTTCTTACATGATAGTATACATGTTTCAATGCCATTCTCCCAAATCATCCCACCCTCTCCCTCTCCCTCAGAGTTCAAAAGTCCGCTCTACACGTCTGTGTCTCTTTTGCTGTCTCGCATACAGGGTCATCATTACCATCTTTCTAAATTCCATATATATGTGTTAGTATACTGTATTGGTGTTTTTCTTTCTGGCTTACTTCACTCTGTATAATCAGCTCCAGTTTTATCCATCTCATTAGAACTGATTCACATGTATTCTTTTTCATGGCAGCCATGCAGTCTTTTAAAAAGGAGACATAGAAGGAGCTTATATAAATGGACATGGCCATGCTCCAGTGAAACTTTGTTTACAAAAGTAGGTGGTGTCCTCGATTGGCCTCTAGGTTTTAGTTTGCTGACACTGGTATAAACCAAGCAGCCCTTTGTTGTCACCTCACAAAGAATCCAATTAATACTGCACCTCAGCGAATACTTTCTTCAAAATGTGAACGATTTCATCAGTAAATTAAAAAAATTAGACTATCCAGAAGCTTTCGTCCAAAAAATTTCATTTTCTCTTAAGAATATTTGCCTTCTACTATTGCTATTTGCAGAAAAAAAAAATCAAATCAGCAAAATGATGCCTAATTGATCAACTCAATTAGAGTTGTCAATTGTCTAACTGATCAACTTATTTTTCAACTCAAAGTAGTTGAAAAAATCTCCCAGAACATCTCATTCTGAAACTTTTACCCCTCCAAAAAATAAAACTGCAAGTACAAGATCTGAGAACCTATCATAAAAGTCCATTAATGTAAAAACCACTAAGTAGAACTAGAGAAAAATACATTTGTTCAAAAGCAATCACATAACTAAACCAAAAAGTAGTCTCCTGGAGATAACCTTATGTTAAAAGAGTTTCATGTTTTCTTGAGAGCCTTTCATGCTGAAAATTCTAAAAGCCCACTGGCTGCACACAGTGGCAGAATGCAACAGTGATTTCACAACCCCAGGCAAAATTATATAACAAAGTAAGGATATGACAGAGTCTATTTCTTATCCAGTAGTAAATAATCTGCAATTGCACAAATTAAAATTTGGTCCTGCCCTAGATGCTAATTGCAATACCAGGCAGAGTGTACTCAAGGTTTAATTTATATCAAATAGAGAAGAGCCTTCCAGTACCAGGCATTGAACCCCATGTTGGAATGCTGTAGCTTTTTCTAAAGCAAAATAACACACTCCCAACATCATTGTTCAGCTGCACCATAGACACCTCTGTGGGAGTTTTCTAACATATTACTGACAAGAGTTGGCCCTATTTAATCTATAATCATGAATGCCATCAGTGCCTATGGTTAGAGGACCATAAAGCCAAAGAATAGCATACACTCGGGTCTTGTTCAGACTAAATTACTACAGAACAAGGGCCAAATAACATAGTAACTGTGACTGCATCATTAGATAGGCCTCTCAAAATAGTTATTTCTTTGTCCTGAGTGTTTAATGGAAAAATTAGCAATTCCTTTGCAGTTAAGAATTTATTTATTTTTTCTGATAAGCAAATGTTTAACTTTCCCACCAAACAATGATTTTTCTTTACTTGTAAACACACACATTTTCTATCAAAGAGCACAGAGTTTTCTTTGGTATCTTCTCTAGATATTCCATAAACTGGATTGATTTATCACGTGTAGATTTTGATGTTGAGCAACTTAAAGCTACATAGCATAATTTAGTCAAATTCAAACAGATTCATTAAAAACATCAAAATCACTAAGTAAGCACTGAGGTCTTTTAGCAACATGTGTATTCAGGTATGAGTGAGAGGGGCAGGACTTCCATTCACTTCTATTTGATCACAAAAGACCTCCTGAGAGAGAGTATTGTAAAAAACACAGAAGTTCAAGTCCAGGACTTGGTGAGCTGGGAGATGGATCAAGCATGAAAGATGCAAATAGAGGGAAAAAATCTATTTAGAACATGTATATTCACTTACATGAATGGGAACTAGAGTAAGTTTGCCTAAACAGAGGTAGGAGAAGTAGTCTGATTATGAAAAGTTACAATGGTCCCTACAGAGACCCTATGGGGTCACATGAAGGTTGTGTTTAAGTAATGGATGAGATACTTCCATTAAGTAATGGAAGTCAAAAGAAATACAACTTACTTGATGTTCATAAGGCTTTGCAAAGGATATCAGGTACATTGATTACATCCTGATAACAAGTCTGAGGTAGATGTACTATCCCCAATTTCCTCACAAGGAAGTAAAGGAAATAGCTGGTGCTGGTGGTAAAGAATCCACCTGCCAATAGAGGAAACTCAAGAGGTGTGAGTTGAATTCCTGGGTTGGGAAGATCCCTTGGAGAAGAAAATGACAACCCACTCTAGTATTCTTGCTTAGAAAATCCCATGGGCAGAGGAGCCTGGTGGGCTACAGTCCATGGGGTCACAAAGAGTTGGACACGACTGAGCGCATGCACATAAGACTGTTTAGCTGGTGAATGGTAGAATAAACAATGAACAAACACAAATCCTCTTTTCATGGTCTGGAAGTGTTATTTCCATTCCACCACAACATCCTTTGTATGAGGACAGAGAAGCAGCATGGCACAGGCACTCCTGGACTAAAGGACGCAGTAAGTGCCAAAGTGAGCTAAAAGTGTTTTACTTCAGTAATCTAGTGTTTCCCAGGCCTTGCCATTGTTGGCTCTCTGTGGGACCTCATTAATGGCAATAACCCAAACTGCACTGGTCTTTCCTCTCCCTGCATTACACATACTCTTATACTTCTGGGAGTTCCAGGGATGCCTCGTGAATCCCCCAACCCCGTCTTTTCAGTGATGCCCACTCCCTTGGCACCACTTGAGGGCAGTGCCTCACAGTGCTACTACACAGCCACATTCCACGAGAATACTGATGTCTGACCAAGACAGCCTTAATGTTTGCTCAGCTTGACTAACCAGACTTTACATGGGCTTCTTCCTCACTCTAGTGTCCTGATCTCCCTTTTCTCAGAGCCTTTATTGAGGAAAACTTGCATCTGTACATTTTATTTTCTGCCCCTTTAAGTTGTAAATCTCCTCCCAGTCTCTTGCAAGTTTTACAACCCAGAAATATCTTTCTCAAGGACTTGGGAGTCATACCTGTGAAATATAATCACAGGGAAAGACAAGACACCTATCTCTTTATCTCTGTAGGAGGTGGGAGCCTGACTTCACTAAGTGCCAAGTAGCAAACACAGATGGACTAAACACATGGCCCAACCTCCTCACTAATAACCTCTAGTTACTTTCCATTAGCTCACCCCACTACTTAAAAACTCTCTGACCTTTTGTCCTATTGAAGTTGAGTTCATTCTCTCTCCCTATTATAATAATCTGGAATAACATCTCGTTTAACTCTACCCAGTGGAATTTATCCAGACCAAGATTCTAACACTGGAAACCTCTCAAAGTAGTAAATCCCCAGCAACTCAAAGAGGTGCAAAGACACACCTTTATGACTTGGGTCACACTATGTAAGTGGTGAGAAAGCCAAAGGACCCTCACTCTTTCCATATCTCATGGAGTCCTTCATGCAAACATATCCTCCACCTTCTTGCTGTAGCTGTACAGGCTGATGTAGAGACAGTTTGACAGGCAAACACCATGCTTCTCTCTACATCTCAATTCTTTGGTTAGGTGCTCAAATAAAACAAAGCATTTTCTTCCTACCCACCCCTCACCCATCCACCATTATTTCTTACTACAAATGGATCTGCTCACTAGATACCAATTACACCCACAGATAATTGAATTCCAGGGCATCTCTGGTGGATCAGATGGTAAAAAAAAATCTGCCTGCAATGAGGGGACTTGGGTTCAATCCCTGGGTCAGGAAGATCCCTGGAGAAGGAAATGGCTACCCATTCCAGTATTCTTGCCTGGACTAGAATTCCATGGACTAAGGAGCCTGGTGGGCTACAGTCCATGGGTTTGCAAAAAGCTGGACACCACTGGGTGACTAACACTTTTATTTCACTTTCACTTTAGTCCAAAGATCCCTATTTCACTTAGATGAGTGAAATAGTGTGATAGGGGTGCTTTAAAATAGAACAAATGAGAAAAAAATGAAGCATTCTCAAATTTTCTTTATCCCTTTTACATTCTTTGAAGGATCCAGTTCAAACAACCATTCATAAAGCATATTTAAACACTCATATGCTTTGTACCACCCATTGATTTTTCAAGTTAAGTTTAAAGGCCAGCCCAGCACGCTTAGAGCCATTGTACTCCCCAGAAGGGAAGGAAAAAAAAAATTAAGAGATTAGCAGCATGGGTGGAATCCAGAAGAAATAGATTTAAGTTCAGTATTAGAAAGGGCTGTAACAATTACAGGAATCCAGCACTCTAATCAATTGTTTTAAGAAAATGGTTTTGTTCATGTTGGAACCTGGGAAGAGGCTGGAGATAGCATTCAGGATGTTGTAGAGGAAATTCATGCATCAGGTAGGATACCTGACTTCTCCAAGGACCCTTCCAACTCTTAGATGATGCTGTGTGATGTATTTACTACTTGCAAAATATTATTCTTGTGGGTTCAATAATGAGATCTTAATTTCTTTTATATATATTCAGTTCAGTTCAGTCACTCAGTCGTGTCCAATTCTGCGACCCCATGAATCGCAGCATGCCAGGCCTCCCTGTCGATAACCAACTCCCAGAGTTCACTGAAACTTATGTCCATTGAGTCAGTGATGCCATCTAGCCATCTCATCCTCTATCGGCCCCTTCTCCTCCTGCCCCCAATCCCTCCCAGCATCAGAGTCTTTTTCCAGTGAGTCAACTCTTCACATGAGGTGGCCAAAGTACTGGAGTTTCGGCTTCAGCATCAGTGCTTCCAATGAACACCCAGGAATGATCTCCTTTAGGATGGACTGGTTGGATCTCCTTGCAGTCCAAGGGACTCTCAAGAGTCTTCTCCAACACCACAGTTCAAAAGCGTCAATTCTTCGGTGCTCAGCTTTCTTCACAGTCCAACTCTCACATCCATACATGACCACTGGAAAATTATATGTATTAGTACTTCATTAATGAGATAGAAAAATCTCTCTTAAATATAGAATATTTCTTTCTAAAATGATCATCTAATAACAAAAGTCATTTTTTATCCACATATCAACTTCATGGCAGAGACGGTAACGGCACTGGATATCCAAGTGCATTTAACTGGTTACTATATCGCTGCCATCAGCTTTGTACTCTGACATCAAATGTGAATTGATTTAGTTATTCCTTACAGCAATCTCCATGCAATTAGGCATTGCTCACTCACAACTAAGTGATCTGAGCACTACAGAGATAAGTAAAGTGCTCTTTATCTTTTTCTACAAGTGTTTCATTAGAGTGCTTTCCAGAGCTCTGTGCCAGACATCAAACTACCCCAGAAGACAGAATCCCTACTCTCAAACAGCCAAAACTGTAGAAGAGAGGGAGTGAGCTCAGGACAGGAATCAGATGTTTCTCTTTCAGTTGATCTTCCCCTCCTCCAGGTTGGTGAGTGAACAGCTGGGCTCAACCAATGCTGGAAGTCAAGCCAATTGGCCCAGTTACATTTCTGGAGGTCATCCAATCTTGCTGGCATGGAAAGCCACAAAATGTTGACAGCAAGAAGAGACTGCAGACTTTAGGACACTCCAGTCTTATCTTTAGGATGTTCTAGGCATGATAAGTCACCTTACCTTTTCAGGTCTTAAGATCTCACACACATCTGCAAAATGGGAATATCATATACTTTGATGCCTATAAGGCATTGTAAGAATTAAAAGACAAAAATGCTATGTATGTATTATTTAAAAGTGATTATTATTTTTGGAAAAAAAATGAATAAATGAAGGAAAGAGCCACTTCGCTACTAATCAGGAAGGCCCTAGACTTACGTCCATATATGCCTGGTGCCCAAGTCACAGTAGGAAAAGGTAACAGGCTGGGTTAGCATTTCCTAACAGGTCATAGAAAATTAAAGTAGAATTTATGAGATTCTAAAATCTTCGCTAATAATGTCAACTGCTAACCAAGGCCCTAGATAAAAAATCCAAAGAATTTTGCTTGTGCTAGACACAAAATATTTCTTTTTTTCACCACTTAGCATATGTTTAAAGCTTTTGAATATATGCTTTATAGAAAATTTATCTTCTCAAAGATACCATCATTTGTTAGGAGAATTTTAAAATTTGTCTTTAAAAACCATTTATTTTAAGGCTTTTAGCTCTAGTGGGGAAGAATGCTAAGAGTGATAGTGGGCTCTCCCTTTAGCTACACGGCTTCACTTTGCTCTAACTGCTATTATTTACCTCTGTGATTATGTTACCAAGAGTAAAAGCCTATTATATAAGAAAAACCATTTAAGGAATTTATTGGTATTGTGTGTACTACTCTGCTCATCAAAACAAATGGAGGGAAGAGTTGTCTGTGATTGTTGGAATCTAGTAGTCTTGGAATTGTGTCAAGAATATAAACAGGGAGACTCCCCATCCACTAAAAGCCCATATATACTGTTGACTCTAATGAGGTTCTTAGATTTTAAAACTTACAGTAGCCAATCAGAATCATAGAATTCTGATTCCAGTCAAAAAATAAAACATCTGACAACACTTTCTGCAAGGATAATGCTATTTTTCTGAAGGTGGGAGAAATATTTTAATAGCGAGAAGGAAAAGATTAATCATTTCCCCCCCCAAAACACAAACTCTGGAAGAGAGCAACTCTGTTTCTTTTTTTGTTTGCATCTTCATCACTGTCTTGTCTTTACTTTTACCAACAATATATAAGATAAGCTTCTCTTTATCAAATTTTACTTTGAAAGACTAGGAGTTTAAATGCGGTTGGCATTCCCTGCTGCTCTAGTCAGAGCACAGAGAATTATGGCCAAGTATATCTTTAAAGTCAGCATGTTGGCTTAGACACAGGCCAGCTTTCGTACAAAGGTGCTTTATGAATCATGAATCAAATGAATAGCATAATAAAAGTGCACACCTCTGGAAGTATCCATCTAATGCATTTTGGGTGGAGAAAGAATATCTAGTCTCTCACTTCAGAAACTATGGAAGTGAAATCAAAATGGCTTATATTTATCAAAATCTACACATTCTTTTTTCCCTTCCTTTCCTTAGGAGGCATTACTTATTTACAATGTGTTCTCTCTGGGATAGTCTGTGAGAGGAAACATCTTGTTTGCCCAACACTCTTTAAAAAAATGGTGAGCCCATGAACATCCATTACGGCAAGTCCCTGCAACAGAAGTGTTAACAACTTTGATGACAATATAAATCAAACAGAGGTAATGGGAAGCATACACACAGACACAAAGGTTAAAAGCAATGATGAAGGTCATTCCCAAAAGTTGTCCAAGAATATTTCTAAGTGCTTTTGTAGTGTGAATAATTGGTGAAAGTCTCTTGAATTTATTGCAGTATTAAACTCAGGCACAGCTTTATTTGAAAGTTCCTCTTTTTTCCCATTCCTTCTCCACATTTTTTCCATCCCAGAAATTTTCTCAGAACTGACATTTGAGCCATAGAGTTTAAGGAGACATGTTAAATCACAAAAGAGATAGTCTATAATATTTATTCATAGGGGTGAGTGGGAGGAAATTTTGTCCCCATAAAGTCCTGATGAAAAGAAGAGCAATTTTCCTTTCTCCCCTGGCCTGTGTCTTGTCTTTGTGTGACAAGTTGTTATTGAAAAATTGTGCTGAAACTTTTAGTCACTCAGTCGTGTCCAACTCTTTGTGACCCCATGGACTGAAGCCTGCCATGCTCCTCTGTCCACAGAATTCTCCAGGCAAGAATATGGGAGTGGGTTGCCATTCCTTCTTCCAAGGGATTTTCCTGATCCAGGGAGTAAACCTGCGTCTCCTGCACTGGCAGGGAGATTCTTTACCACTGAGCCACCAGGTAAGCCCATATGTCATTAAACCCACTCTCTATGTCTGAAGGGGAAGTCTCTCACCACCCTCATAAAGTATTTCCCATCCACTCTTCACTTTTTTATCCCCAGCCCAATATGACTTTTCTTTGGGGAAACTCCACTTAAAAAAAAAAAAAAAAAGACATTTCCCAGACTCCTTTGCAACTAACCGTAGAAGAACCAGCTTTGGCCTTTAATACCTAATTGTACTTCTCAGAGTTTTGCTTTCTGTGTCCTCTTCATTTTCTGTCTACCTAGGACACCAATATGGGGCTGGAGAAGGCATATTGTGACTATGAAATCACCATGTAAATGAGAACCATATAGAGATAACTGGGTAACAGAGCAGAAGGATAGAGCTCTGGTACTGATATTAAGGAACTGCTGTGCCAGCCTGGAATGCCTTTTCTGGACTTTCTTTTAAATAAACCAATGCTTGGTTAAGGCAACTTTGGCTGATTTCTATTACATGCAGCCAAACACAGTTCCTAACTGATATGCTAGTCGCGGTTCATCCAGTGTCCTAGAAGGTGGGGTAGTTGAACTCTTCTCTGTTCTCTTTTCTGTTTGTTGTCATTATCCTAATATCTGTATCTACTTCCTTCACAGTCTTCCCTTTTGATTCTCAAGAGACTGTTTTTCCTTCAATCAAACTCAGTTTTTGTTATGCAGTCTTTGGCTTTTGAAAATACTGATTTTGATGTGAGTTTCAAAAGCCTATTTTAGAAGTCAAAGACTGAACATCCACTGATCTCTCTTCTTCTTGTTGCATTCCAGTTACAACAATCTTAACTCTCCTCAAGGAAATGTGAAAATCTCTGATCACTGAGGAAATGATCATACACTGGGAATTGTGGACAAGAAAATACAAATTGGTTTAAGGTACTACATCAAGTAACAGAAAAAAAACAGGCTTATAAATTTATTAAAGCCCTTTTAAATGTCCAAGTTACTCATTACAGTCAGTAAGGTAAGTTTTCTTACTATATGTTATTCCTGCCTAGCTTTAACATGCTCAGAATACTTATATTAGCTTACAGTGGGGCAAAATTATCTAACACAAGTCTATTATATAATAAAGTGGTGACTATATCATGTAACTTATTTCACACCACTGCAAAGTCTAAAATTCTTAAGTTGAACTATCGTAATTCAGGGACCATCTATATACACCACAAAGATTTCTCAAGCAGTTTTCCACACTCTTGTCTAAATTATCATTAGCAACAACCATGAAAAACATATGGCATGTATTATTTACCAGCAAATGCAAGTGTTTCATATGGAAAATATAGGTCATTAATAGCTTAAAAAATTGTTAAGAGAACTTAATGAAACTAAAGTATATTAAAGAATATAATTTATTTGCTTGATGGGATGCCAGAAAATAAATATGAATTTCAGAACTTGCTTACCCAAAAGTTCCTCAAAGTTTAGCCACGGTTTATTGGTCTCCCTAGATATGGCAATATTTATGGTAGTATCTTTTGCCCACAATTTTTAGAAAGAAGATAATTTCTTGAGGAATATCTTAAAATACTATTTAACCCACACTTCTCACTATGTTTTTAGAATAATGGAAACTTTACATATACTATGTGTCACAAATTCCTTATGAATAGTCTTGTGACCTCTTCACCAAATATTTAAACATGCTGCTGCTGCTGCTGTAGGACTAGTCACTAGTTTCAGATATTAGGTAAAACATAAAAGAAATATACTGTATTAAACATTTTTACCTGGATAAATGGCCCATAATATATTTTTATAAACTTTTAAATTGAAGTATACCATATACACAGAACACAAATGTGAAATGAAATTACTACCCAGATTAAGATCTACAATGTAACTGCCAGGATTAAAATGAGAGATAGACAAATCCACAATCATAATTACTTCTGTCAAGTTTTATATATTTTGAAGCTGTTTTATTAAATGCATACATGTTTAGAATTGTTTTTGGCTTCTGGCTTAACTGATCCTTTCATTATGAAATATCATTTTCATGCCTTTCAGTATTTCTTGCAGTCTTCTTTGCCTGATATTATTATAGCCATGTTGAATTTTTGCTGTTGTTTATTTGGTGTATCTTCTTTCATCCTTTTATTTTCAAACTATATATTTAAATGATCTCTGTAGAAAGCATATAATTGAATTTCATGTTTATAATCTATTTGTGTTTTAAATAGTGCTTACTCCATTATATGTAATAACCAATGCAATTGCATTTAACAGTATCTCAATAACTGTTTCTCTCTGTTTCATCTGGTCTTTGTTTCTTTTTTAATCTTTTCCTCCCTTCTTTAGAATTCAATACATTTTCAACAAATTCAATAAAACTTCCTTTTATTTCTTCTTTAGCTTGTTTATTTTACTTTTTTATTATTTTTAGAAGTTAGAGATTATAATATTCTCTTTGCCATCATATAATCCTCTTAATATTAGTACTTTTATCATTTTTAAATAATGCAATAACCTTGTAACAATTTAACTTGATTTACATGCCACGACGTTTATGACATTACAGTCATATATTTTACACTCATATTATCAATATTAAAATATTAGTATAAACCACAAAGATAGTATTGTTATTTTAAATCCTATATCCTTTGATATTTACTCATATATTTATACTTTCCACTGCTCTTTATTTCTTTCTCTAGCTTTATGTATCCATCTGGAATTGTTAATACTTTCCTTTGGTCTCAAGAATTTCTATTAGCATATCTTACAGTCTACTTCTACTCGTAAAAAATACTCTCAGATTTTATCTAATTTCTTTATTTCATCTGTATTTTTGAATCATTTTAGATTGATATACATCTATTTCTGCTTTATTGACTATTCCAAAGCCTTTGATTGTGTGGAACATAATAAACTGTGGAAAATTCTGAAAGAGATGGGAATACTAGACCACCTGACCTGTCTCTTAAGAAACCTGTATGCAGGTCAGGAAGCAACAGTTAGAACTGGACATGGAACAACAGACTGGTTCCAAATAGGAAAAGGAGTACGTCAAGGCTGCATATTGTCACCCTGCTTATTTAACTTATATGCAGAGTACATCATACTAGAGGAAGTATGAGGGCTGGAGGAAGCACAAGCTGGAATCAAAATTGCTGGGAGAAATATCAATAACCTCAGATATGCAGATGACACCACCCTTATGGCAGAAAGCGAAAAAGAACTAAGAGCCTCTTGATGACAGTGAAAGAGCAAAGTGAAAAAGCTGGCTTAAAGCTCAACATTCAGAAAACTAAGATAATGGCATCTGGTCCCATCACTTCATGGTAAATAGATGGGAAACAGTGGAAACAGTGGCTGCTTTTATTTTGGGGGGCTCCAAAATCACTGCAGATGGTGATTGCAGCCATGAAATTAAAAGACACTTACTCCTTGGAAGGAAAGTTATGACCAACCTAGACAGCATATTCAAAAGCAGAAACATTTTGTCAACAAAGGTCCATCTAGTGAAGGCCATGGTTTTTCCAGTAGTCATGTATGGATGTGAGAGTTAGACTATAAAGAAAGCTGAGCGCCGCAGAATTGACGCTTTTGAACCGTGGTGTTGGAGAAGACTCTTGAGAGTCCCTTGGACTGCAAGGAGATCCAACCAGTCCATCCTAAAGGAGATCAGTCCTGGGTGTTCATTGGAAGGATTGATGTTGAAGCTGAAACTCCTATACTTTGGCCACCTGATGCGAAGAGTTGACTCATTTGAAAAGACCCTGATGCTGGGAGGGATTGGGGGCAGGAGGAGAAGGGGCCAACAGAGGATGAGATGGCTGGATGGTGTCACCGACTCAATGGACATGGGTTTGGGTGGACTCCGGGAGTTGGTTATGGACAGGGAGGCCTGGTGTGCTGCGGTTCATGGGGTCGCAAAGAGTCGGACATGACTGAATTGAACGGAGATTTATATAAAAGCTGAAAAGATGGTTCTGAGAGTTTCTCTATAGCTTTCACTCAGAACTCCCTAATGTCAGCATTTGAAATACTTCAAAACTAAAACATTAACACTCATTACCTAAACTTTATTCATATTTCACCATATTTTCCATTAATGTCCTTTTTCTCTCCCAAAGTACATAATAAGATAATAGATAGCATCTAGTAACTGTATTTTTTGTAGAATATTTTACTGTGTATAAAACTCTCTATTGGTCACTGCTTTCCTCCCATCTCTTTTAAAAATGGCATTCTACCACTGATCAGCACACCTCTAATAGTCATGTGCCACCGGGTCGCACATTCTGCTGTGCTGCTTGCTTACCCTACCCACCGGCATGGCCATAGCAGTCAAACACCAGTGCCCTTACAGCCAGCTGCAGTGGAGCTCTGTTCTACCCACCAATGCACCTGCAGCAGTTGGCCCCAACACAACAGAAAAGTCCATACAGCCCACATAGGGAAAACCCTGAAGTATGTGACTGTAATGGCCGGAGGTCAGTGTGCTGCTGGGTCCCAGAAAACATCTCCTATATAAGGTCATGTCTCCAAGAGCAGGAGATATAACAAACCTAACTAATACAAAGAAATAAGCAGGACTAGGTAAAATGAGGAGATGGATAGTTATATTCCAAGAGAGAAAACAAAACAAACCCTCAGAAAAAGAACTAAACAAAAGAGAGACAAGCAATCTACCTAATAAAGAGTTTGAGGTAATGATCATAAAAATGCTCCCGTATGTCTGCCAGCTTGCTTTTCAGCAGAAACTTTGCAGGTCAGAGAGGACTGACACAGTACGCTCAAAATGCTGAAAGGAAAAAACCTACAAGCAAGAATGATCTACAAGCAAAATTATCATTTCAAATTGAAGGAGAAATAAAGAGTTTTACAGACAAGCAAAAGCTAAAGGTGTTCATTACCCCTAAACAGGCCTTACAAGAAATGTTAGAGGTCTGCATTTACTGATTATTTTTGCTCTTTCTTATTGGTTGTATTATCCTATTTTTTCATAGTCTCATGATTTTTATTGTATATTTTACATTGTATAAAAAATAATTGTAGCACCTGAGAATGTTATTTTCCCCAAAGAAATGTTATTCTTTTTTTCTCTCAAGTAGATAAATTAAAAAGTTGATTATTTGAATCTAATCAGAGATTTAACTGGGTCAGATCTAGGTTGCAATTTCAGCCAAATGAAGTTTCCATTCATTTAAAAATGTTCCTTAGTCATGGGCATTCTAGACTTTTGCTTTAGGCTCTGGAAGGTCTTTGTCTCTTTAATCCTGAAAAACTATAGGAGATTCTATTCTGTCTTTTATGGATACTGAGCTGAACTCCATAGTTTCCTACTCCACACTATTTCAAATATATATCAACCATATGCCAAGTATTTTGATGTGGAGACTGGCCATGACAAGCCTTCTCTCTCAAGCAGTACCTATCTCTGTTGTTTAGTTGCTAAGTTGTGTCAGACTTTTTGTGACCCCATGGACTGTAGCCCATCAGGCTCCTCTGTCCATGGGATTTCCCAGGCAAGGACACTGGAGTGCCATGCCATTCCCTTCTCCAGGGGACCCTTTACCTCTGAGCCAGCAGGGATGCAATAAAATTGCTAGAAATTTCACCTTTTACAGGTGGTGATCCCATCTCTAAGCAATGTCTCATAGGAAAAAGGAACTATGTTTTTGAGTCCCCTCTGAATTCAGTCAATCATACTATCTTGTACAATTTTTAAAAGAAGTAACCAAACAAAAAAGAACCAAACTTGGGAAAAAAATGGTAGTTACCAGAAGCTGGAGCAGTTGGGGGAAGGGATAAGAATAAGTATGTACTTGCAAACAAGGTCCTATTGTGTAGCATAGGGAACTATATTCAACATCCTGTGATAAACTTTCATGGAAAAGAATATGAAAAGAATACACACACACACACACACACACACACACATTAACTGGGTCACTTTGCTGTATAGCAGAAATTAAACACATTGTAAATCAATTATATTTCACTATATTACAAGAATATATAGTTGAAACTAGTAGATAAAGTCATGGATATCTAATACATAGTACATGATTATAGACAACAAAAGCTGTATTATAAACATTAAGCTTGTTAAAAGACTAGATCTTAGTTATTCCTACCTCTAGAAGATATGATAATTATGTGGCATGACAGTGCTGCAATGGCAATCTTACTATGATATAAATGCATCAGTTCAATACATTGTACACCTTAAACTTACATAGTAAATTTATACTGTGTCAATTATACCTCAACTTTTTAAAAAGCTCCAGTTTATGTTATGTGTCATAAAAGCTTTTTTAAAAGCTCTAGTTTCTCCCTCAGCAGAATTCCTCTGTTTAGATTAAGACCAATCTTGTTCCTGGACCAGGTAAGAAATGCCCCTAGAGAAGAAAATGGCTGGCAATTATGAACCTATCTAGGAAAGGCTCTTCCCTGTCTGGAATTTTATTTCATCTATTCTCCTTACTAATAAAGCAGTGCAATTTCTTTTAAAAAAATAATAATCCTGTATTTTATTTTATTTTTTTTTAAATTTATTTATTTATTTTTAATTTTTACTTTACAATTCTGTATTGGTTTTGGCATAGATTGACATGAATCCAATTTGCTATTTTAGTGGGACTATTGCCTTTCCATGGTCTATTACATCATACTTGTAAGCAAAATTGCAATCCCATTACACCTAAACAAACAAATGTATGTTTAATTATTTGAGATACATGCTAAGAAACAGAATTGTAAATGGTCTTAAAAACAAGCCTTTTCCTCTACTGTTGTCTGAAAACAGTAATGATACTGTAGACAATACAGAATCACTGGCCTTGCCCCCTCACCAGTGTCTAAAGTGGCCAGGGTATAACCAGTCTCCAAAATATGCCAGTCAAACAGCAGTTGACTCATTCATTACAACACTAGTCATATACACTTAGGATGATTATATATCCCAATTTTTCCTGGACAGTTTTATGTTGTAACTACAATCAGTGCTTCTTTTACTCACAAACACATCCCAGGTAAAATGATAAATTATATGTCCCATCTTGGTTTATGTATGGATATGAGGCCTGAAGAAAGATAACCTTTTAATTTTCACCATACCTCCTGCACCTCAAGCTTATGTATGTCATTAGACTTACTGTCAAAATACTGGCATGTTGGTTCTGAACCATGACCCTGTTACAGCATCATTTGCCAAAAACCAATATAAATTGATTCATAATTTTTTTTCTATTATGTTCATATACTGCTGCTTTAAGAAAAGCCATAATAAAATTTCAGTATTAATACAACTTTATGTTCCCATAGGTAAAATGAAGTTTACTCCTATTAAAATATTTTTATATTTTAATATAGACTATTTAATGTCTTAAAACACTTAGATATGTACTCCCCCTGCCCCACCGCCTCCTCTTTTAACCATAATATAGTAGATACTTAAAAAACAAAGCCAGAAAACAACTTTGGAATTTTCGTCATTTTTATAGGTATCATATAAAGCAGGTTGCATTAATTCTCCATGGAGTAAAGTTTGGAAATGAGGCTGAATTATTCGCAGATGACAAATTTTAGACCCTAAAACATGCTTGGTACATTGGAGAAAATTAAATCACTTGAGCCATCAAGTTTTTCTTAAAGCATCTCGATATGCTTTTGACTGATACCATCTGTTATCTCCTGAAAAAATTATTTTCCTTTGGAAGGTATTCATCAAATTATAGGTGACATATTTGTTTGAGAATATAGTAGACCATCTGGTTCTACAAAAACGTGTCTTTAAAAAATATTGCCATCCTATCTCAGCTACACCATCCATATTTTTCAGAAGCTTTTTGTTGTTGTTGTTACATTCCCAAAACAGAAACACATGATATTTTTGGCTCCTGGTTAAAGAAGCAAAGAAAAACATTTACAAAAAGATTTTTCTAAGCACCATGATATTCTACAGCTCTTCACTAAAAGAATAAGTAGGTGACCAGAGAATAGAGTGTTGAGAAGAAAGGAAGAAGGTATGGTGAGCTCAATGAATACTTCATATCCTGAATAGAAAGCCACTAAAACAAAGAGCTGCGCAACCTTCTCCCTGCATATATGAGCTCTGTAGAATACCGAGGTATATTACCTTAGTTGTAATCAAGAAAATGAATATTGAGTTTACAGACATATTCTCATTCCTATGACTACCCTGCAATCGCAACTCAGTGATATAAAAAATTATTTTCTTTTCCTAAGGATGCCTTTCTACTTATTAAAATAAGAGATGAGAAACCTAAGAAAATAACTTCATTTCTGATTCCCTATTTGGGCTCAGTAAACTTTGTGCTTGTGCTTAGTCACTCAGTTGTGTCTGTCTCTTTGCAACCCCATGAACTGTAGCCTGCCAAGCTCCTCTGTCCATGGGATTCTCCAGGCAAGAATACTGGAGTGGGTTGCCATGCCCTCCTCCAGGGATCTTCCCAATCTAGGAATTGAACCCAGGTCTCCCATACTGCAGGCAGATTCTTTACCATCTGAGCCACCAGGGAAGCCCCTCAGTAAACTTAGAAAAAACAAATTTTCTCCAACTATAAAATGGGTCACTTCCTTACCAGAACAAAGCTTATTAATATCAAGCCCCCCGCTTTTTTTTTTTTAACACTGGGAACTACAGCAATTGTTCTCAGACATTCAACCATACATTTCACCGGTTCTTTCAAGTGGTGGTAAAACACTGTGAAAGAAAATATCCTATTAAGGATATTCATGTATTTCACCACATTTAAGTGGTATCATACTCATTTCTTCATTTAAAAACATTTACTGAGCCCTTATGTGGCCAGCACTACCAAACACTGGAGGACCTAATATTGAACAAAAACAGTTATAGCCCCTGGCCCTGGGAGTTTAAAATCTAGTAAATTAAAGAAGCATTATTAAAGGATCAACAGGGGACTTCCCTGGTGGTCCAGTGGCCAAGATTCTACACTGCTCATTCAGGGGTTCAATCCCTGGTCAGGGAACTAAGATGCCACATGACACACAGTATAGCCAGAAAAAAAAAAATCAACACGTGTAAAATTAGAAGTGTAAAAAGGGTTATGGAGACAGAGACATGAAGTACATTGTGTTGTGTGTGTGTGTGTGTGTGTGTGTGTGGTTAGTCACTCAGTCGCATCTGACTCTTTGAGACCCCATGGACTGTAGACCACCAGGCTCCTCTGTTCAGGGAATTCTCCTCCATGGAATTCTCTAGGCAAGAATATTGGAGTAGGTAGCCATTGCCTTCTCCAGGAGATCATCCCAACATAGGGATCAAGCTAGGAGCTTGAAAGGTCACAGTGTCTGTGAGGAAGTAAACATGATATGAGATACCGAGTGTGAGGAGGAGTTAATTCAGTAAGGAGGGGAGGAAAGAGCCTTGCCAAAAAGAAGACATAAAAAGCAACAACAAAATTGTCTCACCTTTGACTTGAACTAAAGACCCTCTTAATGAAAGTGAAAGAGAAGAGTGGGAAAAGCTGGCTTAAAACTCATCATTCAAAAAATGAAGATCATGGCATCTGGTCCCATCACTTCATGGCAAATAGTTGGGGAAACAATGGAAACAGTGACAAACTTTATTTTCTTGGGCTTCAAAATCACTGCAGAAGGTGACTGCAGCCATGAAACTAAAAGATGCTTACTCCTTGAAAGAAAAGCTATGACAAACCCAGATAGCATATTAAAATAGCAGAGACATTAGTTTGCTGACAAAGGTCTTTCTGGTCAAAGCTATGGTTTTTCCAGTAGTCATGTATGGTTGTGAGAGTTGGACCATAAAAAAAGCTGAATGCCAAAGAGTTGATGCTTTTAAACTGTAGTAATGGAGAAGACTTTGAGACTGCATGGAGTCTTCCCTTGGACTGCATGGAGATCAAACCAGTCAATCCTAAAGGAAATCCGTCCTGAATATTCATTCAAAGGACTGATGCTGAGGCTGAAGCTCGAATACTTTGACCACCTGATGCAAACAACTGACTCATTAGAAAGGCCCTGAGGCTGGGAAAGATTGAAGGCAGGAAGAGAAGGGGAAGACAGAGGATGAGATGGCTGGATGGCATTGACTCGATGAACATGAGCTTGAGCAAGCTCTGTGAGTTGGTGATGGACAGGGAAGCCTGGTGTCCACTGAGTTGCAAAGAGTCGGACACGACTGAATGACAACTGAACTGGACTTGATCATTGTAATATAATTCACATTTTTTATCTGGGAAGGAATTAACACTCCTGATAAAATGCTTAAGCAATATTCTGATGGATATTAATTGGTTTTAGGAGTCTGGGAACTATTAACCCTGCTGTCAGTTGACCTGTAACTAGATATTCATTTTCCTTTCTGTCTGGACCATCCGTGATTATGATTATTGAAGCCGACTTAGTTTTTTCTATACATATCACTACCGAGAGAAATCTCTAAATTATCTACTAGAGATCTTTTCAACTGTAAGAAAGTTGTAACAATATGCTCATACAAGCTCATAATTATTGTCAGAAAAGTATTTATTACAGTTTTGGAGGACCCATCAAGATGAGCTTCTCTCACAAAGACCCACCAGAGTGAAGGGGATCAAAGAAGAGCACAGGCATGCTGGTGAGATTGCGTTGTGTTGCCCTAACCTTCCTGTGCCTGGATTTTGACTGGAAGTTTTTGCTAATATGTCAAAACTTGAGCTCACTCTCGTGTTCACGTGTCAAAGTTCAATGGCCATTGTATCTTTTATTATTATTACAAGTTACCATACATTAGCATCTTGAAGCAACAGAAGCCTCTTATCTCATGATTCTTCGGATCAGAAGTCCAGAAACCGGGCAGCTCAGTTGGTTCCTCTGCCTTAGAGTCTCAGACTGAAATCAGGGTGTCGGCTGGACTATGTTCCTTTCTAGGTGCTCTGGGGATACACCTTCTGAACTCGTTGAAGTTGAAGAACAAATTCAGTTCATGCGGTTATAGGACTGAGGTATCTGTTTCTTTGCTGGCTATTAACTGTTCACCTTTTTTGGCTCTTTTAAATCTACTTTGTTCCCTTGTCTTCCATCTTTAAACCAGCAACAGTGCATCAGGTCCCTCTCACACTTCAAATCTTTATGACTTCCCTTTCAACCCCATCTCTTCTATTTCCAGCTGGAGGAAGTCTCTACTTTTACAGGTTCAAATGTAGTGGTTCAGACAGTAAAGAGTCTACCTGCAATGTGGGAGACCCAGGTTCGATCCCTGGGTCAGAAAGATCCTTGGGAGAAGGGAACGGCTACCCACTCCAGTATTCTTGCTTAGAGAATTCCATGGACAGAGGAGCCTGGTGGGCTACAGTCAATAGGGTCATAAAGAGTCAAACACAACTGAGTGACTAACATTTTCACATGATTCTTAACACCCAGATAATCCAGGATAATCTCTCTTTTAATATTTATAATCTTAATTGCACCTGCAAAGTCCCTTTTGCCATGTAACATAGGTTCCACGAGATTCATAGTTTCCAGGGATAAGGACATTGGCATATTTTGGGGGGGGGGTCTATTATTTAGCCATTTTAGAGGATGACTGTCAGCCATCTTAAAAGATGACTATTTTTGACACATTTTGCCATCCGAGGTGAGAACTTGTTAAGTTAGTTTAGGTTTGCAGTTTGGGTCCTATCACTGACCTCCTTCAGAGTAGAACTGTGTGATTTGACATGTAAGGGATATCAATTTCCTCAGGAAGGGGAACTAGATATGATATCCCACGGTTTTGGTAAATGCATCTGCCAGTTCTCTGGTAAATGTTGAGAACTTCTAGAGATGTTTGAGGAATTCATGAGTACATATTGTCTTCTTCCTGCAGGGCTTATTTTTGGACACATTTGTGTCTGCTTTCTGGCTAGAATATTGTATTTGACTCAAGATTCTCTATATGTTTGCCTATGTATTTTAGAAGCTGCTCGTATATCCCTTGTGTTTACAGTCAGTAGAAATTCTCTGGGAATCTTTTAGATACACAGCTTCCCATTTGCTGTGAGCAGCTGTTCTCTAACTTTTGGTTTTAGGATTCCTTTATACTCTTAAAAAGAATTGAGGATGCCAAATAGTTTTTTAATAGGAGTTCTATCCATGGATTTTTAATACATTGCAAATTAAAAGCCAAGAAAAAATGAACATATTTCTTAATTCTTTTATAAATGTAACAATTTCATATAGCATAAATACCATATTTCTATGATGAGCTAAAAATTACTCAGGACAAAAGCATATTTAGTTATAAGACAAGGGTTGTGCTACTGTTTTGCAAAACTCTTTAATATCTGGCTTAATAGAAGATAAGCTGTGTTCTCACGTCCACTTCTGTATTCGCCCTGTTGTAATGTGTTGTTTTGGTTTGAGTAATGAAGCAACCTGGATTTTCACAGGTAAATATTTGGAAAAGGGAGAAATAGTTAACAGCCTTTCAAATAATTGTGAACTCTTTGACACTACAAGTCTATAAATGGTAGTTTTTGAAAAGGTTAGTTGGCATGTGGAATTTGATACCATATGAACAAAACTTTTTGTATATCATTACATTAAAATCCATGGTTTTAATGCGCTTGAATGGATCTTTTTGGCATATATATACTTTTGCAACATCATGTATTTGTCATTTGGAAAATACAGATTCCCTGAGTTATGAGGATCTTCCAAATACTGACAAAAATTTCATTATAAAATAGCCAAAATATCACTTTAGTTGGAATCATCACCAATATCAAAAGACTGTTATGAAGCTGTGAAACTTCTTGTGGCAGAAATAAGTTTTCCAAAATGAAAATTTTGTACTTGACAGTTCAAATTTTATGACTGGCAACAAATACTATGAAATCTTTTTCTTGATATGACACTAACCTCATTCATTTTCAGAAATGGTCTGCCAACTACCAAGACTGAATAACCCAGTTTTTCCTTCACATAAAAGCAGTATTAAATGGAAAAAAAATGCTGCTAGTTGCATTTATGTCACAGTGGGGCTATCGAATTCAAATCAAATAGACCTTCCAGCCAAGGGGATCCCAAAGAACTTTTGGCCTGTTTTAGAGTTATTGAGAAAAGTTCTAAAATACTTTAAAACATGGAATTATTAAATTACAGATAATTGGAATTTATGATGGTATATTTATTGCTGAGTAACAATTCCAATATTTAAAGCATTAAAAGAAAAGATTTATCATTCTTCATACTATGATTTAAACAAATGATTCTTCTGCTGGTTTTGCCTGAGCTCATTCATGCAGCCAGTTCAGCTGGAAAGTCAACCACGTGAGAAGATCCACGATGGTCTCACTCACATGTCAGACAGTTAATGACTGTGATCTCTGGGAACCCCAGTTTTTCTCTAGGTGTCTTTTCATCCTCCAGTAGGCTAGACTGGCTTCCAAACATGGTGATCTCAGGGCAAAAGTTCAAAAAGGTGAAAGTAGAACTTGCCACACTCCATTAGCCTAAGAATGTCACAAAGTTTGATGGAAGGGCCTGCAAAGACTCTGTAGCCATATTTAATATCATAAATGGGCACTGAAGGTCTCTTTTAATGTAATTAAAACAAGTCATCTTAGAGAAATGTTCAAATCAAATAGCCACAAAATTTCTTATTGTTAGTGTCTGCCTTAGATGACGGGGATCAACGTATTCCCAAAAAGACAACATGGGTCTCAAGTGTGAGTTCTTTAAAATATTGCTCAGTTGCTTTTTAAGGACATGTTCAAAGAAGGATGGGGACCTGGCAAAAGGTCATAAAAGTTCCCACTGGCCAAATAAAAGACAATTTTAGTATCAAAATAAGAAACCACAATAATAGATTATTTCACTTTAAATAAAAGAAGAATGAATGAATGTGTATGAATCCATACTGATACAAATTAACAGAAAAGACTGCTTTCCTTATAGTGGAATGCCAAGTAATAAATGTAGAAGGAATACTGGAATTAGAAAAATCACCATTTGACAACCACTGATTAATAAATGCTTCAGGCAAAAATCATTCAAGACACTAAAGCTGGTAGGCATAAGGTTGAGGAGAATGTAACAGGGAAACACAAATCTAACTCGACATTGGATCCGGGTTGTTGTTTTTTTTAACTTTGGCCTCTGTATGCTGTTGCTTTTTGCTATAAGAATTTTGGCTCTAACCTGAAATATACAGGACAGTTCATTCTCAAGGCCCTGATCTTTAGAGGTATAACACTTTTCCATTCATATAGAGAGAAAAAATTTGCAGAACAGAGAATAACATTTGTTTTGCTGGAGGTTTATAGGAACATCGTGACTGGACCCACTTGAACAACTGCAAGAACAAAGGAGTCTGGCACCAAAAAGTGTTCAGCAACAAACCATACACCCCCACCTTTTCATAAAAAAGAAGCCTGAATTCTTACTTGGATAAGATGACTCTTTGAGGTACTAGTCTACCATCTTCTTGGTCTGCTGGCTTTCTAAATAAAGTCGCTATTCCTTGACTCTAACAACTCATCTCTCCCTTTACTAGCCTATCCTGTACTACTGAGTACTACCGCTGTACTACTGAGCAGTACAAGCCTGGACTCAGTAACAAGAAGAGGAATAATTTACAAGATCTCAAAGTAATTTCCTACAGAAGACATTTTAATTAAAGAAAGAAGTCTGGCAAATATGACCTTAACCAAATGATCAAAGTTAGCTTCACCTGTAATAAAAAAAATAAATGTGACAGGCTCCTGATAATGTACACTGAGAAGAACACAACTTTTGTAACATTCTTGCCAAAATTGCATTGCCCAAATTTAATCAAAATGAAATCTCAGACAATCATGAATTGAGGAAGATTCCACCTCAATAAGTGAACTACACTCTTCAAAAATGTTGGGTATGAAAGAAAAAGAATGACTTAGGAGTTAGTCCAGATTGAAGGAAAGTAAAATGATAGGAAAGCTATTGCAATGTGTCTTTCTAGATTGGATTTTATACTCTAAAGTGTTCTTTAATGTACATTAGCAGGGCAATTAGTGAAATCTGAATCAGGTCTTGGGATTAGATAATAGTATTGTACTGGTGTTAATTTCCTGATTTTGTAATTGTGCCATGGTTATAAAAATAATATACTCATTAACAGGAAATATACACTGAAATGTTTATGGTGTTATGAAGTGTTATGGGGTTTCCCAGGTGACTCAGTGGTAAAGAATCTGCCTGCAAATACAGGGGAAGTGTTTTCCACCCCCTGGGTCAGGAAGATACCCGGCAGTAGGAAATGGCAACCCACTCCAGTATTCTTGCCTGGAAAGGTACATGGACAGAAGGGCCTGGAGGGCTACAGTCCATGGCATCACAGAGTCAGACAAGACTGAACAACTGAGCCTGCATGCAAAGTGTTACAAACCTGCAGCTTATTCACAAATGATTCAAAAATTCTAATATTTTTTACATATTTACCTAATACAAGAGAAAACATAAGGTAAGTGTGTTTAAAGTGTTAACGTTTGAAGCATCAATATGAAAGGTAATTTACACAGTTTTTCATAGGTTTTTTTTACTTTTTCTGAAATAATTTATTAAATTTAATAAACTTTTAAATTTAAAATAAAAAATTAAATAAAACTATAACTGAGCAGAACCTCATGGGGCCTTCCTAAGGCAGATCCTACCATTTTCCGCTGCCTGTCTCTTGTCTGCAGGAAAATTTTGGACTCCTAGGCCTTCCCTAAGCTACAAAGAATTCATTTAATTCTTCCAAAGAGAAGTGAGAAAATGCAGTAACAAAAGAAAATAGTCAAGCAAGACAAAATAATAATAGTTTATCCACTAAAAAAGGCAAGAACCTTTAGTTCCTTATCAAGGGCTGTAGAGAATATTCTGAGCCATATCCTTTCAGCATTTTTTGCAGACACTGAAACCTCCACCAGAAGGAAGAAGCTAACTGAATGCCATCCACAAGCATGTGGACCCCAGACCAATCGGAAGCAGAAGGTTGATGATGTTGACTCCTGATTATCTCACCACCAATCAGAAGAATTTCCACCAGCTGATCACGTACCCTACAACTCTCTTCCTCACCCTGTCTTTAAACCCTTTCCCTGGAAACCATCAGGGAGTTCAGGCCTTTTCCTTTGTACATTAGCTATCAGCACTCCTTGGTTGGTGCCCTGAGGTATATACCACATTTTCCTTCACCACAACCTGGTGTCAGTAGATTGGTTTTACTGCACTGGTGAGCAGACTCATTTGGTTTGACAACAAAATCAATTTAGAAATTACTCTTCAAAGATAGAGAATTTAAGTGATCTTCTCTTGAGCCCAAATATAAAATTGTATGCAAAACTTAAAAGAACTAGTAGCAAACTACTAAGTCTGCATATATTATTTTTACAAAACTCTGGTATTACATATCCTAACATAAAGATAGGAACATTTTGGCTGCTACTTTTTAAGACTAAATTCAGAAATTCAAAGCTGAGTGAAAAGTGAAAGTTCAGTCATCAAAGAGTCACTTTGGATGAGATTCAAGGTGCATCATAACATTGCCGACAAAAAGTCTTAGAAAACAGTTTTAAAAATCTGCAAAAATCAGTGTTGGTTTGAGAAATGCAGCAGTTAGAAAAACTCATGTAAACACAGAGATCTCAGAGCTGTTCAAATTAGTCCAAATCTATTTCAGATTTCTGGTTTCTAGAATCTATAAATAACTACTATAATTTAATATGAAAATGGAAGCAATCCAAATAAATCTAACGGGCAATTGGCAGGGATAAACCTTCACAAAGGAAGACAATGAACATGTGAAAAGGCCTCAACATATTAGGAAAATGCAAATTAAAACCACAATGAAATTCCATTAGAGTTACACCAAAAGGTTAGAAAACTAAATTCTTTTTAAATTGACAGCTCCAAATATTGGTGAGGACACAGAGCAACTGAACTCGCATATATTGTTGATCAGATTGTAAAATGGTTGTTGGGCTGCACCTGCCAGGCTTGCAAGCCCTGTACCCGCCCAGCTTTAAGACCAAAGGAAGAGCCTGGAGTTGGCGGCGACAGAAGCATCAACTGTCTAACCCAGGGGTCCCCAACCTTTTGGGCAGCAGAGACCAGTTTTACAGAAAACAGTTTTTCCACAGGCTCAGGGGTTGGGGGATGGTTCAAGCACTTTATTGTGTAATTTATTTCAATTATTATTCTACCTCTCCACCTCAGATCATCAGGCATTAGATCCCAGAGGTCGGGGACCCCTTGTCCAATGGATAGGGGATCTTACATTTCTGAAGCAAGGTCCTGGAGCAACACTGCACACCGTGCAACTGGGAGGCAGAACATGGCGGCAGTCCACGCTCCCAGGGGAGGAGAGGTTACTGTTTATGGAGTAATTAGTGTCAGGTGGCTCATTGGTTACCAGGAACTAGCAAAAGGGCACGTCTCTCATGGCCCTTTTGATTAGCTAACAGTTGGAGATGAGCTGATTTAAAGGCTAGAACAATCGCTAATGGGCTTCCACAACTGCTCAGCAGTAAAGAATCTGCCTGCAATGCAGGAGACAGGAAAAGCAGGTTCGATCTCTGGGTCAGGAAGGTCCCCTATGGGAGGAAATGGCAACCCACTCCAGTATTCTGTCCTGGAGAATCCCATGGACAGAGAAGCCTGGTGGGCCACAGCTTGCCAGAGGGCTACAGGTTGCAAAGCGTCGCACATGACTGAACACAAGCACAGGTGGGCGGTCACTAGCTGGGATGGGGACAAGTTTGTAGTTGGGTGAGCTATGTGAGTGTAGGTGTAGGTAAAGCAAGCACTGGTTGAGCGATGTACAGAGAAGGTAAGAGAGCAGTCAATTAGGTGGTCCAATCATACAGTTCTAAAAATAACTGTGTTCCAATTACAGAAAGACACAAAATTCTCCAAAACAGGGCATGAATATATTTCATTTAATTGTTAGAGTCCCTGGCGACTAAGATTAAAGAAAAAACAAAACAAAAGGTAAACAGATAGGCATCACGTCAATCTTAAGAAAAGTTTCTGTATTAAGATTTTACCATTATTCAAAAAATTTTAAACATATAAAAATGTTTTAATTATTGATAAATGCTTATAAATAAATATCTTATAAAAAGGTTACAGTATTCAGTACTCCTAATTATGGTAATACTTGGATGGATTAAATATTTTCACAGTGTGGGATAAAACACAAACAACATTTTTGTTCACGCCTGATCCTCATTTCTTTACTGACAGGGAGTTAATTTATTGGAAATAACTTATATCTGTCTTATAGATGAATAAATAATCACTAACTGCACTCACTGAAGTTCATGTATTGCTGAAGCCTGGCTTGGAGAATTTAGAGCATTACTTTACTAGCATGTGAGATGAGTGCAACTGTGCAGTAGTTTGAGCATTCTTTGGCATTGCCTTCCTTTGGGATTGGAATGAAAACACCTTTTCCAGTCCTGTGGCCACTGCTGAGTTTACCAAATTTGCTGGCATTTTGAGTGCAGCACTTTCACAGCATCATCTTTTAGGATTTGAAACAGCTCAACTGGAATTCCATCACCTCCACTAGCTTTGTTCATAGTGATGCTTTCTAAGGCCCACTTGACTTCACATTCCAAGATGTCTGGCTCTAGGTGAGTGAGCACACCATTGTGATTATCAGGGTCATGAAGATCTTTTTTGTACAGTTCTTCTGTGTATTCTTGCCACCTCTTCTTAATACCTTCTGCTTCTGTTAGGTCCATACCATTTCTATCCTTTATTGAGCCCATCTTTGCATGAAATATTCCCTTAGTATCTCTAATTTTCTTGAGGAGATCTCTAGTCTTTCCCATTCTGATGTTTTCCTCTATTTCCTTGCATTGATCACTGAGGAAGACTTTCTTATTTCTCCTTGCTATTCTTTGGAACTCTTTATGGCAGAAAATGAAGAGGAACTAAAAAGCCTCTTGATAAAAGTGAAAGAGGACAGTGAAAAAGTTGGCTTAAAACTCAAAATTCAGAAAACTTAGATTATGGCATCTGGTCCCATTACTACATGGCAAATAGATGGGGAAACAGTGGAAACAGTGTCAGACTTTATTTTGGGGGGCTCCAAAATCACTGCAGATGTTGATTGCAGCCATGAAATTAAAAGATGCTTACTCCTTGGAAGGAAAGTTATGACTAACCTACATAGCATATTCAAAAGCCGAGACATTACTTTGCCAACAAAGGTCCATCTAGTCAAGGCTATGGTTTTTCCAGTGGTCATGTATGGATGTGAGAGTTGGATTATAAAGAAAGATGAGTGCCGCAGAACTGATGCTTTTGAACTATGGTGTGTTGGAGAAGACTCTTGAGAGTCCCTTGGACTGCAAGGAGATCCAACCAGTCCATGCTAAAGGAGATCAGTCCGGGGTGTTCATTGGAAGGACTGATGCTGAAGCTGAAACTCCAATACTTTGGCCACCTCATGTGAAGAGTTGACTTATTGGAAAAGATCCTGATGCTGGGAGGGACTGGAGGCAGAAGGAGAGGGGATGGCAGAGGATGCGATTGCTGGATGGCATCACCGACTCGATGGACATGAGTTTGGGTAAACTCCAGGAATTGGTGATGCACAGGGAGGCCTGATGTGCTGTGGTTCATGGGGTCGCAAAGAGTTGGACACGACTGAGCGACTGAACTGAACTGAACTACACTGAGCTTTCAGGATCGCAGAGATGTAGATATGTATCTAAAACTATACTCTGTCAAAATTATGAACTGTCCACTGTTCTTGTGAACTTCAAGCAATGCTATATATTTACCAAAATCCACACAGTTACTTTGTTAGTATTATCTGATAAAAAATTTGGGGTATAAATGTTCAATACCAAGTAAATTTAGCATTCTTTAATGTCAACTTAAATTGTAAGTCTAAGACCCTTAATTAAATTTATGACTTCAGACTTAATTAACTTTAAGACCTAAGGCTTAGAAAAACTTAAGTAATTAAATAGAAATCTCTCCTTGTGACAGAGGATATGGTACTTGGCAAGTAGAGACACAAGCAGTAGTATCAAGCAAAAACACTGGGTGACTACACAGTAATTTTTACCTATGTGCTGTTATTCATTCACACATTTGTTCTTCTTAATGCTCATTTTAAGAGGGTAAAATTAGCAGAGTGAAATACTGTCTTAACATGTGCTTGAGTGCTTCCCTAATGGCTCAGCGGTGAAGAATCTGCCTGCCAATGCAGGGGACACAGGTTCTATTCTTGGTCCCAAAAGATCCCACATGCTGAGAGACAACTAACCTCCTGTGCCAACTACTAAGCCAGCTCTCTAGAGCCCACATGCTAGACCCCATACTCCACAACAAGAGAAGCTACTGCAATGAGAAGCCTGTGCACTGCAGCTACAGAGTAGCCCTTGCTCACTACAGCTGGAGAAGGCCCTCACACAGCAAAGAAGACCAAGAACAGCCACAGATAAATAAATCTTTAAAAAATGTGCATTTAAAAACTAATGGTTTATTTAAGCAGCATCATTTCAGTATGTAGTGCATATATATTTTAAATAAAAACATTTGGAGGTAATAAGATTAAATTTTAAAAGAAGTTATGTATAATAGAGAAAGCAAGCTCTGGTAGCTCACAAATAAAATTGGTCTTCGTAGGCTGTACAAAAATATTTTTGTTTTCTTCATGTTCTACCCAGATGTCAGGATTTTTTCCTTTGGGAAGGGTTTATTGAGAATTGAGCTGTTCTGGCATATTTCACAAATATAAACAATCATAAGCAAATCCACCAGAAAAATAAGGGATTTCTCACTTGTGTGAAGTTAACATTCCTTTGGTAGTTGTAATGTATTAACTACATTAATACATAAATGTATATTAACTACTAATACATTAATGTATATTAACTACTCTGGTTAATAATTTAGGCAAATATGTGGATATTTCTTTTTCTTAGAAACTTATGATTTTACTCAACCATAATTCCATTGATGATCTATCCAGGATAAGTCCACAAATGCCATAATAAACTGACCAGGTGTTTTTCATACTCCATCATCTGTTACTCCCCTGAAGCACAGACCCTCTCTCTTTGGAACCAAGGGTTGGCCCCTGGAAAGGAAGTACACTATCAATAGTGAGTTAGGATAGATAGGCTCCACATTTTCTTAGTTAAGTGAAAAAGAGAAGCTCAGCCAAACCTAAATTATTAATATGAATATAATGTAGTAATTGCATTACCTTTGAGGATGGATAGACGTATACTCATGTTCATGAACTTGGGCTGATATGGTCATTTCCAACAAATTGACTTCTAAGAAAATTTTATTTATGGGTTTCAAATACCTGGGTCAACAACTCTGGTTCTGGCCCAAATGAAGAATTTTGGATTTTCTCTCTTGTCTAAAAAAAAAAACCAAAAACAAAATATGTGATAATTCTCAACATACTGAACATCAAGCAATGGAAGACAGTGATCCTTGAGATATGAACAATGAATAAGGTGAGCCCTATGATTGTCCCAACCGAGTACTTTGGTGAAGTTTCAGACCAGAGTATGGAGGAAAGGACCAATAAACTGAACAAGTTAAATTATTTAGAATTCCTTGAAAGGCATAAACTACCAAAACTCACTCAAGAATAACTAAATAACCTGGATAGCCCTATATGTACTGAATATTGTATAGTATATTAAATAAAGAAATTGAATTTTTAGGTAGAAACCTTCTGACAAAGGAAACTCTAAGCCCTGGAAGCTTCAGTGGTGAATTCTACCAAATATCTAGAGAGAAATGGTATCACTTTTTCAGAAACAGTTCCAAAAAATTGAAAAGGAGGGCCTACTTCTCAGTCCATTATAAAAGAAAAGGCATTGCTGTATTACTAAAACCAGACAAAGATACTACAAGAAGACCAATCATTAGTATCCCTCATTAATATACATGCCAAAATTTTAAATAAAATTTTTGCAAACCAAATATAACAATATATAAAATGTATAATACATCATGAATGGGGCTTCCCTGTTGGCTCAGACAGTAAAGAATCTGCCTGTAATGTGGGAGACCAGAATTAGATCCCTGGGTCAGGAAGACCCCTGGAGAAGGGAATGTCTACGCACTCCAGTATTCTTGTCTGGAGAATTCCATGGACAGAGGAGTCTGGCAGGCTATAGTCCACGGGGTCATAAGTAGCTGGACACAACTGATCAACTAGCACTTTGAACTTTTTAATATGTTAGTTTTATTCCAGGAATGTAAGATCAGCTTATAATTTGAAAATCAATAAACATAATTCACCACATTAAACAACTAGAAAAGGGGAAAAAAGTATATGACATGTCAATAGATACAGGAAAAGATTTAACAAAATCCAACATCCTTTCCTAATAAAAAATTTCTCAATGAACTGAAAATAGGAAAGAACTTCCTCAACCTGATAAAGGGCATTTATGAAAAATGTATAAGTAACATTAGACTTTATGATGAATGTTTTCAACTTAATTTCAGGAACAAGACAAGGATGTCTGCTTCCTCTATTTCAGTTCAATACTGTACCAGGAGTTTTAGCCAGATGAATAAAGCTAGAACAAAAAATAAAAGAAATTCATACAGGAAAGGAAGAAGTGAAACTGTCATTATTCACATATGATATCATTGTCCATGTAGAAGATCCAATGGAATCCACACACAAAAAAAGCTTTGAGTTTATGAATTCTTAATATAAGAACTGTAAATGTAATTAGTGGACTCTCAGAAGAATTTAAGTGTAATGACTCTAATATTTGGAATTCAGGAGTGTTTTAAAATGAGTTGAGCTTGGGGAAAAAAGTCACAATTATTTTAGATAAAAGATGTTGTTACAAAGTTCACTAACATCAGAAAACTAAGATCATGGCATCTGGTCCCATCACTTCATGGGAAAGAGATGGGGTAACAGTGGAAACAGTGTCAGATTTTATTTTGGGGGGCTCCAAAATCACTGCAGATGGTGACTGCACCCATGAAATTAAAAGATTCTTACTCTTTGGAAGGAAAGTTATGACCAACCTAGATAGCATGTTGAAAAGCAGAGATATTACTTTGTCAATAAAGGTCTATCTAGTCAAGGCTGTGGTTTTTCCAGTGGTCATGTATGGATGTGAGAGCTGGACTATGAGGAAAGCTGAGCACTGAAGAATTGATGCTTTTGAACTGTGGTGTTGGAGAAGACTCTTGAGAGTCCCTTGGACTGCAAGGAGATCCAACCAGTCCATTCTGAAGGAGATCAGTCCGGGGTGTTCATTGGAAGGACTGATGCTGAAGCTGAAACTCCAATACTTTGGCCACCTCATGCAAAGAGTTGACTTATTGGAAAAGACCCTGATGCTGGGAGGGATTGGGCGCAGGAGGAGAAGGGGACGTCAGAGGATGAGATGGCTGGATGGCATCACTGACTCGATGGACATGAGTTTGAGTGAACTCCGGGAGTTGGTGATGGACAGGGAGGCCTGGCGTGCTGTGATTCATGGGGTCTCGAAGAGTCGGACACGACTGAGCGACTGAACTGAACTGAACTGAACTGCACTGAGCTTTCAAGATCGCAGAGATGTAGATATCTATCTCAAACTATACTCTGTCAAAATTATGAACACCTGACCACTATTCTTGTAAACTACAAGCAACGCTATATATTACCTAAATCCACGACTGAGCAACTGGACTGAACTGAATTCTAACCACGTAGTATCTGTAAATAATCAAACCACTGATAGTACTTATAATGATTTTGTAAAAATAGTACATATATGAATTGCCCTTGCTATAAAGCTACTTGTTAAATAGGTCAAATATTATATAAGCATAGTGTCTGTACTGATTCCCTGTACACCACTCATGGCAATGTAGTTGTTTGCATGGTTTCAACATAATTAGAAAAAACAAATTTACAATCATAACTGTACCAGAAATGTCACACTTGAAGGCAAAATGCATTTCATTAAGTGGATAAGCCCACTCTAAAAGAATTAGAACTGCACTTCAGGCATGGGATTTGGTTTGGTACCCATTCTATGACTAATAGGATTCCAGCCTTACAAGAATATATATCATCACTCCTGGCAAGTCACATACAATCATGAATTTGAGTTCTTAGATGTGAAAAATGATTTTTGTTGTTGTTCAGTTGCTAAGTTGTGTCTACCTCTTTGTGATCCCATGGGCTGCAGCACGCCAGGCTCCTCTGTCCTCCACTGTCAAGGAGAGTTTGTTCTGATTCATGTCCATTGAGTCGGTGATACTATCCAACCATCTCATCTTCTGTTGCCCCTTTCCCCTTTTGCCTTCAATCTTTCCCAGAATCAGGGTCTTTTCCAACGAGTTGGTCCTTCACATCAGGTGGCCAAAATATTGAAGCTTCAGCATCAGTCCTACATTTTTAGGGATGATGGTTAATCCTAGAAAAAAACAGCCACTTTTTCTTTGATTCCTTGCCTCAGAATACACAAGGTGACAACAGCGGATACAAGTAAGGAGGTTTGGAAGGAAAGTGGAAAGAAAGATGGATAAATTAAAGAAAAAAAAGGAAGGGAAGGGAACTGGAAAGTAGAGAATTGAGGAGAGGAAGGAGAGAAATAGTTGAGCAAAGAAGGAGATGAATAAGGAGGAGAGAGAAGAGAAGAAAGGACATGGATGGGAGGAGAGAAAAGGAAATTCTGGAACAATAATGGAGCCTGGATTTTTTTTTTTTAATCTCTGAATAGAAATTAATTCTCTGTCTTTAAAATGGAGTAGTTCTAGTTTTGTTAAGCTAACAGCAAAGTCATTAATCAACACTTTTAATTGAACTTAGGTAAATAAAATAGGCCATGTTGAAAAGAATACAGATAATATAAAAGCTTTAGTCCACAGACTATATAAAACAGCTAATATTGATCTTGAGTTGCCACAAGATTTTGTTTGGAAATTCTCCTTTTACACTGGGAAAGGAATATCAGTATATGATGAAACACCATTGCAAGCATGATTCCATATATAGTGCATAGATTGAAACTATGTCTAATTTTTGCCATTTACTAAAAAATGTAAAAGAGACTGACTGGGCCAAAAGCATCCAGTGAGTCATCTTAGCACAAATATGCAATGAGAATCTTTTTTTTTTTTTTTTTTTGGTCTGAGAGAGATCTTTGAAGATTTTCTGAGTCAAAAGGAGGACTTTAAAAAACTGTCCAAATCTGCTCTGAGACAGAATCTTTTTCTGGTAATATAATGTACAACCTCATCTCAAGAAAAGATTGGCAGTCCTGATGAACTTTTTAAGCAGTTTAACTGTTTCTGATTAATGTAAAATGGATTAAAACCTCTTTGAAGAAACTAGTAACCCACCCAACCCAGATGACTGTCATTAGACCTGAAACTAAATTTACCTTTTAATTTCACTTCTCTTTTCCCCATAAATGTCTCTACCAAGAAAGAAATCCTTGAAATGGCCTGCTGTTTTACAAGTCTGTAAAATCCTTGACGTGTGTACATAGCTCAATGTTATTTAATGGCACTTTGTGTAAAAGGAATAGTAAATTGTAACTTACTAATGGACTTTTAAAAATGACAATGTTAAAGACAAATTATATTGCTCTTGCTTAAGAAAAAACACACCAAAATCATCACTACATTAGACACTGTTTTAAGGGGGAAATAATTCCAGAATTATCAGTAACAACATGTCGTGTGACATGACAACCACTTCTGGGGTGACGTGGGACATATGCCTAAACACAGGGAATAAGAACAGTTATAAGACTTATCAGGAAAACCAGCCAGTATCTAAGGTTCTGAGCAGGATTAAACATCACAAATGGATTATGGGTATCAGGTAAAGTAGTCACGAGATAGCACGTCACATAAGCACAGTGATTGCTAAGGAAGAAATACTACTACTACTAAGTCGCTTCAGTCGTGTCTGACTCTGTGCGACCCCACAGACGGCAGCCCACCAGGCTCCCCCGTCCCTGGGATTCTCCAGGCAAGAACACTGGAGTGGGTTGCCATTTCCTTCTCCAATGCATGAAAGCGAAAAGTGAAAATGAAGCCGCTCAGTCGTGTCCGACTCTTAAGAGACCCCATGGACTGCAGCCCACCAGGCTCCTCTGTCCATGGGATTTTCCAGGCAAGAGTACTGGAGTGGGATGCCAAATAATTCTTAGTAAAACAGAATGAAAGTAGTATGACTGCTTCACTCAGTCTTCTACAGCATAGAGATTATGGGTTACCTGAAAGTACTAAATCACATGTGCAGATATCTATGAAGTATTCAGTAATCCAGATCCTACTTAGGGGAGATCAAAATCTACTCAGACTGTCAGTTTCTAATATTATCCAAAATTTATTTTCAGTTACAACAAACCAAACAAATGCTTGATATAAGCACCAGATGTTGCCCCTGCAGGATTTTTTTTTTTTAATCCTAGGCTGTACAAAATCAGACAGCTAATACCATGTGAAAAAATTAGAGAATGTAAATTAAACAATAGAATGTTTAACTTCAAAGTAAAAAAAGTAAGCCAGGTTCTCGTTAAGAGTATGGACAAGAGACAATGGTACAAAAGAAGAAATCTTACCTCCACACCCAAGAAGGTGAGGGGTCAGGTATGGTTTTCCCAACATGTGTGCCATTCTTTCTGTTTCTTGCAAGCCCTGGAGGAGAGCAGCAGAGAGGTCTTTATAGACATTTTGGGGAGCCAGGTAATGAACTGAGGGTCAAAACAGCAGAAAAAGATGATAAATCTGACTTTTCCTACTAATCTACATACCCAAAGTGTAGCTGTTTGTAACCTCAGTAACAGGGTAAAAAAATTACCTCTTGGTTGCCAACCCTAGATCATATATCATGTAACCCTTTCATTATAACAGTTGTTCTTAGAGTGGTTCCACTAAATCAAGAAAGACCTTGCCTATTGAAAGGGGAGGGAGAAATATGCAATGAAGTTTAAGTAAGCAGCTGGTTTGGACTTTTACATGATACTGAAGAGATATAACTTTATTCTAAGAGCATGGGGAAGCCAACTGTTTTGAGCATAAGTGGCAAGATCTATTGTATTCTTTAAATATTAGTTTGTAAAGAAGGAATTATGGAGAGGCTAGTCAGGATACTTTTGCTGCACTCTAGGTAAGAAATGGAGAAGGCAATGGCACCCCACTCCAGTACCCTTGCCTGGAAAATCCCATGGGCGGAGGAGCCTGGTAGGCAGCAGTCCATGGGGTCGCCAAGAGTCAGACACGACTGAGCGACTTCACTTTCTCTTTTCACCTTCATGCACTGGAGAAGGAAATGGCAACCCACTCCAGTGTTCTTGCCTGGAGAATCCCAGGGACGAGGGAGCCTGATGGGCTGCCGTCTATGGGGTCGCACAGAGTCGGACATGACTGAAGTGACTTAGCAGCAGCAGTAGCAGCAGGTGAGAAATATTAGGGCTTAAAATATAGTGAAGAATAGAAGTAGACAGATTTAAGATATATTACAGAGAAACTAAGAATACTTTTTTGTGGTTTGTGAATGGGGGATGAGAGAAAGGGGGAAATGAAAGCGATTCCCTGACTTTCTATTTGGGTCACTGAGGACATAACTGATCTGAGGACAGACTAAGAGATTAATAGGTTTGGGAGTGAAGTCAGGAGTTCAGATTTCAATGTGTAGAGTTTAAAAACCTTAGCAGACCTCCAAATAAAGGTGTCAATTAAACATTTGTCTATATGACATTCTCAGAGAAAATGTCAGGGTTAGATAAATACATTTGATAATCATCAGCATGTAAGTTGTATTATAAAAATGGATTTAGATGAACTTCACTGTGGAGAGAGTGAAATAAGCAGAAGAAGATATATCAAGAGCAAGTTCTAAAGCAAGAATGAGTGTTCCATTGAATTTGGGGAAATGGAGGTCATTGGTGACTGACGAGAATAGGTTCACTGAAGTGATAAAGCAAGATTAAGAGTAAGTGGGAAGAATTCCCTGGTGGCACAGTGGTTAAGAGTTTGCCTGATAATGCAGGGGACATGGGTTCAATCCCTGGACCAGGAAGATTCCACGTGCTGCGGAGCAACAAAGCCCAAGTACCACAACTCCTGAGCACACACACCTAGAGTGTGCGTTCTGCAACAAGAAAAGCATCACAATGAGAAACCTGAGCACTGTAAAGAAGAAGAGCCCTTGCGCACTACAACTAGAGAAAGCCTGTGGACAGAAGTGAAGACCCAGTGTGGTCAAAAATAAAATTAAATAAATAAAGATTATCAAAAAAAGAGCAAGTGGGAAGTGCGAAGGTTGAGCAAACTCTGGGGGATGGTGAAGGACAGGGAAGCCTGGAATGCTGCAGTCCACGGGGCAGCAAAGAGCTGGACATGACTTACTGAATGAACAACAACAGGAAGTATGAAATGAAGACAAGCTGTGGAAACAGAATGGTAGCCAGAATGGGACGATGGATCAAGACACTCTGCTTTTGTTATTGCTTTTTTAACAGGAAGAAGGCCCTAGGGTGTGTGTGCATACTCAGAGAAATGGCCTAGTCAATAATGAGAAAGCAATGATAGAGGACAACATTGGAGAGCCTAAGGATGAACTGATGGTGGTGGTTGTCCAGTCACTCAATCGTGTCGGACTACTTGTGACCCCAAAGACTGCGGCACCAGGCTTCCCCGTCCTTCACCAACTCTGGGAATTTGCTCAAACTCATGTCCATTGAGTCGATGATGCCATCCAACCATCTTGTCCTCTGTCGTCCCCTTCTCCTCCTGCCTTCAATCTTTCCCAGCATCAGAATCTTTTCCAATGAGTCAGCTTTTTGCATCAGGTGGCTAAAGTATTGGAGCTTCAGCTTCAGCATCAGTCCTTCCAGTGAATATTCAGGACTAATTTCCTTTAAGATTGACTGATTTCTTCTCCTTGCAATCCAAGGGACTCTCAAAAGTCTTCTTCACACCTCCATTCAAAGTCATCAATTCTTTGGTGCTCAGCCTATTTTTATTGTCCAGCTCTCACATCTGTACATGACTACTGGGAAAACATAGCTTTGACGACATGGACTTTTGTAGGCAAAGTAATGTCTCTGCTTTCTAAAACGCTGTATAGGTTTGTCATTGCTTTTCTTCCAAGCAGCAGACATCTTTTACTTTCATGGCTGCAGTCACCATCTGCAGTGATTTTGGAGCCTAAGAAAATAAAGTCCCTCACTGTTTCCACTGTTTCCCCATCTGTTTGCCATGAAGTGATGAGACCAGATGCCATGATCTTCGTTTTCTGAATGTTAAGTTTTAAGCCAGGTTTTCCCACTCTCTTCATTCGTCTTTCACTCTTTAGTTCCTCTTCACTTTCTGCCATAAGGGTGATATACTGGCATATCTGAGGTTATTGATATTTCTCCCAGCAATCTTGACTCCAGCTTGTGCTTCATCCAGCCCAGCATTTCGCATGATGTACTCTGCATAGAAATTATATAAGCAGGGTGACAATATACAACCTTGATGTACTCCTTTCCCAATTTTGAACCAGTCCATTGTTCTATATCTGGTTCTTACTGTTGCTTCTTGACCTGCATACAGGTTTGTCAGGAGGGAGGTAATGTGATCTGGTATCCTCACCTCTTTAAGAATCTTACAGTTTGTTGTGGTCTACACAGTCAAAGGCTTTAGTGTAGTTATTGAAAAAGAAGTAAATGTTTTTCTGAATTCCCTAGCTTTTACTATGATCCAACAGATGTTGGCAATTGGGTCTCTGATTCCTCTGCATTTTCTAAATCCAGCTTGAACATCTGGAATTTCTCAGCTCACATACTGTTGAAGCCTAACTTGAAAGATGTTGAGCATTACTTTGCTAGCATGTGAAATGAGTGCAATTGTGCAGCAGTTTGAACATTCTTAGGCATTGCCCTTCTTTTGGGATTGGAATGAACACTGACCTTTTCCATTCCTGTGGCCACTGCTAAGTTTTCCAAATTTGCTGGCAGATTGAGTGTAAGCACTTTAACAGCATATCTTTTAGGATTTGAAATAGCTCAGCTGGAATTCCATCACCTCCACTAGCTTTGTTTGTAGTGATGCTTCCTAAGATCCATTTGACATCACACTTCAGGATGTCTGGCTCTAGGTGAGTGAACATATCATTGTGGTTATCCTGGTCATTAAGATCTTTTTTGTATAGTTCTTCTGTTTATTTTTGCCACCTCTTGTATTTTCTGCTTTTGTTGGGTGTTACCATTTCTGTCCTTTATTGTACCCATCTTTCCAAGAAATGTTCCCTCGGTATCTCTATTTTCTTGAAGAGATCTCTAGTCTTTTCAGTTCTATTGTTTTCTCTATTTCTTTGCATTGTTTACTTAAAAATGCTCTTATCTTTCCTTGCTACTCTTTGGAGCTCTGCATTCAGATGGATGTATCTTTCCTTTTCTCCTTTGCCTTTTGCTTCTCTTTTTTTCTCAGCTATTTGTAAGGCCTCCTCAGACAACCACTTTGCTTTTTGTATTTCTTTTTCTTGATGATGCTTCTGATCACTTCCTCCCATACAGTGTTACGAAACTCTGTCCATAGTTCTTCAGGCATTCTTTCAGATTTAATCCCTTGAATCTCTTTGTCACTTCCACTGTACAAACAGATTCAAGGGATTAGATCTGAGAGAGTGCCTGAAGGTGGGAGAAAGCAGTTCTGTGCTTAGGTAGGACAAGTGTCTGCAGAAAAAGGACATATATGAAAACCCTGTGTGAGGAAAGAGTGAGATCCATATTTTGAAATTAATTAGGGACCACAGGATGCCAGCACTTCCCTCAAAAATAGCTCAAAGAGTCAGTGAATTGAGGCAGCAATGGGAAATGGCCATAGGGCAATGTGAAGAAGACTAATTAGAGAACTACAGTCAGAGCAGCTGGCCCAGCTGATCCCAATGCAGCCTGTACCAAAGAGCACATGTCTGCAGCGTTTTCAGTGGCATACTGGTAAACTGGCTCTCCAGAAAAAGAAGAAAGGAAGGAAAGGAGGAAGGGAAAGAGGGAGGAATAAAAGAAGGAAGAGGGGAGGAAGGGAGGAAAGGAGGGAGGGAGGAAGAAAAAAATGAAAATGGCAGATTAGAAAGCACCAGGAACCTATCTCCTCACCAAGAAAACAACTGTATCGGCAGAATCTGTCTGATGTAACTATTTTAGAATGCTGGAGTCTGTTGAAACCTTGGACGACAGGGGAAGACTTGGACAGTAAACTGCAGTTAATTTTGGTCAGTTTCAGCTCTTGGTACAGTAGCAGCTGCCTATCTCCCAACACCAACTCCATGGCAGGCAGCTGTGCACGTGATCCTGGGGCAATTGCACAGAGCCTGGAGGAGACAGGGTGGACAAAAAGGACCCTGACCTCCAAATATCAGAGGCTGTGTTCTGATTGCTGATTGCTGCTTCTGATCACAAAGTGCAGACATAGACGTGGGTGGCCACCGTTGTTGTGCCTCCTTCTATTACTGACAAGCCCCACCCTCCAGGACTGAAGTGGGACCTTTTGTCTTTTCCCTCTTTTGGAAGCCAGAAGTTATAGATTAGGACATCCTAAAGCAACTGCTTATATAGGGAAAATTAGAAAGTGACCATATATGCCCAGGAAAAGGGGCAGACTCAAAATATCTGAAAGGATCAAGGGCTTCCCTGGTGGCGCGGATGGTAAGGAATCTATGAGCAATGTAGGAGACCTGGGTTTAACCCTGCAGGGGAAGGTCTCCTGGAGAAGGGAATGGCTACCCCCTCCAGTATTCTTGCCTGGAGAATTCCATGGACAGAGAGGCTGGCAGACTACAGTCAATGGGGCCACAAAGAATCAGATACAACTGAGCAACTAAGTGTACACTTCAGGCTGTTTCCTTTCTAATTGTTTCATTTCTCTGGTGGAAATAAACCATTTCTTTTTGTCTTAGAGTCATTCTGTTCAAAAAATATGAAAAATATTTTATTTTTTTATTTTTATTTTTTGAAAAATCTTTTAAAAAGTAAGTCTATACTCAATATTCAGCGTAATACAAAAGATGAAGTAGATCTTAAGCTACCAGTAAAATTGACTGCAACTGTTAAGAGGTTGAATTGTACAGCATGGAGAAAAAGATGACTATGAAATGAGAGCAAAAATCATTTTTTTAAGTGTGTAAAATGCCACATTATATACCCTATTCTTAAATTATTCATGCTGAATAAATATAATGTAGAAACCAAGTTTTACAAACAGCAAATCGTAACAAAAGAATTGAAACTATTTTTTTTGTTATCATATGAATCTACAACAGATTCAAAAAGTATTGGGCAAACTGAATAGAGTTCTGAGAATGCTATGCACATTTGCAGAACAATCAAAACACTTCCCACAGAAAGGGGGGCGGGGGGGTGGGGGGAAAGCAGATTCTATTGAAAAACATTTTCATGACACAGAACCACTGAATTAAGTGACTTTCAAATAAAGGTGCGAACCCTACGGTAATTTCAAGTCACATTCAATATGAAGCAAAGATTTACATGAAAGAAGTACTTTCAGATGTATGAACATTCAAAGGTAAGAAATGTACTCAGTGAAGTAGAGAACCCGCAAGGCTTTGCAATAGCCTGTCCATTGTTCAAGAATGCTGACTTCAAAAGGGATTGCAGAAAGAAAGGAAAAATTGGAATAAACACAGATCAAGTAATGAAAGAGCACAATAAAAGTGAGCTCCTATACCTATATACCTGAGTCCAGATGCTATTTCTGTATAGATGATCCAGACATGATTAAGTCACAGCATCTCAAAACCTCAACTAATCTTGACTGCTATCAGATTTTCTTTCTCCAAATCCTGTTTGATGATAGCCCAGCTACCCAGTTACACAACATACCTCAGAGTCACCTTTGAATCCTCACTTGCTCCCATCTGCCCTCATCTTTTACTAATTCTACTGCTTTCATTGCTAGTGTCTAGACACTCCGAATTTCATTCTGTTTGTTAATGGCTGAATCAGAGCCCCATTCATCTCTTGCCTAGGTCACTGTAACAGTATCTTAATTGATCTCCAATGTCCCCAGTGTTTTGCCTTTCAATTTTTCTCCACATTGCTGCCAAAATAATCATCCTAAAATGCAAATCTGATAATATCACTTCCTTGATAAATATCCTCCAAAATTTCCTTGGTACCAACTGGGATAAAATCCAGACTCTCAGCATGAGATTAAAAGCCCTGATAAGGACTGTGTTAGTGCTCAGTCGTGTCTGACTCTGCGACCCTATAGACCGTAGCCCACCAGGCTCCTCCATCCATAGAATTCTCCAGGCAAGAATACTGGAGTGGGTAGCCCTTCCTTTCTCCAGGGGATCTTTCCAACCCAGGGATTGAACGCAGGTCTCCTGCATTGCAGGAGTATTTTTACCATCTGAGTCACTAGGGAAGACTTCCCTACCCATTCTTTCCCTCATATCCCCTGCTCATCCTTCCAAACCCAACTCAAGAATTATCCCCTGTGAATATTCATTCATGGCCTCCTTATCTGAATCAGGCTTCCTAGTCACAGCTCCTTGCAGTTCCCTTTGTCTTCAAATTTATCTCAGTTTCTCATAATTGAATGACCATGTTTCTTTATTCATACTATTCTGTGAGGACATTAAGAAAAAGTACCATTGTTCTTCACTTTTGTATCTCCAGCAAGGTTCATGAATACATAATAAGCAGTTCAAGTATTTCAGAAAGAGAAAATAGGGAAGGAAAAAAAAAGGGGTTACTAGATAATGCTAGGAACCTTTTAGCTCTAAAATTCTGTCTTTATGATTCCTTTCATTTGGGCCAGACTCTCATGTCATACACTTATAATCTACAGGCAGTAAGAGGATAGCTATCAAAACCAAGAAACTATTCTTCTGTTGTCCAGTTCCAAGAGAAAACGTTCCCTTAAACTCACCACATAAAGACACAAAGCTTCAAGCCGAGAGAAATATGTAGTAGTAGGATAAATTCTTAGAAGTATCAAGAGAAATAGATACCTAGGTGGTATACTAGAGAGCCAATTTTTACCTCCAAAGCAACAGTGCTCAGAATATACAAACAGATCATGCAGGTCCATATAAAAAATACAAACAACCCAATCAAAATATAAGCAGAAGATCTAATAGACATTTTACCAGAGACGACATATAAATAGTCAAAAAAAAAAAACACATGAAAAGATACTCAACATGATTAAGTTCTAGAGCAACAAACACAAATCAAAACCACAATAATGTATCATCTCACACCAATCAGAATGTCCATCATCAAAAAATCCACAAACAATAAATGTTGGAGCGGGGGTGGAGAAAAGGGAATGCTCCTACACTGTTGGTGGGAATATAATTGGTACAACCTCTATGAAGAAAGTATGGAGGTTCGTTAAAAGATGAAAACTAGGACTACTATATGATCCAGCAATTCCACTCCTGGTGAAACGCATAATTTGAAAAGATACACACATTCCTGTTTACAATAGCCAGGACATGGAAGCAACTGATGGCCATCTACAGAGGAGCAGATAAAGAAAATTTGGCATCTATATATTTATGAGAAGGAAATGGCAATCAACTCCCGTATTCTTGTCTGGAAAATTTCATGGACAGAGGAGGCTACAGGCTACAGTCCATGGGGTCACAAAGAGACAGCCATGACTTAGTGCCTGAGCATATGTATGTGTGTGTGTGTATATATATATATATATATATATATATAAACACAATAGAAAATTACTCAGCCATTAAAAAAGAATGAAATTAGCAACAACATGGATGGACCCAGAGATTTTCATACTAAGTGAAATGTCAAAGATAAATGTCATATGATATCACTTATATGTGGAATCTAAAAATAATGATACAAATAAACTTATTTACAAAACAGATTCACAGATGTTGAAAACAAACTTATTGTTGCCAAAGGGAAAAAGTGTGGAGAGGGAGGGATAAATTAGGAGTTTGGGATTAACATATGCACACTACTATATATAAAATAGATAATCAACAAGGATTACTCTACAGCACAGGGAACTCTACTCAATATTCTGTAATAACCTATACAGGAAAAAACGTGAAAAGGGGCCCTCCCTGGCAGTCCAGTGGTTAAGACTCAGCACTTCCACTTCAGAGAGTGTGGGTTTGATCCCTGGTTGGGGAACTAAGACCTCACATGTCCTGTGGTACAGCCAAAAATTTAAAAAAAAAAAAAAAAAAGAAGAAGAAGAAAGAATCTGAAAAGGGATGGATAAATATATATGCATAATTGAATTACTTTGCCTTTACTGAACTGATGCAACATAATACATACACTCCAATATAAAATAATAATTGTTTAAAAAAAAACAGAAAAACAAACAAAAAATGTTCAGAATTGCACAGGTCATCTTCCCATCCTGCAGAGATATCAAAGTCAAATGTCAGGGAGGTGAAGCCTTTTCACACACTAGAGGGCAGTCTTGGAGCAGCAGTAAGTGTTTTCATGCTTATGAAATTTTTTTGTCTGGGTTTTTCTTCCCTTATCAGGTTAAAATGTATCTCTCTTTATTCCTAGACTCTAGGAGTCAGATTTGGTTGTGCCCTTCTCTGTGGCATACTCATAACTCTTCTACAGCATTCATCACACTGTTGTTATTGTTTCTAGATAACTGGTGAGAAAAAATTTTCCATAGGGCTCTTGCCTTTTTGCCCATTTGAGCAAAGATATTGACAGCTTTTGCTTCCAACTATCCTTTCAAGGATGTTTGTATGGCAAACTGTCTTTCAAGACAGAGATAATGTCTTCCTTCTAGGGGGAAAAAGGCAGGTTTTTTCCCTAACATGTGTTGATATCAAAGAAGATGACTTATACCAAGTTAAAGTTAGGCAAGTTCACTAGCAGCCTCCTTTTCAACACTGGGAGCTTCCTAAGCTCAGGGTTCCTCAGCTTTGATATCAACCTCCTATATACACACCTACCTGGTCACTTTACATTGCCGCCATGGAATCTGGTGGGGGTTGGGAAGGATTCCATGAGAGTATGAGGTTTGTGCCACCTGCTGTGCACTAGTTGTTGTTGTTGTTCAATCACTGAGTCATGTCCGACTCTTTGCTACCCCACGGACTGCAGCATGCCAGGAATCCCTGTCCTTCACTAACTCTTGGATTTGCTCAAACTCATGTCCATTGACCCAGTGATGCCATCCAACCATCTCTCTCTGTGGCCCCCTTCTCCCCTTGCCCTCAATCTTTCCCAGCCTCAGGGTCTTTTCCAATGTGTTGACTCTTCACATCAGGTGGCCCAAGTATTGGAGCTTCAGCATCAGTCCTTCCAATTAATATTCAGGGTTGACTTCCTTTAGGATGGACTGGTTGGAACTCCTTGCTGTACAAGAGACTCTCAAGAGTCTTCTCCAACACCACAGTTCAAAAGCATCAATTCTTCACCACTCAGCCTTCTTTATGGTCCAACTCTCACATCTGTACATGACTACTGGAAAAACCATAGCTTTGACTAGATTGACCTTGTCCTTTTCTCTGAGCCAGGAATCTCATGTATTACGCCAGTCAACTCTTTGCGACCCTAAAGACTGTAGACCACCAGGTTCCTCTGTCCAAGGAATTTTTCAGGCAAGAATACTGTAGTGTGTTGCCAATTCCTCCTCCAGGAAATCTTCCCAACCTAGGGATTGAACCCACATCCCTTGTATCTCCTGCATTGGCAAGCTGATTTTTACCACTGAGCCATGTAAGAAGCCCTGGTAAGCATTTAAATAGAGTGAAATCTCAGACCTTTTTTGAGTTTCTGATAAAGTGCAAAGTGTGTGTGTATGTGTGTGTTTAATCTAAAGCCCTCCCTCAATACCTACATTTGATGACACAAATTTATGTAGAGGAATAGGAATCGCATGGAAGATAAAAACTTGGACTATGATTCCTCTTTTTTCCACTCAGCAATCCACCATCAACATTAAAGTTCAAAATTTAAAGTATATTTTATATATAAAAACATAAAATCATGTATTTTTTCAATAAAGGAAAATGAGGGCTTCTGACTGAAAATGTAACATAAGGAAGAAGAGGTTTGGACCTGCATTATAGATGGAAATGTTGCTTCTGGATTCTGCTTTTGGTTGACTTTGGAACCCATGCTTATCCAGTCATTCTTGCACTGCGGGTGTGTCTGGTAAAATGACTCTGTATGTGCAGCCAAAAATTGAAGCAGCATAACTAATAAAAATTGGAACCCAAGTAGTTTAGTTGTGGGCAGCTTCCTTCCGAGAGGGATACCAAGGAAAGTAATGTCTTCTTCCTCAATGCAAGAAGATTTCAAGGCTGAACAAAACTTCCCAAGAGATGAGAGATTCAATGGTAATAGCAATGGGATCAGCAAATGAGGCATCAGAACCAGCAAGAATGGAGAATTTCACTGAACCATAGTTCTGTGAATCTCCTGGGGCCCTTAAGCCTGCTCTCATTGGCTTAGGAGCTGGGGCTCCAGCGACCCTGGAGCCACCTGATGACAGGCTGGATGTACCTGATAGATAAAGTTATCCAGATGTCAGTCTCAGCGGGGTCCAGACAAAAGGTCTGAATTTCTATTTATTCTGAGATAACTGATTCATGGTTATGAGTAAGCATCCCTGGGGAGTCTTAGAAAAATTAGGGAAGGGGAACCTTGCTAGTAAACTGGGAGAGGTTTTAAAGCCATTGAAATGTGGGTCGTAAATACAAATGCAATTTCATTTTATCCACAAGCTTGTGAAGCACAGGGGACATTTGGTAACAAAAATATCAAAGTACAAAAGATAAATTTCACAGGAAAAGTTTACAGCTTGTCCTCTGCAGGACAGACTATCTGTGCTGCTCTTTCATCACAGTTAGTTAAATGAGGGCTCTGGCAGCGCAATGACTCAGAGACAGCAAAATAAAGTCGTAACATCAATATCCTCAAATGTTTGGGGATATATTTGAGAACATAAATATTAAATGTTGAAAAAGGGATTCAACCTGCCCTTCACGTCCAGCCAGCTGGCTTTTCTCCATCATGCCGTGTCCTCTAAGATTATCCAAGTGAGAAAAACAAAACTTTCAAGGAGCAATGGTCTATAGCACTTTGTAAAGAGGTTGTGAATTAGCGGTTTTGTCGTTGCTGCTGTTGTATTTCATTTTTATAAATAAAAATTTAATTGTTCTGACTCCCCAGTCATAACAGATATCTCATTTGAGGGCAGCTATTTCAGTGTAAGGGACTGTGAGCACTTCCAACCAAATAAAATTTCCCAGTATCTATCCAATGTTACCATTGATAGGTAAATTTCAACAAATCATTTCTTTGAAAGAAGACTTTGCTGACATTCAAGGTCTGTTGTTTAATAATGCATTAAGTTTGTTGATTACTCTTTCCAATATGGCTGCTAAGGAGAGCCATTGGGAATAATAAAAAATGAGAGGAGTAAATTAAGAACATGGCATATAAACTTCATGGTTACCCAAGATTTTCATAAAAGATGAAGAAAAAAGGAGAAAACAAGTAAAGCAGGAGGTGAGACAGCTCCAGAAGCAAATGTCACAGATTTTACCCATGACTTGACAATAAGAGCCACGGAAAAATCTAAATTCCTTTCTGAAACTTGGAACTTCATACCTTTTCTCTGAAGTGCACCTCCCAAAGTATGTTAAGTGACTACCACTTAGGGAAAGTTCTGAACCCTATTTGGTTGCATACTATTTAACAGAAGCCCAATGTCATCTCACCTAAATACACTAGAATGAAAATCCCACCAAGAGGAAAAAGGATGATAGAGAGAGGTAAATATTCCCCTAGCATGTATGATTAGCACCTCTGATGATTCTTCTTGAGCTCAAAGAGCTGTTATTAGAAAATTGTAACTCTGGGTAGTTAAGTGTGGCAGATGGCATATAGGAGTGAGTGGTGTGCAATTTACAGTAAACAAATTCTTTATCTTTGACAGGTCATGGGGAGAACTAAAACGGTCTCCAATTCAATCAGGGAATACACTAAAAAACACTGACATGCAGATTCACTAATTATAGTGAAATGTGTTAAAAAGCTACAATTATCCCAATGGATGGAATCTTTTCCCATGAAGACGAGAGAACACCACCCAGAGTCAGGGGCTGACAGCAGGATCCCATTTGTAAATGTGCCCCCAGGTTGGCTGACACCTGTTCAGAGAAGATATTCAAGTCTTCAGGACTTTCCACGTGGTCTTCTCTCAAGACAGGTACACTTTCTGATAGTATATATGAGTGTGATTTCATCAGCTGTTCTTGTATTAAACATAAAAGCAAAATCTGTAGCTGATGTTTCTTTCTGTCTTAAAGGAAGAGGATCATAAGTTAGTGGGAGTGTTTCTTATAATACCCCTTAGTTATCATTAAAATAATGTTTCAAATGTCCCAGAGCTTGATTTCTACCTCCACAGAAAGAAGAAAGAAAACATAACACAAATATGAATGTGTTTCTTAATAAAAGTTATTTGATCATATATTGAACTGTGGCCATGAAAATTTATCAGACTGAGAGATACAGGCACAGAATGTGCAATCATATAATTTTTAGGAACCACCTATACGATATAGACTGTCGCCTAAACTGGAGTACTCCATGGGATTTACTGGTGGCTTGGAGCATATGAACCTTATAGAGGTGCAATGGGGTGCTCTTAAATGATGCCATGTGGGTTGTTGCTGTTCTGTTGCTAAGTTGTGTCTGACCCTTTGTGACACAGGACTTCAATCCAAAGGAGTGAGACCATTGCATTGGAGGACTTGACTTGGATAATCCCTTAAATTCAGTGGTAAATGGGTGTTTGCACTCAGTCATGTCTGACTCTTTGTGACCCCATGGACTGTAGCCTGTCAGGCTCCTCTGTCAGGCAAGAATCCTGGAGTGGGTTGTCATTTCATTCTCCAGGGGATCTTTCTAACCTAAGGATTGAAGCCAAATCTACCACATTGAAGGCAGATTCTTTACCCACTGAGCCATCAGTGGGGGAAGCCCCTCAATGGTAGATACTGGAATGTAAAAAAGAACAGCTATGACTTGAGGAAAGATTTTATCAAACACCCTTCAGATATCTGGAGACCTGGGAAATTTTGCTGGGTTTGTACTATTTTGTGTGTGTGTGTATCTGTGTTATTATTTGTAACATAACCATTACCTAAGGAAGTTCGGGCTAGAATTTCAAGTGTGCCAGTTGTACTGTAAATGACCTAAGCATCCTTGGTGTGCCAGGCAATTCTGAAGGAAAAAACTACAGACACTGTCCTGGAATTGTGGCACCCTCATTTTTTTTTTGATGAGAGATTGATTCTTCATTCTAACTGGGAAAAAAAATGTGACAATGTGTCATCTTTAAAAACTTATCTAATAGGTGTGACTGGTGGCTGTTTGACCACTTACTGTTTATCATGTCACTGGTCCAGATTTCTTCCTGAAGGGGATACATGACTTTTTGTTGGGAGTGTATTATAGGCTAATGTTTCTGGACTCAGGACAGATATATAAAGAGACAGTGACTAAGTGAGCCTCAGGGTCTTTCTTTTTTTTTTTTTAATCCTATTATACAGGAAGTGGTAATTTTGGGGGGCTCCAAAATCACTGCAGATGGTGACTGCAGCCATGAAATTAAAAGACGCTTACTCCTTGGAAGAAAAGTTATGACCAACCTAGATAGTATCTTCAAAAGCAGAGACATTACTTTGCCGACTAAGGTCCATCTAGTCAAGGCTATGGTTTTCCCAGTGGTCATGTATGGATGTGAGAGTTGGACTGTGAAGAAGGCTGAGCACCGAAGAATTGATGCTTTTGAACTGTGGTGTTGGAGAAGACTCTTGAGAGTCCTTTGGACTGCAAGGAGATCCAACCAGTCCATTCTGAAGGAGATCAGCCCTGGGATTTCTTTGGAAGGAATGATGCTGAAGCTGAAACTCCAGTACTTTGGCCACCTCATGCAAAGAGTTGACTCATTGGAAAAGACTCTGATGCTGGGAGGGACTGGGGGCAGGAGGAGAAGGGGATGACAGAGGATGAGATGGCTGGATGGCATCACGGACTCGATGGACGTGAGTCTGAGTGAACTCTGGGAGATAGTGATGGACAGGGAGGCCTGGCGTGCTGCGATTCATGGGGTCGCAAAGAGTCGGACACGACTGAGCGACTGAACTTAACTGAAAGGAAAAAAATTACACTTTAATTCATTGGATCTATAACTCACAAGGATAAGAGAATATGATTTGGGACTTTGCTTTGGAATTTAACTTGAGAATTCCGTAATTTAATTTGTGTTTTCAGTCTTTGAACTTTAATTTTCCCCTGGCAATATGATGATAGCATTCAGCAGATATTCAAGTATGAGGGCCTCCTATATTGAAGGCATTTTGTTTTTGGAATATATGTTGTTGTTTAATCTCACTGCATGCCCTCTACGAGGCCGTGTGTCTAGAAATAATGTGGGAGGAAAAATAGAATGAGGTGACCTCTAAGCACTGGGTAGAGCAAGGATCTGGGATTAATTGAAATAATGTACTGTTCTCATTCATTTTTAGAGCCTTCTAAACCAAAGTCTACACTACTCACCAGTGGTCCAGGTTGCACAGCAGAGCCCTGTTGGAATTCAGAGAATGGCTTCATGAAGCTCAGAGTATAGCTCTGTAGGAAGTGATCTCCTCTGGGACCCATAGACACATTCTGGGAAACCACAGGCTCATTGCCAAGCCAACTGGTTTAGAGGAACAAACAGTTGGTGATGTTATGGAAAATATTCATCCCTCACTCTTTGTGATGCTTCTCTACAGAGAGAAATTTTAAGTTAAGGTGTCCAAGCCTTTGCACTACCACTTCCTCACTTCTCATGGCCACTACTCACCTACTATTTTTGTGGGAAGAAATTGGTAAATCAGGTTTCCAAATTAGGTGGAGTCTTCTATTACACCTCTGAAATATCAATAATTTAGTTTCCTTTTCCCTAGCCACCCAAAGCAATGAATGGGAGGCAGTGATACTGGGTAGGTCTCCATCTGGAAAGTGTTAGCAACCTAATTTGTTTTTATTTAAGCCACATTCTTCACACTAGCAATAAAAGTAATGACATTTTCATCTCTTTCTGCCTGTAACTATATCTCCAACAGTTCTACATTCAAGCAGAGAATAAGGGTGTTATTAGCCAATTCAGTGGAGAAGGCAATGGCACCCCACTCCAGTACTCTTGCCTGGAAAATCACATGGACAGAGGAGCCTGGTAGGCTGTAGTCCATGGTGTTGCACAGAATCAGACACGACTGAAGTGACTTAGCAGCAGCAGCAGCAGCAGCCAATTCAGATTCCTATACATTCTAGTTGTCTTAAGTATTTAAATTACCTTCGATATCAAAATAAGAACATTCACTTCTATGTATCTACTCCAGTTTCTAAAGCTATGTGAGAACTCACCTTCCAGAAAAAAATGAAGATTGAGTAAACATACTTTCATAGCTTTTAAAAATCCCCTCACATTATAGTTTTGACATGAAATAGTCATAAACTTCATGGATATTACATTTATATTGGAAATAAATGTGTCATATATATAATATTTTAATATTAATTAAAAAATCGAATCTTCTTCATGAGCCCTTATCTTATCCTACTCAATAACTAGAAAACCCAAGCTTCTTAGGTGGACGTTGTCTTTCTTTGGACTATAGCAATCGCCCTGCTTCCACCCAATTCTATTCATGAGGAATCTCCTACCCCAAGACTCTTGATAAGAGGCAGTTACTACTGCCCACTCTGGGAACCAAATTTTTTCTCCCAGCTTTCACATGACCTAGCTTCTACCAATAATATACACACATTAGATCTTGGCTTAGAGTCTGGGATACACAGAAGCAGGGAGTGTGCAAAATCAATTCTTTCAATATTGCCAGTAAGATCAACAGTTGCATCCATCTCCCAAAGCTGGTAGCAATAGAAAGAGTTCCAGCATTATCTCTATTGTCCAGCAATGATCATGGAGGCACTTTCAATGGAGATGCTCATTCTCAGCAGTGTTGTCTTGATGGATGCATTCTGCAGAATGATTTGGACTTTGACTAGGTAGCCTCCAAGTCTAGTTTTAAAGCAGTCACAGCAATTGTTAACCAACTAATAGCTTAGGAAGAAGAGTTGGCAAGAAAACACAGAAGAACTATACAAAAAAGACCTTCATGACCCAGATAATCACGATGATGTGATGACTCACCTAGAGCCAGACATCCTGGAATGTGAAGTCAAATGGGATTTAGGAAGCATCACTACGTACAAAGCTAGTGGAGGTGATGGATTTCCAGTTAAGCTATTTCAAATCCTAAAAGATGATGCTGTGAAAGTGCTGCACTCAATATGTCAGCAAATTTGGAAAACTCAGCAGTGGCCATAGGAATGGAAAAGGTCAGTTTTCATTTCAATCCCAAAGAAAGGCAATGCCAAGGAATGCTCAAACGGCTGCACAATTGCACTCATCTCACACACTAACAAAGTAATGCTCAAAATTCTCCAAGTCAGACTTCAACAGTACATGAACTGTGAACTTCCAGATGTTCAAACTGGATTTAGAAAAGGCAGAAGAACGAGAGATCAAACTGCCAACATCCATTGGATCATCAAAAAAGCAAGAGTTCCAGAAAAACATCTACTTTTGTTTTATTGACTACACCAAAGCCTTTGTGTGGATCACAACAAACTGTGGAAAATCCTTCAAGAAATGGGGATACCAGACCACCTGACCTGCCTCCTGAGAAATCTGCATGCAGGTCAAGAAGCAACAGTTAGAAAGGGACATGGAACAACAGACTGGTTCCAAGTCAGAAAAGGAGTCCGTCAAGGCTGTATATTGTCACCGTGCTTATTTAACTTATATGCAGAGTACATCATGAGAAACGCTGGGCTGGATGAAGCACAAGCTGGAATCAAGATTGCCGGGAGAAATATCAATAACCTCAGATGTGCAGATGACTGTACCTTTATGGCAGAAAGCTAAGAAGAGCTAAAGAGCTCTTGATGAAAGTGAAAGAAGAGATAGAAAAAGGTGGCTTAAAACTCAGCATTCAGAAAACTAAGATCATGGCATCCAGTCCTATCACTTCATGGCAAATAGATGGGACACAGTGGAAACAGTGGCTGACTTTAATTTTGGGGCTCCAAAATCACTGCAGATGGTGATTGCAGCCATGAAATTAAAAGACGCTTACTCCTTGGAAGGAAAGTTATGACCAACCTAGACAGCATATTAAAAAGCAGAGACCCTTTGCCAACAAGGGTCCATCTAGTCAAAACTGTGGTTTTTCCAGTAATCATGTATAGGTGTGAAAGTTGGACTATAAAGAAAGCTGAATGGCAAAGAATTGATGTTTTTGAACTGTGGTGTTGGAGAAGACTCTTGAGAGTCCCTTGGAATGCAAGGAGATCCAACCAGTCCATCCTAAAGGAAATCAGTCCTGAATATTCATTGGAAGGACTGATGCAGAAGCTGAAACTCCAGTACTTTGGACACATGATGCAAAGAACTGACTCACTGGAAAAGACCCTGATGCTGGGAGAGATTGAAGGTGGGAGGAGAAGGGGATGACAGAGAATGGGATGGTTGGATGGTATCACCAACTCAATGGACATGAGTTTGAGCAAACTCTGGGAGCTGGTGATGGACAGGGAAGCCTGGTGTGCTGCAGTCCATGGAGTCACAAAGAGTCAGACACGTCTGAATGACTGAACTGAACTGAACTGAGCCTTAGTAAATCTGATTCTCTGCTTAAATTAACCAGCAATGGTTCTGTCACTTGAAAGTAAAAGTCCTGATGGATACCCTGTTCAGGTAACACTATCAGTTTCTACCAGTATGAACAGTTTCCTATCTGTTTAAAACAACCTCTTTCAAAGTAAGTCCTCAGTTGTACAGACTGACGTCCTCTTTCCTTTTTCTTCCACAAAAAGTACCTAGGTCTGCACAGTCCAGTAAAGCAGCCATTAGTCACAGGGGCTATTGAGCACTTGAGGTAAGGTTATTCTGAGTTGAGATGTTCTGTAAGTGTGAAAAACAACTGAATTTCAAAGACTTATTACAAAAAAAGATGTAGAATATCTCCTTAACAATGTTTCATATTAATTACATATTGAAATTATATTCTGAAAATATTAGGTTAAATAAAATATATTAAAATTAATTTCCTTTGTTTCTTTCTACTTTTAAAAATACAGCTACTAGAAAAATTTTAGTTACATATGTGGCTTACATTATATTTTTATTGGATAGGTATATAGGAGAGCAAATGCTTATACATTTATATATTATATTGTTATTCCTTTAACTGTAATCTAATGCCTAGTCCTTAAAAACAATAAAAATCCTTTCTTCCACAATATTATTTGAAATCTAAATTATTTTTATTAAGGAAGGGCAAGGGGCTAATGTAAGAAAAGTGCCCAGGTGCCTGATACAGTGCTATGTAATTTGTTTATATTATTTTAATGAACCTTCATTATCAGTATTGGGAGGAGATATTATTATAAATGGAGATATATACTAAGAAGTTAGATAGTTTTCCCATGGATATTTATCTATTACATGGCAGAGCTAGTTCTGAAACATAGATCACTTTGTCTTCCAAGAACTATTTGCATTATCCCAAGGGTTACACCCTTTCCATCCCACTTTCACCTCATTAACTATTCACAAGAAAGCTTCCAAAATAAATCTACAGCCTATGGATCAATAGAAACTCTTTGCTTTAATCTATACATTAAACCCCCTCAATTTTTCTATTTTAGAAAACTATAGTATTAATATTTCCACTAAGCTATATTATGACTGTGTTTCAAATTGTCAGAATCACTAACTAATGCAAAATTAAACTTACTGAAAGACATTCTTACCCAATAAAATTTATGAACCAAAAGCCCTTCTCTATTTCTTCTGTCTTCTAGGTCTAGGTTCTTAGGTCTAGCTGAACTTAGAACTATTTTAAACATAAACTATTTTTAAATTTTCTACTTTAATCAACTGTCTATCTGATCCACTTGGAGCCCTTGAACCAATATGAACGACTCCATACATAGGTACAGGTGGTCAAATTACTTTCTGTGTGCAAGAGGTTGTCTAGGAGATATATTTTTAAGTTCTGAAATATTAAAAACTGGGGAATATTTTGATAATTTATAGAGACATCAGTAAATACTATTTTTTTATTATGAGGTACCAGGATATTAGGACTTCCCCAGTGACTCAGTGGTAAAGAATCTGCCTGCAGTGCAGGAGCCATAGGAGACACGGGTTCAATTCCTGGGGGGGAAAGACCCTCTGGAGGAGGGCATGGCAACCCACTCCATTATTCTTGCCTGGAGAATCCCATGGACAGAGAAGCTTGGCGGGCTACAGCCCATAGGGTCACACAGAGTCGAACATGACTGAAGTGACTTAGCACACATCAGGATATTAGGAGCATTTGAAACCATACATAAAAGTCCAGGAAAAAATTAATGCCACTATTCATAGGTTCAAAATAAATGCCAAAATAAGGTCATGTATTGCTCTTCATCCTGTTCATGTGGCCAGTTGTCTGGCTGTTCACACTGTTCACACTATTCGCTGAATACAGGGTAGGCAAGGCACGGCATAAGAGGCTGGAAGAAGACGCAGACACATTTATTCTCTCCTGGCTGGCACAGCAGTCATAACACAGCCTTTCTCCTGGCTGACTTAGCAGCCATAGCAGCAGCCATAACATAACCTCATATAACATAACCAGGATGTCACTCCAATGTAGGCCCAATGCAGCAGCAGCCAGGGGCTTCATGGTTAAGTTCATACAGGTGTACCATACCACTCTGGGCTTTCCCAGGTGAAGCTTATATATCAAAAGTAGCCCATGTCCAAGCGATTATCTTGTGACACACATGTGCAGCAGTATAAGTGATCTCAGCTGTTACATAATCATTATTTACAAAACATTCAGCAAGAGCAAGAGGCTGTGGGGCAAGTTAGCCTGACCACACCATCTTGGCTAATTTGCTCTTTCCTTACAGTTCACTAATTCAGACTCTAGACTAATTTTCACCAAAACTTGGTATTGTTTTAACCTTTGAACTTTGTAGATTAAGTCTGTCCCACATCCATGTTCAACCAAAACGGTACTATCCTTGCTATTTATTCTGTGGTGAGCATAGAAGCAATATGTGCCTATAGAATCAAGGGCCTTGTTGAAAATTAACAAAAATTCTCAACCTCTGTGTGTCATAATTCAGTCTAAGTGATACACCTCTGTATTGGTAGGGGACTGGGGTCTGAGAAAGTTAGAAAGGGTGTCACAGCATGTCTTTGGAATAATAAAACTCAGTGTACTGTATTCTCCTAAGTAGCTTCATTTGAACACTAAAGATTTTTGATGACACTTAAAGGGCCATAAAATATGCTCAAAGGAGAGACTAATGAAATATATGTATGGCCCTGTGCTAAAGAAGAGCACAGAGTAACAGTGAAGTTGAGAATAACATTCTTTGACTTCAAATGCAGGGATGATTGTTATAAATGGAAATGATCTGAGGAGGTTATGAGGTCTTTGGCAGGACAGACAAAGAGAATCTGAGTACCAAAATAGATAAAAAATAAAGTTAGTTGGAATAGAATGTGAAAGAAATGAAAGGGAAGTCAGAAAGAACTTTTTTGCTTTAGTTTGTAAATATCTTGAATGGCAGGCTAGAGATTTTGGATATTATTCCATATGTTACAGGGTTATGATGAAAACATGGTTTGATAAGATTCTGAACTAATGAGATCAAAATGTGGAAAATGGGGTGTGAGACACATAATAAACAAAGTATTGACAAAACTGTGGCTGTATTACATAATAATAGTGGGAGACTTCAATACCCCACTCACACCTATGGATAGATCAACTAAACAGAAAATTAGCAAGGAAACACAAACTTTAAATGATACAATGGACCAGTTAGACCTAATTGTTATCTCTAGGACATTTCACCCCAAAACAATGAATTTCTCCTTTTTCTCAAGTGCACACAGAACCTTCTCAAGGATAGATCACATCCTGGGCCATTATTCTAACCTTAGTAAATTCAAAAAAGTTGAAATCATCTCAAGCATCTTTTCTGATCACAATGTGGTAAGATTAGATGTCAACTACAGGGATAAAACTATTAAAAATACAAACATATTAAGGCTAAGCAGCATGCTTCTGAATAACCAACAAATCACAGAAAAAATCAAAAAAGAAATCAAAATATGCATAGAAATGAATGAAAATGAAAACACAACAACCAAAAACCTATGGGATTTAGTAAAAGCAGTGCTAAGGGAAAGGTTCATAGCAATATAAGCTTACCTCAAGAAACAAGAGAAAAATCAAATGAATAACCTAGCTCTACATCTAAAGCAACCAGAAAAGGAAGAAATGAAGAACCCCAGGGTTAGTAGAAGGAAAGAAATCATAAAAATTAGGGAAGAAATAAATTGAAAAAGAAACAAAGGAGACCATAGCAAAAACCAACAAAGCTAAAAGCTGGTTCTTTGAGAAGATAAATAAAATTGACAAACCATTAGCCAGACTCATCAAGAAAAAAAGGAGAATAATCAAATCAACAAAATTAGAAATGAAAATGGAGTAATCACAACAGACAATACAGAAATACAAAGGATCATAAGAGACTACTATCAGCAACTATATGCCAATAAAATGGAAAACTTGAAAGAAATGGACAAATTCTTAGAAAAATATAACTTTCTAAAACTGAACCAGGAAGAAATAGAAAAACTTATAGACCCTTCACAAGCACAGAAATCAAAACTGTAATCAGAAATATTCCAACAAACAAAAACCAGACAAAAAAGAAGAAGAAAAAAAAAAAAAGCCAGACAAAAACCAGACAGCTTCACAGATGAATTCTACCAAAAATTTAGAGAAGAGCAAACACCTATCCTACTCAAACTCTTCCAGAAAATTGCAAAGGGAGGTAAACTTCCAAACTCATTCTATGAGGCCAGCATCACCCTAGTACCAAACCCAGACAAAGATGCCACACACACACACACACACACACACACACACAAACTACAGGCCAATATCACTGATGAACATAGATGCAAAAATTCTTAACAAAATTCTAGCAAACAGAATCCAACAATATATTAAAAAGATCATATATCATGACCAAGTAGGCTTTATCCCAGGGATGCAAGGATTCTTCAATATTTGCAAGTCAATCAATGTGATACACCACATTAACAAATTGAAAGATAAAAACCACATGATTATCTCAATAGATGCAGAGAAAGCCTTTGACAAAATTCAACATCCACTTATGAAAAAAAAAAAACTTTCAGAAAGCAGGCATAGAAGGAAAATAACTCAACATAATAAAAGCCATATATGATAAACTCACAGCAAACGTTATCCTCAATGGTGAAAAATTGAAAGCATTTCCCCTAAAGTCAGGAACAAGACAAGGGTGCCCACTCTCACCACTACTATTCAACATAGTTTTGGAAGTTTTACCCACAGCAATCAGAGAAGAAAAAGAAATAAAAGGAATCCAGATTGGAAAAGAAGTAAAACTCTCACTGTTGGCAGATGACATGATCCTCTACATAGAAAACCCTAAAGACTCCACCAGAAAATTACTAGAGCTAATCAATGAATATAGTAAAGTTGCAAGATATAAAATTAATACATAGAAACCCCTTGCATTCTTATACACTAACAATGAGAAAACAGACAGAGAAATTAAGGAAGTAATTCCATTCACCATTGCAACAAAAAGAATAAAATACTTAGGAATAAATCTACCTAAAGAAACAAGAGACCTATATATAGAAAACTATAAAACACTGTTGAAAGAAATCAAAGAGGACACTAACTGATGGAGAAATATACTGTTTTCATGGATCAGAAGAATCTATATAATGAAAATGAGTATACTACCCAAAGCAATCTATAGATTCAATGCAATCCCCATCAAGCTACCAACGGTATTTTTCAGAGACCTAGAACAAATAATTTCACAATTTGTATGGAAATACAAAAAAAACCTCTAATAGCAAAAGCAATCTTGAGAAAGAAGAATGGACCTGGAGGAATCAACCTGCCTGACTTCAGGTTCTACTAGAGTTACAGTCATCAAGACAGTATGGTACTGGCACAAAGACAGAAATATAGATCAATGGAACAAAGTAGAAAGCCTAGAGATAAATCCATGCACCTATGGTCACCTTATCTTTGACAAAGGAGGTAAGAATATACTATGGAGAAAAGACAGTCTCTTTAATAAGTGGTGCTGGGAAAACTGGTCAACCACTTGTAAAAGAATGCAACTAGAACACTTTCTAACACCATACACAAAAATAAACTCAAAATGGATTAAAGATCTAAATGTAAGACCAGAAACTATAAAACTCCTAGAAGAAAATATAGGCAAAACACTCTCTGACATAAATCACAGCAGGGTCCTCTATGATCCACCTTGCAGAGTAATGGAAATAAAAGCAAAAATAAACAAGTGGGACCTAATTAAACTTAAAAGCTTTTGCACAACGAGGGAAACTATAAGCAAGGTGAAAAGATAGCCTTCAGAATGGGAGAAAATAATAGCAAATGAAGCAACTGACAAAGAATTAATCTCAAAAATATACAGGCAGTTCCTGTGGCTCAATTCCAGAAAAATAAATGACCCAATCAAAAAAATGGGCCAAATAACTAAACAGACATTTCTCCAAAGAAGACATACAGATGGCTAACAAACACATGAAAAGATGCCCAACATCACTCATTATCAGAGAAATGCAAATCAAAACAACAATGAAGTACCATCTCACACTGGTCAGAATGGCTGCTATCAAAAAGTCTACAAACAATAAATGCTGGAGAGGGTGTGGAGAAAAGGGAACTCTCTTACACTGTTGGTGGGAATGCAAACTAGTACAGCCACTATGGAGAATAGTGAGGAGATTCCTTAAAAAACTGGAAATAGAACTGCCATATGACCCAGCAACCCCACTGCTGGGCACACACACTGAGGGAACCAGAATTGAAAGAGACACGTGTACCCCAATGTTCATCACAGCACTGTTTACAATAGGCAAGACATGGAAACAACCGAGATGCCCATCAACAGACGAATGGATAAGAAAGCTGTGGTACATATACACAATGGATTATTCAGTTCAGTTCAGTTCAGTTCAGTTCAATCGCTCAGTCGTGTCCGACTCTTTGCGACCCCAGGAATCACAGCACGCCAGGCCTCCCTGTCCATCACCATCTCCCGGAGTTCACTCAGACTCAAGTCCATCGAGTCAGTGATGCCATCCAGCCATCTCATCCTCGGTTGTCCCCTTCTCCTCCTGCGCCCAATCCCTCCCAGCATCAGAGTCTTTTCCAATGAGTCAACTCTTTGCATGAGGTGGCCAAAGTACTGGAGCTTCAGCTTTAGCATCATTCCTTCCAAAGAAATCCCAGGGCTGATCTCCTTCAGAATGGACTGGTTGGATCTCCTTGCAGTCCAAGGGACTCTCAAGAGTCTTCTCCAACACCATAGTTCAAAAGCATCAGTTCTTCGGTGCTCAGCCTTCTTCACAGTTCAACTCTCACATCCATACATGACCACTGGAAAAACCATAGGCTTGACTAGATGGACCTTAGTCGGCAAAGTAATGTCTCTGCTTTTGAAGATACTATCTAGGTTGGTCATAACTTTTCTTCCAAGGAGTAAGCATCTTTTAAGTTCATGGTGGCAGTCACCATCTGCAGTGATTTTGGAGCCCCCAAAAATAAAGTCTGACACTATTTCCACTGTTTCCCCATCTATTTGCCATGAAGTGATGGGACCGGATGCCATGATCTTCGTTTTCTGAATGTTGAGCTTTAAGCCAACTTTTTCCACTCTCCTCTTTCATCAAGAGGCTTTTTAGCTCCTCTTTACTTTCTGCCATAAGGGTGGTGTCATCTGCATATCTGAGGTTCTTGATATTTCTCCTGGCAATCTTGATTCCAGCTTGTGTTTCTTCCAGTCCAGCGTTTCTCATGATGTACTCTGCGTATAATTTAAATAAGCAGGGTGACAATATAGTCTTGACGTACTCCTTTTCCTATTTGGAACCAGTCTGTTGTTCCATGTCCAGTTCTAACTGTTGCTTCCTGGCCTGCATTGACTTGAGGTTTCTCAAGTGGCAGGTCAGGTGGTCTGGTATTCCCATCTCTTTCAGAATGTTCCACAGTTTATTGTGATCCACACAGTCAAGGCTTTGGCATAGTCAATAAAGCAGAAATAGATGTTTTTCTGGAACTCTCTTGCCTTTTCCATGATCCAGTGGATGTTGGCAATTTGATCTCTGGTTCCTTTGCCTTTTCTAAAACCAGCTTGAACATCAGGAAGTTCATGGTTCACGTATTGCTGAAGCCTGGCTTGGAGAATTTTGAGCATTCCTTTACTAGCATGTGAGATGAGTACAATTGTGCAGTAGTCTGAGCATTCTTTGACATTGCCTTTCTTTGGGATTGGAATGAAAACGGACCTTTTCCAGTCCTGTGGCCACTGCTGAGTTTTCCAAATTTGCTGGCATATTGAGTGCAGCACTTTCACAGCATCATCTTTCAGGATTTGAAACAGCTCAACTGGAATTCCATCACCTCCACTAGCTTTGTTCGTAGTGATGCTTTCTAAGGCCCACTTGACTTCACATTCCAGGATGTCTGGCTCTAGATGAGTGATCACACCATCGTGATTATGCAGGTTATGAAGATCTTTTTTGTACAGTTCTTCTGTGTATTCTTGCCACCTCTTGTTAATATCTTCTGCTTCTGTTAGGTCCATACCATTTCTGTCCTTTATCGAGCCCATCTTTGGATGAAATGTTCCCTTGGTATCTCTAATTTTCTTGAAGAGATCTCTAGTCTTTCCCATTCTGTTGTTTTCCTCTATTTCTTTGCATTGATCGCTGAAGAAGACTTTCTTATCTCTTCTTGCTATTCTCTGGGACTCTGCATTCAGATGCTTATATCTTTTCTTTTCTGTTTTGCTTTTTGCTTCTCTTCTTTTCACAGCTATTTGTAAGGCCTCCCCAGACAGCCATTTTGCTTTTTTGCATTTCTTTTCCATGGGGATGGTCTTGATATCTGTCTCCTGTATAATGTCACAAACCTCATTCCATAGTTCATCAGGCACTCTATCTATCAGTTCTAAGTCCTTAAATATATTTCTCACTTCCACTATATAATCACAAGGGATCTGATTTAGGTCATAACTGAATGGTCTAGCGGTTTTCCCTACTTTCTTCAATTTAAGTCTGAATTTGGTAATAAGGAGTTCATGATCTGAGCCACAGTTAGCTCCTGGTCTTGTTTTTGTTGACTGTATAGAGCTTCTTCATCTTTGGCTGCAAAGAATATAATCAATCTGATTTCGGTGTTGACCATCTGGTGATGTCCCTGTGTAGAGTCTTCTCTTGTGTTGTTGGAAGAGGGTGTTTGCTATGACCAGTCCATTTTCTTGGAAAAACTCTATTAGTCTTTACCCTGCTTCATTCTATTACCCAGCTATTAAAAAGAATGCATCTGAATCAGTTCTAATGAGATGAATGAAACTGGAGTCTATTATACAGAATGAAGTAAGTCAGAAAGAAAAGCACTAATACAGTGTATTAAAGCATATATATGGAATTTAGAAAGACAGTAACAATAACCCTATATGCGAGACAGCAAAAGAGACATAGATGTAAAGAACAGACTTTTGGACTCTGGGAGAAGATGAGGGAGGGATGATTTGAGAGAATAGCATTGAAACATGTATATTATTGAGAGAATCAATTCCTAGACAAATTGATAAGAAGTCCAGGGTCACCAAGAAGAAGAAAGGGGTCTGGAGCTCTCGAAGTGGAGATAGGGGTCTGGAATTCTCAAGGAGGAGGAAAGGACAAACTTTTTTGTCTACATTCCCTGCTGCTGCTGCTGCTAAATCACTTCAGTCGTGTCCTAGTCAATTAAACAACTCAGTTTAAACTCTGTACTAGGGATTATAGAACAACAGTATATCCTGCTTGAGGACAGTTTCTCCTTCCTGAAAACCTTCTGACTAATCCTGATATCTTAGAATGTATATTATGGGAGTGGGTCTGGTAGGCTCTTTCTATTGTTAAATTCTAACCTTGCTGTCCTAAAATGTAAATTGTGGGAGTGGGTCTGGTAAAATTTTCACAAACTTGAGACATTCTTTTGATTCATTGTAATAACTAATTAAAAGGTATATAACTCCATTGCTAACACTAGCAAGGGGGTATTCTTTCTGCCACCTTCTGATGTCTATGTCAGAGCTTTCTCTATCTCTTTTATACTTTAATAAGACTTTATTACATCAAAGCTCTGAGTGACCAAGCCTTGTCTCTGGCCCCAGATTGAATTCCTCTTCTCCGCAGGACAAGAATCCCAGCATCTTTCATGGTTCAGCAACAACCTTTCATTATCATATGTGAAACAGATCACCAGGCCAGGTTCGATGCATGAGACAGGGTGCTCAGGGCTGGTGCACTGGGATGACCCTGAGTGGTGGGATGGGGAGGGAGGTGGGAGGGGGGTTCAGGATGGGGAATACATGTACACCCATGGCTGACTCATGTCGATGTATGGCAAAAACTACAATATTGTAAAGTAATTAGCCTCCAATTAAAATTAATTAATTAAATTAAAAAAAAAAACCTGTTGCTGTAGGTGGGAACAGGATGAAGGGTTAATTCAAACTGAAACTAAGGTACTAAGCCTGGGAGCTTAGGATAGGGCCTTAAGTATGAATAAAAAATACAATTGATATGGATATTGCAAAAGTTGACTAAGTTGGAAGGATACATTGGTCAATTCCATTGATTCTGAGTTGATAATACACACTATTAACAAGACACATAAGACTCTCAAGACTGTGTAAAGGCTGGTGGGGTGTGAACCTTTTGATTTGCTAACTTTACCAAATTGAGTGTACTACAGCAATATGAAGAGTCAAAATCACTCAAAAGTGGTTTATTATTTATAGAATTATTTTCCTACTCCCTTGAATCACTGCCCGACTTTAGCTGAAATAACATAACACAAAGTGATTATTCAAGTGTCACAAGTAACTGAGCAAATGAACATATGCATGTACAGGCAAAGAGACTGTTAAAGGCTTTTATCATTGGAAGATATACAGTACCTAAATCAGTAGTTGTTTTGCTATTTTTTTATTCATTGAAATGCATCCTTTGATTTGACATTCTTATTTCACATTACTTCTATATTGTGCACCCAAACATAAAAATTGAGAGAATTAATGATGTTGTGACTAGTGCTGAATTTGTTGATTTCTTTAATATATTTTATACATTGAACCACAATTAATTTTGAATTTTCTCTGAATTACTTCAAGCACATGATTCTACAAGACAGACTTGTTTGGGGGAGGATATCTTTGGGAGGACTGGTTTTAATTTGACCACATATGCAAAATAAATTGGAGTATATTTATCTTGCTACTGTTTGTAATCTACAGTTTGTTATCTCAAAGTCATTGTTCTAAATCAAAGAAGTTCAGAAAGAATAGAGATTTGAGAACTTTAAGAGCATTATAGTGACATGCTCGATGACTTTATAGTATATTTCAATAGGAAGGAAAATTACTTAGGAAGAAATTTTTTTTCTTCCTAATCTACCTTTACACTACAACTATAATAGAGACACTATGAACTTTATTCTATCTGGTTCACTTGGAAAAATAAAAGTATATTAAAAAAAAGGTTCTAAGACAAATGTACTACTATTACTGCAGCCACAGCTATTAGTATTATTTATAATTGCTGCTCCCTTCAAAAAGGAGCCCTTTGCCAAAGGAATCATAAAAGCTACCGATTTTCACTTTTGTAGAGAAGGATTTGTGGATATTAATGTCTCCTTTTGTCACATCTTTTTTATTTTATCCAGCAAAGTAGAGAGAACAGCTAAACTAGGCAGAACAAATAGAAGTTCTTTGACTTGTATGACAGAAAATTCCCCCAGGTGGAAGCTTCAAACAGCTATAATAAATCTTGATTTAGAGAAGTGTATTTCATAATAGAAGATATTCATTTCCCTAAACCACTGTATTGCACATGCCTATGAGAGACAAGCAAGAAACATGCAATTTTTATTGACTGATGAAAATAGGACTGATAGTTAGAATTTGAAAAAAAAAAGTATGCTAATTTTTGAAATTAAAATAAGCTATAAATTGTAGGATGGTATTAGTACCTACATTATAGGGTGTTTTAGAGATCAAAAGAGAATCTGTATGAGGTTCTCATCACCATCAGTGTCTCACTGTAGGTATTCCATCAAACTGCCACCAGTGTTACTTCTATTACTACTCACATAGCTCAAGCAACATAATATACTAACTAAAAATATTTATATTGACATTTAAATGACTTTCATTATATTAGAAGTCATTATTTAATCAGGGGGCAGTAGGACAGAACTGAGCCCACATGCACACATTCAATTAGAGATCATTTTTTCCTACTCATTTTCCCGCATGAAGGAGACTTACCATACATTAGAACTGGTGGTACAGTTATCATAAACCTGGAGCTTCCCTGGTAGCTCACTGGTAAAGAATCCACCTGCCACTGCAGGAGACAGGTTCGATTCCTGGGTTAGGAAGATCACCTGGAGAAGGAAAATGGCTACCCACTCCAGTATTCTTGCCTGGGAAATCCCATGGAGAGAGGAGCCTGGTGAGATACCAGGGGGGCCACGAAAGAGTCAGACATGACTTAGCAACTAAAAAAAAAAACAACATCATTAACCTATTTGATAATTTCTAACAGATAAAACCCAACTTTAATTAGCTGTATCTCCATTCTAAACTTTCCATTCTAGTTTATTTAAACAAACTATATTTAATCCTAGGAAGAGTTCTCAGTTTATTTCATGAAGATATGCCATCATCAAGTTAGACTATAATGTAGGTGGGGATTTGGAGAAGCTCTTCACGTAGCCATAGAGGGGCTGGACTGGAGAGAATGCAGTGTGAACAGAAAGAATAGAAGCTTGCTGGAGTTACCCAGGAATAAAATGAGGAAGAATGTGTTCATATTTACAAATAATGTGAAATGAAATGAAAAAGAGAATAATACCCAACTTAGGTGGAAATGAATTTTTGGCTGTCCTAGTCATTCAAAACAAAGTTGTGAATCTGTACCTTCTGGAAAAAAAAATCCATAAGCATATGCAATGTAAAACAACCCTCAACCATTACTCAGGGTCTATCTATTTTTCCTTTTTATACAAATTATACAATTTACCCCAGGTTGTAAAAAAAAAAGTGTTTTAAGATGAAGGAGAATAAAAAATATATCAAAGCAGAAAAGCTAGTAGAAAAGCAACAATTTAATATCCTGAATGTGGGGAAAATATGACCCAAAGCATGGCAATAGCTCTAGGGACTATCTTAATCTCACATCATCATTAAGATGAGTTTGGTTATATTTATAACTCATCAAGAGGGAAAATGTGTTTTCTCCAGAATTCTTAAGAGCTACAGATGGTCAATAGCAAAGCGAGGCTGAATCCCAAGAGCAAAGCAGGATAGGGGTGGGGAGAGAAAACAGCCATGTTTCCTAGTGGACTGCCAGGAATAGGGAGGCAGCATCAGGAGGACTTGGGAGGAGACAGAGGGAACCAGGGGGTCTAGGAGTTGAAATGATGCCACAGACACCACCTGAACAGTCACCCCTTCCTAGCTACAACCAGGATCAAGGTTCAGAACAATGTCCATCTATATTTCTGAAAGGCAGACAAGTTTTCAATGACATCAATATTCTGACTAATGAGAAAAACCTGTTTTGAATATGCATTAATGTTTAAAGCTTCTGTCACTGTAGAGAGAATAGCTTAACAGTTCTAAGAACCAACTTTGGAGCCAGGTGGATCTATGTTTAAGTCCCTATTTCATCTGGGTTGTATTTTTGCCAACATAGTTAATTAACCTCTCAGAGTCTTTCTTCATAATAGCAATGGCAATACCCACTTCATTTAGCTTGTTAGAAAGATGAAATAACATATCTAAAGTTGTATGAGTTATTGATTGCTGTGCAATGAATTACCCCAAAACTTAGTGGCTAAAATCAACAAACATTTATTGTGTCACAGTGACTAAATCCAGCCTACCCTTGAAAGAAGAGATTATACAAGGCAAGAATTCCAGAAGATAGGATCACTGGACCTTATCTTGGAAGCTGTCTGTCACACTTGTGTTTAGCAAAGTGATAGCACATAATGGGGAAGGAAATGGCAACTCGCTCCAGTGTTCTTGTCTGGAGAATCCCAGGGACAGAGGAGTCTAGTGGGCTGCTGTCTATGGGGTTGCACAGAGTTGGACACAACTGAAGCGACTTAGCAGCAGCAGCAGTAGCACATAATATATGCTTAATATATGCTGTTGCTTAATATATGCTGCTGCTGCTGCTGCTGTCACTTCAGTCGTGTCCGACTCTGTGCAACCCCATAGACGGCAGCCCACCAGGCTCCCCCATCCCTGGGATTCTCTAGGCAAGAATACTGGAGTGGGTTGCCATTTCCTTCTCCAATGCATGAAGTGAAAATTGAAAGTGAAGTCGCTCAGTCATGTCCAACTCTTCATGACCTCATGGACTGCAGCCTACCAGGCTCCTCTGTCCATGGGATTTTCCAGGCAAGAGTACTGGAGTGGGGTGCCATTGCCTTCTCCTTAATATATGGTAGTGCCTATGATTAGTATCTTTTGGAAAACTCACAAAATAGCTCTTTATTTATGGTTAGTGGATAAATGAGGTCCTATTTGTGCTCAATCTTCAAAAATATCCTAAAGAACAAATAAAATGGGACATGCCCAAATATGAAACTCAAGTCACCAAGTCCTTAATCTAGTAAGTTATATCTGAACACACAATATTAAAAATCATTTATATCAGGCAAATGGGGAGATAGTTATAAGCAAAAGACCATGAGGAAGGTTAGCCTCATCTATCCACTCTGAAGACTTGTGAAAGTGGTGACTTGCTTTCACCATGACCACCGGAGTCTTCTATTCCGCAGCTGAGGACACTGGAATTAAGTCGTCTTGCTATCCCTTCACTACAGTAAGTCAAAGGGTGATGTGGGGAAAAGAAAAATAAGTACCCATCACCTCAGAAATTAGCAGGATAGCTAGACATGATTTTTCTAAGTGGAGTCAGTTTTCCTTCAAAGTATGTGAATATAAGTAGCAGGAAAGAAAGAGGAGTTAAAAGAATTTGATGGGCTAAATTCTTCACTGAAAGAGCTGTCTCTCTAGCTTTTGCCAAGAAAGTATGAAAGATGTCAAAACAGGTCATGACCACTGTTATAAACAGAAGCAGCCCTCAGACGAGCACAATCTTGGATACTGTGGTGACCCGAAAACTGACAAGCTCAAATCCGTTACACTTGAATGAATGTATCTTCAGCCCTAACCTGCCCACCAGCAAACTGTCCTAAGACAGCTGCTAATTTAAAGGCAGAATTAATTATAAGTGACTGGACTCCAGCTGAAAAAGTCGCTCTCTGTTCTGGGCACGATGCTGCTGTTCAGTGCTACTTGGTGGGTGGCTTGCTTGCAACCTGTCTGGGCAAACCACTGCGACTTAGCCTAGTTTTCTGACTTCCCCAGCTTGCTGTCCCTCTTGTTGGCCTTATCCCGTGTTTCCTGTGGCTAAAACACAGTTTTATTTGTCACAGTCTGTCAAGACACACAGGAGAAAGGGAGATCCATTCCAGAGAAAATTTCCTGCCCTTTCTTTCATTTGTAAGCCAGACAAGGTACTTTGGATAGAAAGCACTGACCCTACAAAGAGAGTACTTGCACTCTGGAACTAGTCTCTGCCTCAGTAATTCACAGCTACCATGTCAGTCACAACTCCCAGTTCCCTGCAAACCATCTGATTCCTTATGCTGGAGAAGAAACCTAGAATGCTTTAAGTATTTATTTTTAAGGTAAAGTTGAAAACATATTACATTTTTAAGAAAAAAATAACAGAAATACACTTTCTAGTCTTTTAGATGAATTATTTTAAAGGTTCTCCATGTCCTATATTTAGGAAGTCCTTGATATATATCAGACATAGAGAAAAAAAATGTTTTCCTTATTTTTATACCTTGTCTGCTGGGGTAAATGTTGGCCAATGATATTTATTTATATTTTTCATTTTGATTAGCATATTCTGAAGTTCAAACCAGCTATTTTGAACCCTGAATTCCAGATATGCCATATAAGATAAGATAATTTTATTTTTTTCTTTATAGAAATTAAGCTTCACCCATTGAGAAATTTGGAAAGTATTAGGGTGCTTGAGAAAACCTGCCTCCCTTTTTACCTACTTAAATCAGAATTTTTAGATACGCTTGACGCTACAAATGTTACTCTTATACCATATGTTTTGTCCATCAAACTTCCTGAACCTTATCAGTTCTCTTTCATAGATTTTGTATTTCAGATTGCCAGACTAACTGTGTAATCATTACATTCAATAACCATGACTTACAATATATAACACAAAGATAGTTATTTCTAACTCTCTCTTAAAGTACACGCCATGGGCTAGATCTTTCCTGGCAGGCCCACTGACATTTTCTGGTGCTTCTTAGATAATAAAAACTCTATGGTCAAGTCTCCCAATACAGTTGCAGGACAGTCATTATTTATGCTTACAGAATGGTCAAAATTCGATCTTGACTTAAAGTTAGAATAATACTTCCTTTGAAATTTTTGCATCATAATTTTGTACTTCACTGTAAAATATGACATTTTCTCAGTGCTTTGACCAAAACTTCAATAACAACATCCTTGTCATACATATTCCTTTCTCTTCTTTTTCTTAGAACTTTTAGCAGTTATATTAGAATCCCCCCAATATTATCTATTAGTATATTTTATAGCACCTGCTCTTTATGTCAAATGCAAAATAAATCAAATCTCATGTGTCTACAGACACATTTTTATTTTGTTTGATTTTCAGGAAAAAAAAAAAACCACCCTATTTTTGTTTTACCTTCTACTTACCATGAAGGGTCATACACTTTTCCCAATGGAGATAAACAAAGACCTAAATTCCACCTGCAGGGCCCCCATGGAGACCCAGAGAAGATGATGTTGTCTTAGTAAAGCCCTACCATGTTAATATTAAGACTGTTAGAGCTACCCCAGTCCACCAGTTTTGCTTCTTTATCCCTTCAGTATTCTTGTTATCCTACTGTCTACATTACCTCACCCTGATAAGACATCCTAATTTTCCATCACTCTGCTCCTCAGCTCCTATCCTCTGCTATGAATGTCCTCTCCCTGCCAATTTCCTACCACTGTTTTATTCATCCTAGTTCTGCTCATCAGTACCCCTGGCACCAAAATCCATGAGCTTCATATAAATGAAAGTTAATCCAAATCTACATTCTAATGTGTGAAAACTCCTTTGCTCCCCATTATTTTGCTCATATTCTAACAGAAATTAAATAATGCATAGAAATCATATACCTTACTGGCCATTCTGGTATAAATTTACCTCTCTCTGACTCTTTCAATTCAGAGCAGACAAGACAATAAAAGGTATCAGCCATTTCTGAACTTTTCATCTCAATTGGATCACTAGTGACACTTTCCACATTGACACTCAGAGGACAGTTACAGGTCATGCATGTCATAACCATGCTTTGGGGCATAGCTCTCCTACATGTTATTCACACCCATGGAATCTATTCCCTGTCTTCATGAAACCCAGCCTTAAATCATTCATCTCCTTAACTTATGATATGTTTTTTTTTTTTCTTTAACTTGTGCTCCAAAGTAGAGATATAGGAATTTTCTAGGCAATCAGGAAGATCTGATTTGTCCTCTATCCCAGCAGACCAATATCATTTTTATTCTGCTAAAATGTAGCTCTTTTAATGTAACCCCTTGCCTAAGTACCTTTAATGGCTTGCCTTTACCTACAAGAGCAGAATGACAGTTCGGAGTTGAGCTCCTGAACCATAGAGACCAGAAAATACTGAAGATAAGACTACTGGATTTGGCAAATAAAAATAGAGGACTTTACCTGACAACTTTAATTGAAGGCTAACCAGCTGCAACAGTGAGAACATACTATACCCACATCATACAAATACCATGGCTATTACTCTTTACAATTCTAAACAAGGAGTACAGAATGGACACTGACCAATCAGAACGGCTGCAGATAATTACCAAGTGATAAGGCTAAATCAATGCATCTTTATAACACATCTCCTTCACAAGCATACTATGTTCCTCAAAAGAAGTACCAGTCCTTTTCTGTATCCTTCCAAATATTTCCCATGTTTTAAAGATTTCTAAACGTTAACTTTCTCTCTAAAATCTTTCTGAACTGAAGCAGTTTGAATTTGATATCAAAGATCAAATTCACAGCTTCCTTCTCTGAATTTCTCTAGCAAGCACTGCTTATGTAACTCATTTAGAGATATGCTCCTGGTGGGAGGCAACCCTCTTTAGACCTTTTGCATTTATGCCTATCTTATAAGAAGAGGCACTGACTGGTCTTTGTTCTGGACTACCCTTTCAAAGACAATTATACAGCAAACAGCTTTGGAAAATAGGGTGTCTCTCTCTGAAGCAAACAGCAGGCATGCTACAGCCTCTTATAAAAAAGAAAACTCAGGTTGCCTAAACATATGGTTTCTTTCCTATATCAAAACACAATGAGTGTGCAAACATTCACCTGGCCCATTTGTATCACTTCTTTGGGACTTAGAGGCAAGGGGGAACTGATTCAAATATGCCCATGTAACTTTCAGGCCCATGTAACTTTCTGTTCTGTAAGTAATGAAATCTTGTTCTCTGACCTAAGGGTCTTGTGTCTTCTGCCAGTATCTAGGAAACTAACTGTGACAGGGCAACTTGTAAGCTTTTAAGTATGGAAAAGTCTCAAACCCTTCACAGCTGTTGACACTACTTTGTCATTTAAATGTTTCGCACAGGTAAATCTAATATCTCCAATCAGATCATGCTTAGTAGATTCCATCTTTCATTCAGTACCTAGCTCTTCATGAAGCAACAGCTCCACACAAGATCTCATTGAATGATACTTCCACGAATTTTGAGAGACAAAAATTTAAAGGGGAGATGTTATAGAAGATGTTTAGCAAAGATTATAAACAAGGAAGGATATCTTATTGAGAAATTGGACATTGGCTTAAAGTTAAGGATAAAGTTAAACTCAGAATGCTAGGGCCTTCCCAGGGGACTCAGCAGTAAGATATCTGCCTGTAATGCAGGAGACACAGAAGAACGTGGGCTCAGTCCTTGGGTCAGGAAGATCCTCTGAAGGAGGAAATGGCAACCCACTCCAGTAGTCTTGCCTGGAAAATTCCATGGACAGAGGAGCCTGAGGGGTTGCAAAGAGTCGGACTCCTGGGCAACTGAGCAGAATGCTAGGGAAAGATTCAGACAAAGTGAAAAACCGACTTCTAAATCTGTGTTGCATATTAACTACTGCCTAATTTGCAAAGAGCCTACATCATAGTCACCCTTGCCATCTCCTATGAATTACTGACTTTCGTCTATGCCTACTTGATGGCATTAAGGATGCCACAGCCACAGTGATCATTCAGGTGGACTGCAAGAGTTAGGAAAGCACCAACAATGAGCTCCTTTAAGCCTTGAACTGAGAGGCGGGGGGGTGGGGGGTTAGCAGTCATCTAGCTGTGGACCTCCAATAGCTATAGACCATTCTGGCTTTAGTGATAAGCCTGTGTAATGACCCTGCACAGGAGCTACAGTGCAACATGGCTGTCGACGGTCATGCACCAGAGCACGGCGCTACATGAAAACAGAAACATTCATTTGAAAATATGCACATTTTACAATAGCCTGACATTAGACTGGCCTCAAGCTGCCTGTATTTATCTAGAAAGAGAAATTTGTAGTGTTGCTCATCCTAGAAGCTCAGGTAAAAGTGTTTATATTATAACCAAATTGTCCTCTCCAGCATTCCACAGGTGATATGTGGTAAAATATATAATCTCTGTCATTAAAGAAGGCCAATGGAATAATATTTGATTTTGAAGCAGTAATTTAAAAATCAAAACCTTTCTTGACCTGAAGTATTAATTTCCAAATAGACAATAATTATGAACTAAATGTCAAAATTTTTTTAGCCTCTTTTCACTGACTTTTAACATTTTCACAGGACAATTTTGGACGCCCTCATGCTGAGTCTCATCACCCATCAGAAGACTTGAATTGAAAACATCTGAAAGATTGAGCCGGCTTATAAATTCATTTTAATCATGTTCAAATATTCACATCAAGGCTCTGAGCCTGATAAGTGGGCTTTTTTAATAAGCATATTATAAGCCAGCAGGAGTCATCTTCCTAGTTACATTTTCATGCAAGAATTAGATATTAGGAGATTCTTAGGTCAGTGTAATCAACGGCAATTTAAACTTTTTCTTAAGAATTACCAGCTTCTAGAAATGGGCTATTAGGACTTCCAAATGGGGTAGAAAATGGCAGGAACAAAAAGCATTGTATTATGATGTTTTTCTGATATTCTCAAGCCTCTTATCCTAATGCCTAAAACTAAAGCATAAATATCCATAAATAAAAGGTAGTTAAGTAACAGGTTTATAAAACACATATTCTACAAGTTTTCTACAAGCTTTTTTTTCCCTACAAGTTTTTTTTTTTCTACAGCTTTTCTTTTTTTTCCCTTTCCCTTCAACAAGACCTAAACTTGGATATCAATAAAGTTTATCTTGCCCACTTCCTCCCTAGCCTAAGTCAGATGTTCAACCCCAAGCTTCTTGCTGGCTGTCAAGGCTCCACAAGTTACTCTTGGTGCCATGGTCCAGGTCTCTCTGCTCTCTGGTCCTCAGCCTCAGGCTTCTAGAGTGTGCATGTGTGTGCTCTCTTGTGTCTGACTCTTTGTAACCCCAAGGACTGTAGCCCGCTAGGCTCCTCTGTCCATGGGATTTCCCAGGCAAGAATACTGGAGCAGGTTGCCATTTCCTTCTCCAAAGGATCTTCCTGACCCAGGGATCAAACCTACATCTCTCAAGTCTCTCTTTACCACTAGCGCCACGTGTAGCCACACCCAATGACTTACAGTGCCATGGAAAAGGGAAATGTCAACCATTTCACACATTATGCTTTAATCGAAAAAAGTGCACCTCATCCCAGGCTTCCTGAGAATGATTTCCAGAAGGTTATTCTAAAAGTCACCTAATACAGTCCCTGGTATATATGTTCAATCAATGGTTTCTTTAATTGAACTGAACTAATTGTGACAATATTTGGCAGAGTAGGGGAGAGAAGGCATTCTGGTTCTCACACATTATTACACTATACCCAGACACAGGGCCTGATCACAACTGACTGATCAATCTTGAATAGAGACAGAGATATCATATATGGCTGAGTACAAATATCAGCTGAAAAAAATGACTTAATAATTCATTGTGCAAGCAAATTTGAGCCACTTGATATTCATTATCAATCCCTCAACTCAGATACAAAGCATAATGATAAGCATAAAACCAGACAACTTCAAGCACTTACTACACACTATATATTATGGCCACCATGTTATATAGGCTGCATCTGCATTGGGTTGTACAACATGTATCAGTTAGGGCACTTTAATTATTACTGTGAAATAAATGGCCCTGAAATACCAGTGATTTATAACAACAAAGATCTACTTTTGTGTCACACTGTGGCCAGCTGAGGCTTACAGAGCATTATGTCAAGACTTGCTTCCATGATCCCCAAAAGAGTGCAAGGTTTACAGCAACTTAGGGTTTGTAAAGGTGTCTTCTTGGAAAACACACGCATCGTTTAGACTCACATTTTATTGGCCAAGCAGATACTGACTTCAAATATGTCCAGAAGAAGAACCTAGGGTATTATTAACAACCTTAATGATACCAACTTAATATCTGAGCCTCAAGAGACTTTGGAGTTTATCTTGTAATATCCTGTCATTTCACAGATGTGGGATGGAGACCCAGAGAGATGAAAGTCATAGTCATTCAATGGCATAGCCAGAAGAAAGATCCTGGAATCCTAAGACTTCTTGTTACACACACACACAAACACACACACAATGTTCTATTTCTTTAATTTTATTTTTTTAATTTATTTATTTTTTAATTGAAGATAATTGCTTTACAGAATTTTGCTCAGTTCAGTCAGTCAGTCATGTCCAACTCTTTGCGACCCCATGGACTGCAGCATGTCAGGCCTCCCTGTCCATCACCAACTCCCGGAGCTTACTCAAACTCATGTCCATAGAGTCAGTGACACCATCCAACCATCTCATCCTCTGTCATCCCCTTCTCTTCAAGCCTGCAATCTTTCCCAGCATCAGAGTCTTTTACAGTGAGTTAGTTCTTCACATCAGGTGGCCAAAATATTGGAGTGTTAGCTTCTGCATCAGTCCTTCCAATGAATATTCACAACTGATTTCCTTTAGGATGGACTGGTTGGATCTCCTTGCAGTCCGAGGGACTCTCTAGAGTCTTCTCCAACATCACAGTTCAAAAGCATCACTTCTTCAGCCCTCAGCTTTCTTTATAGTCCAACTCTCCCATCCATACATGACTACTGGAAAAACCATAGCTTTGACTAGACGGACCTTTGTCAGCAAAGTAACGTCTCTGCTTTTAAATATGCTATCTAGGTTGATCATAGCTCTTCTTCCAAGGAGCAAGTGTTTTTCAATTTCATGGCTGCAGTCACCATCTGCAGTGATTTTGGAGCCCAAGAAAAGAAAGCCTCTCACTGTTTCCATTGTTTCCCCATCTATTTGCCATGAAGTGATAGGACAGGATGTCATGATCATAGTTTCCTGAATGTTGAGTTTTAAGCCAACTTTTTCACTCTCCTCTTTCACTTTCAAGAGGCTCTTTAGTCCTTCTTCACTTTCTGCCATAAGGGTGGTGTCATCTGCATATCTGAGGTTATTGATATTTCTCCCGGCAATCTTGATTCCAGCTTGTGCTTCATCCAGCATGGCATTTCCCATGATGTACTCTGCATATAAGTTAAATAAGAAGGGTAACAGTATACAGCCTTGATGTACTCCTTTCCAGATTTGGAACCAGTCTGTTGTTCCATGTCCATATCTAACTGTTGATCTTCACCTGCATATAGATTTCTTAGGAGGTAGGTCAGGTGGTCTGGTATTCCCATCTCTTTCAGTATTTTCTACTGAAAGTTTGTTGTGACCCACACAGTCAAAGACTTTGGCATAGTCAATAAAGCAGAAGTAGATGTTTTTCACGAACTCTCTTGCTTTTTCAGTGATCCAATGAATGTTGGCAATTTGATCTCTGGTTCTTCTGCCTTTTCTAAATCCAGCTTGAACATCTGAAAGTTCATAATTCATGTACTGTTTAAGCCTGGCTGGGAGAATTTTGAGCATCAGGAAGCTTCCCTAAGCCTCTTGCCCTTTTCCGTCAGAGGGCAGACAGAAGGAAAACCATAGTCACAGAAAACTAACCAAACTGATCACATGGACCACAGCCTTGTCTGACTCAATGAAACTATGAGCCATGCCATGTAGGGCCACCCAAGATGGACGGGTCATGGGGGAGAGGTCTGACAAAACATGGTCTACTGGAGAAAGGACTGGCAAACCCCTTCAGTATCCTTGTCCTTGGGAACCCCATGAACAGCATGAAAAGGCAAAAAGATAGGACACTGAAAGATGAACTCCCCAGGTTGGAAGGTGCCCAATATACTACTGGAGATCAATGGAGAACTAACTCCAGAAAGAATGAAGGGATGGAGCCAAAGCAAAACCAACACCCAGTTGTGGATGTGACTGGTGATGGAAGTAAAGTCTGATGATGTAAAAAGTAATATTTCATAGGAACCTGGAATATTAGGTCCATGAGTCAAGGCAAATTGGAAGTGGTCAAATAGGACATGGCAAGAGTGAACATTGACATTTTAGGAATCAGTGAACTGAAACGGACTGGAATGGTTGAATTTAACTCAGATGACCATTATATCTACTACTGTGGGCAAGAATCCCATAGAAGAAATGGAGTAGCCATCATAGTCAACAAGAGAGTCTGAAATGCAGTACTTGGATGCAGTCTCAAAAATGACAGAATAATCTCTGTTTCCAAGGCAAACCATTCAATATCACAGTAATCCAAGTCTGTGCCCCAAGCAGTAATGCTGAAGAAGATGAAGTTGAACGGTTCTATGAAGACCTACAAGACTTTCTAGAACTAACACCCAAAAAAGATGTCCTTTTCATTAGAGGGGACTGGAATGCAAAAGTAGGAAGTCAAGAAATACCTGGAGTAACGGGCAAATTGGGGCCTGGAGTACAAAACAAAGCAGGTCAAAGGCTAATAGAGTTTTGCCAAGAGAATGCACTGGTCATAGCAAACACCCTCCTCCAACAACACAAGAGAAAAAACTCTACACATGTATATCACCAGATGGTCAATACTGAAATCAAATTGATTGTATATTCTTTGCAGCCAAAGTTAGAGATGCTCTATACAGTCAACAAAAACAAGACCAGGAGCTGCCTGTGGCTCATATCATGAACTTCTTATTGCAAAATTCAGACTTATATTGAAGAAAGTAGGGAAAACCACTAGACCATTCAGGTATGACCTAAATCAAATCTCTTACAATTATACAGTGGAAGTGAGAAATAGATTCAAGGGATTAGATCTGATAGACAGAGTGCCTGAAGAACTATGGACGGAGGTTCACGACACTGTACAGGAGGAAGTGACAAGACCATCCCCAAGAAAAAGAAATGCAAAAAGGCAAAATGGTTGTCTGAGGAGGCCTTACAAATAGCTGAGAAAAGAAGAGAAGCTAAAGGCAAAGGAGAAAAGGAAAGATGTACCCATTTGAATGCAGAGTTCCAAATATAGCAAGGAGAGATAAGAAAGCCTTCCTCAGTGATAAATGCAAAGAAATAGAGGAAGACAATAGAATGGGAAAGACTAGAGATCTCTTCAAGAAAATTAGAGATGCCGAGGGAACATTTCATGCAAAGATATGGACAGAAATGGTATAGACCTAAGAGAACCAAAAGATATTAACAGGAGGTGGCAAGAACACACAGAAGAACTATACAAAAAAAGATCTTCATCATCAAATAACCACGATGGTGTGATCACTCACCTAGAGCCAGACATCCTGGAATGTGAAGTCAAGCGGGTCTTAGGAAGAAGCACTATGAGCAAAGCTAGTGGAGGCGATGGAATTCCAGTTGAGCTATTTCAAAACCTAAAAGATGATGCTGTGAAAGTGCTGCACTCAATATGCCAGCAAATTTGCAAAACTCAGCAGTGGTTACAGGACTGGAAAAGGTCAGTTTTCATTGCAATCCCAAAGAAAGGCAATGCCAAAGAATGTTCAAACTACCACACAATTGCACTCATCTCACGTTATCAAAGTAATGCTCAAAATTCTCCAAGCCAGGGTTCAACAGAATTTTGTTGGTTTCTGTCAAACATCAACATGAATCAGACATATGTATATGTATGCCCCCTCCTTCTTGAACCTCCTTTCTTAGTTCTTTAATTTTGTATCTGTATGAGATGATGGATGTTTACCAAACTTATTATGGTTATCATTTCATGATATATCATTTCATACATCATTTCATATACATAAGTCAAATCATTATGCTGTATCCCTTAAACTTGTATAGTGTCAATTATATATCACTAAAACCGGAGGAATAAAAAGAGAGTGAGAGAGAAAGAAATAAAAAGAAAAAAAAAGCTTAGACTCAGATATAGGATTTTCACACTAAAGCAATCAAACTATTGTAGGAAATTTGTCTTTGCAAAGAAACAGATAAGGCAGCATTTGGTAAAAGGGTTGTTTTGCTATTTCATTTAGTTCAAAGAAAGTTGTATTGTACTGTATGCTTTAGTTTAGTTCTTTCTTCCCAGATATTTACTTATGATAGCATCTAGAAAGGTCTTCAAAGAAAGCTCTTAAAATGACAACAAAGAACTAATTGAAAGTAACTGGACTGCCTGATAGCTAATATAATAAGTTAAAACTATAATGATAGCAACATATATTGCACACTGTCTATGTACCAGGCACCATTCTGACATTTAATACGGACTAATTCCTATAATCCCCAGAACAGCCTTTTGGGGTATGCACTAATACTTTCTTCATTTGACTGAAGTACCTGACCAAGAGGTTAAATAACTTGCCCAAGGCCACACAGATATTAAACAGCAGATCTGAGATTTGAACTTGGACATTCTGGCTACATAGCCTGCACTCAGTCTCTGCCATCCTAATCCACTGCACTACACGTGAGGACTTCATTTATCTGTTGATCTAGCATGAAACAATACCCACAACAAGCTATAGTTAGTATACAGTGTCTGTCTAATACTAATTTCTAGCTCTTTCAGTAGTGTATGGAAGAAGGAGATGTCCCTGGTCTATCTAGCTTATTCCATTCTGTCTGCTGTACTCTGTAAATCAAGCCAACACTCAGCACCATGCCAGCAACATAATTAATGCATCATAAATATTTGTGGGACAGATCAATGAATTAATGTTCTCTATTGCTTCTAATTTATCATTGTCACTCGTAATATCTAAACTAGAAAATCTTTTCATTAGAAGGTTAAAAACTTTTAATACACATTTCCAAAACTGTTAAATTGTTGGTCTGAAAATTCAAATTTGTTAACTGTTAATTTCTACCAATGTGCTTTGAAAACATTTGGCTGTGCATTTTTCCCAAAAAATAGCTTATTGGTGTCTACCGCACTATATACTCTTCAGATCTCCCCCATTCTGTTTAGCCACTTGGTACCATGTAATGAAGGCTCATACGTCCCTTCAGCATCCTAAGAAGAAGCTCTCCCTGAGTTCACTGGAAGAAACTCAGTTGTCTACTTGTCCTATTACATATGAATTCCCCACTGCTCCCTAATATCTTCCCCACTTTCCAGAATCCAGTCTCAGAGATTATAGAAACAGGTCAGAAAAATCTGATACCAAACATAAGATTCACAAAGCTCAGTGTTTTGTGTAGACATGTACACTGAAATTTTATTTTTTGCCTTTGATATATTGATCACCAAGTGCAAAAACAAAAAAAGAAAAAAGAGGCAGAAGTTAGGCACAAGGAGGGAACAATACAGGGAAAAAAAGAAACTTCAAGATTGACTCAGTTCAGTCACTCAGTCATGTCCAACTCTTTGTGACCCCATGAATTGCAGCACGCCAGGCTTCCCTGTCCATCACCAACTCCCAGAGCTTACTCAAATTCATGTCCATAGAGTTGGTGATGCCATCCAACCATCTCATCCTCTTTTGTCCCCTTTTCCTCCTGCCTTCAATTTTTTCCAACATCAGGGTCTTTTCAAATGGGTCACTTCTTCACATCAGGTGGCCAAAGTATTGGAGTTTCAGTTTCAACATCAGTCCTTCCAATGAACACCCAGGATTGATCTCCTTTCGGATGGACTGGTTGGATCTCCTTGCAGTCCAAGGGACTCTCAAGAGTCTTCTCAGCCACCACAGTTCAAAAGCATCAATTCTTCAGTGCTCAGCTTTCTTTATAGTCCAGCTCTAACATCCATACATGACTACTGGAAAAACCATAGCTTTGACTAGAAAGACCTTTGTCAGCAAAGTAATGTCTCTGCTTTTTAATATGCTGTCTGAATTCGTCATAGCTTTTCTTCCAAGGAGCCAGTGTCTTTTAATTTCATGGCTGCAGTCACCATCTGCAGTGATTTTGGAGCCCAAGATTGACTATTATATCCTAAACTAGTGGTGCATTTCAGGAAAGAGACCCTCCCTAACTCCTTTCTGGTATTTTAGTAAGGACCTTGTTTCCTATTTGAACTTGGCTTTATGTAATGAATAGGAAGTTCTTAAGGAATTTGAAAAAGAGCCATTATTCTAGAGCAGGGGTCCCCAGCCTCCAGGACTGAACACCTGATGATCTGAGGTGGGAGTTATAATAATTGAAATAAAGTGCACAATAAATGTAAAGTACTGAAAACATCCTGAAACAATTTCCCCAGGTTCATGGAAAGATTGTCTTCCACGAAACTGGTCCCTGGTGCCTAAAGTTTAGGGACTGCTGTCCTAGAGTGTAATTCCTCAAATTGTGCTCCCTTGACTTGTTTTTTCTAAAAATGCTATGTATGCTCCCTGCTAAATGGGTTCTTTAATCAAATAGACTAGGGGAAAAAAGGGACAATTAAATGGGTTTCTTTGTATAGACTATTTAGATATATTTCAATGCATGTAGTCAGATGCTCATTCATGTCCAACTCTTTGCAGCCTCAGGGACTGTAGCCCACTAGGCTCCTCTGTCCATGGGATTCTCCTGGCAAGAATACTGGAGTGGGGTACCATCACCTTCTCCGATTTCAATGCATACAACTCTATAAATAGAAATTTCCAGGGGACCTTAAGTTCATTATATTTTCCTATTCTTTTATACCAGCATGTTGAAATAAAGCTATGCTTTCGAATGTCCATTTTTCTATGGAAAGTGTATCTTTGTAGAACTACACTTGACAAGTAATTTCTTTCAACTCCAAAGCTGAGGACTTACAGCTTCCAAAGCCCTGTTGTTGAGAATCTATGTATCAAATGAATATACTATTTTAGTATAGTCCTTCTGACTAACACACTGCATTCACACACACACACACACACATGCACGCAATCAGTAAACTTCTTTTCCACAGAGCGACTGAACAACAACAAATCTAGTTTGGAGAATTAATCATTCGGCATTTTTCAGTTCCTTATTTGGCAGGATCATTCCATGAGTTGTTTGCTCACCTAGCACCTAATTAATATGCCAAGAATGAATACCAGCACCATTTATCAGCTCTATAGGATCCAGCAATGTACTTAAAACTCATGATCTCTTTCATCATCCTTTTTTATCTTTGAGGATTCAAGCCAGAAGAATTAAGTACAACTTATATCATTATCGCTATTTGTTGCTGTTACTAAGTCATGTCCAGCTCTTTGTGACTTCATGGACTGCAGCAGGCAAGGCTTCCCTGTCCTTCACTATCTCCTGGAGTTTGCTCAGATTCATGACCCACTGAGTTGATGATGCTATCTATCCATCTCATCCTCTGCCACCTTCTTCTCCTTTAGCCTTCAATCCTTCCCAGCATCAGGATCTTTTCCAATGAGCTGTCTCTTTGCATCAGGTGCCCAAAGTATTGGAGCTTCAGCTTTAGCATCAGTCCTTTCATTGAATATTCAAGTTTGATTTCCTTTAGGACTGACTGGTTTGATCTCCTTGCAAGGGACCCTTAAGGTCTCTACTGAGCTAGTTATAAATAGAAGCTGCTTCTTATTCTGAATACAGTTATTTGCCTGAAGAGAATCATTTTGCTTCCTCTCTGTTATGGATTCTTCTCTTGGAGTTTGACTTGTTTTCACTCAACTTCCCAATCTGCTTCAAATAATTTTATCATCACAACATCTGCTAGTTTCATTAAAGTAAAGTGGCACACTGCTTGCCTGGACCAATTAGAGAGCTCTTGGTTTGCTCTAGAAGCTTTGAGTCATAGAACAGAAACAGATGTAAAATGCACATTACCTCTAAAGCACACCCACACACACACAAATGCCAAAGAATTGTACCTCTTAGTGATAACAGGCTCAACCAATAACTATTTGTTTTTCACTTTGAAGAAATCTTGATATTCCTCAGGTACTTCAAAGACATGACAGTATGCTATATTAGGAAGAGTTTTATCCTCCCCTCTGGCACTTGAAAAGACATCTTACCAACACTTTCAGGGTTTCTTCTACTTCCCTTTCTCTTCATCTTATACAGTGTGATAAATGCAGTGAATCAACAAAATATTCAATGGGGCAGTGATATACACCCATTTCTTTTAGACAAAACTGTAGCAAAAAACTGGAAAATTGATCAAACCCTGAGACAAACAGTAAAGGTGTAGTGTTTAACTTCCAGATAAGAACAAACTGCTCCTGTTTTGTTTTTATTTTTGTTTTTTAACTAACTGTACAAAGAGGGTAATATTTATCGGTTTAATAGCTACACAGCAGATTCAATGGGCTGTAAAAATTCTCTCATCTAAGGAGACCTCATCAAGAAAAGCAACTATACTTTGATTCACTAACTGATTCAGTTCAGTTCAATTCAGTTCAGTCGCTCAGTCGTGTCCGACTCTTTGCGACCCCATGAACCACAGCACACCAGGCCTCCCTGTCCATCACTAACTCCCGGAGTTTAACCAAACTCATGTCCATTGAGTCGGTGATGCCATCCAACCATCTCATCCTCTGTTGTCCCCTTCTCCTCCCGCCCTCAATCTTTCCCAGCATTAGGGTCTTTTCCAATAAGTCAGCTTTTCGCATCAGGTGGCCAAAGTACTGGAGTTTCAGCTTCAACATCAGTCCTTCCAATGAACACCCAGGACTAACCTGCTTTAGGATGGACTGGTTGGATCTCCTCGCAGCCCAAGGGACTTTCAAGAGTCTTCTCCAACACCACAGTTCAAAAGCATCAATTCTTTGGCACTCAGCTTTCTTTATAGTCCAACTCTCACATCCATACATGACTACTGGAAAAACCTTGACTAGACAGACCTTTGTTGACAAAGTAATGTCTCTGCTTTTCAATATGCTGTCTAGGTTGGTCATAAATTTCCTTCCAAGGGGTAAGCATCTTTTAATTTCATGGCTGCAATCACCCAAAAAAATAAAGTCAGCCACTGTCTCCATTCTTTCCCCACCTATTTGCCATGAAGTGATGGGACCACATGCCATGATCTTTGTTTCCTGAACGTTGAGCTTTAAGCCAACTTTTTCACTCTCCTCTTTCACTTTCAAGAGGCTCTTTAGTTCTTCACTTTCTGCCATAAGTGTGGTGTCATCTGCATATCTGAGGTTATTGATATTTCTCCCAGCAATCTTGATTCCAGCTTGTGCTTCATCCAGCCCAGCATTTCTCATGATGTACTCTGCATATAAGTTAAACAAGCAGGGTGACAATCTACAGCCTTGACGTACTCCTTTTCCTATTTGGAACCAGTCTGTTGTTCCATGTCCAGTTCTAACTGTTGCTTCCTGACCTGCATACAGGTTTCTCAAGAGGCAGGTCAGGTGGTCTGGTATTCCCATCTCTTTCAGAATTTTCCACAGTTTCTTGTGATCCACACAGTCAAAGCCTTTGGCATAGTCAAGAAAGCAGAAATAGATGTCTCTCTGGAACTCTCTTGCTTTTTCGATGATCCAGTGGATTATGGAAATTTGATCTCTGGTTCCTCTGCCTTTTCTAAATCCAGCTTGAACATCAGGAAGTTCATGGTTCATGTATTGCTGAAGCCTGGCTTGGAGAATTTTGAGCATTACTTTAATAGCGTATGAGATGAGTGCAACTGTGCAGTAGTTTGAGCATTCTTTGGCATTGCCTTTCTTTGGGATTGGAATGAACACTGATGTTTTCCAGTCCTGTAGCCACTGGTGAGTTTTCTAAATTTGCTGGCATATTGAGTGCAGCACTTTCACAGCATCATCTTTTAGGATTTGAAATAGCTCAACTGGAGTTCCATCACCTCCACTAGCTTTGTTCATAGTGATGCTTCTTAAGGCCCACTTGACTTTGCATTCCAGGATGTCTGGCTCTAGGTGAGTGATCATACCATTGTGATTATCTGGATCGTGAAAATCTTTTTTGTACAGTTCTTCTGTGTATTCTTGCCACCTCTTCTTAATATTTTCTGCTTCTGTTTCTGTCCTTTATTGAGCCCATCTTTGCATGAAATGTTCCCTTGGTATCTCTAATTTTCTTGAAGAGATCTCTAGTCTTTCCCATTCTATTGTTTTCCAATTAAGTTTATAATAATCTGCTATCATCCTCCAAGAGACACCTGTTTTCTGCATTAATCTAACTAGGGATGTAATAAGAATCATCAATCTTCATCTTTCAACACTTTAGAAGCAGCACTTACATCTATGGTTTCTCCAGAGATACAGAATTGACTTTGATTTAATCTTTTGGAAGAGAATGAGAATTCTAGATGCTTCCACATTGCCATTTCTACCACAGTAGAATTCATACCCATTGTATCTCAATCCACAAGAAAATTTTGATGCAGGAAGCATCTTTATATTCCTCTTTTCTTTCCCTTGTACATCTAACTTTATACATTTAATGCTTGTTTTCTAACACTCTTTTGTGAGCAAAGCCTGAGAAGATGTTACTGTCATTTTTCCCTTGAGAAATATTCACATTCAAATGAAAAAGAAAAGTCATAAGCTACAAACAGAACCAATGGGATTTCCAATTGTAAACCCATCGCCTGCTAAATCATGTGTGACTTTGCTCACATTAGTTAACCTCAGTTTTATAATCTATAAAAGGGTGTAAGTCTAAAGACTTATGAAGCAAATCACTGAACACAAGCATTTATAACCACCACAGGTGTGTAAAACAATGTTTACCTCTTTGCCAAAAATAGTCCAATTCTCCACCCTTCTATTCTTCCTTTGGATTTCCTTGGGAAACATCCTCTGTTCCCTTTGTCTGTTTCGGTCAAATTCTCTCTTTCGTTTACTCCTTTAACACCCTCTTTCCCCTTTCTAATGTCTGTCTCAATTTCTATCTCATATTTGTTTTTGTATTTATTTAATTATTGTTTATTTTTACCAACACTTTATATACCCCCTTGAGGGTTTTGTTTTGCTCATATTTATAAAAGTCTCAGTCTCAGCATTTAAAAATTAGGTGAATGAATGAATTCATATCAAGAGGCAACAAGTAATGAACACTTAGTGTGGGTAAGTCTCTGTGCCATGTGCTTTCTGTCTGCCACACATAAAATACCCAAATATCTCTCACATTTTTTCATCACAAATTTCAGAAAGATTTAGAAAAGCTAATACTGAGATATTTCTATTTCCCTCAGTAGTTTGGGTATCTTCTTCTCCCACAATATCTTGATTATACATTCAAACATCTCATGTCCATGATATAATTTGCCTGCACTTTCAAGACCTCCACAACAACACAGATGATTTAGAAACTCTAGTCTGCCTGAGGAACATCTGAAAGCTGGTTTTAAGTACTTCCCTCATGCATAAAGATTCTAACTCTGTAAGTCAGGAGTGAGACCTGAATATATGTGATTTTATAAAACAATACTGATTACTAACGCACATACGTTTCAGAAATTTTGAGATCTAGGAACCTGGAGTTAGAGAATGAAACAGATGTAGAGTTGGAATGTTCCGTGGTAGACCACAGAGAACTTTAATGTTAGGGAAAAGAAATTCTTACTCTTGGAAACTGAACTCCAGTGTTCTGAAATAATAAGAGTTCTGGGTGGCCAGAGATTATTAGTTAGTACTGTGATATGTGATACAGGCTTCCCTGGTGGCTCAGACAGTAATGAATATGCCTGCAATGCAGGAGACCCAGGTTCAATCCCTGGGTTGGGAAGATACACTCAAGAAGGGAAGGGCTACCCACCCCAGTATTTCCTGGAGAATTCCATGGACAGAGGAGCCTGGCAGGCTTAGTTCATGGGGTCACAAAGAGTCTCACAGGAGTGAGTGACTAACACTTTACTGTGATACGCAAAGAAACCATCGACACTAACAAGGTAAAGCATATATACTGGAAAACTGACGTCATAGGCTGAGAAATCTTGATATGGTTGAAAAAGAAGTAGAATTATTTACATAAACTGTTTTACATTTATGCCTAATTGCCATGCAGTCTAACAATAATTATGTATATCCCCTAAATGTGTGTCAGAGGGCTCTTGTGTATTTGGAACAGTGATCTCTGTAGATCTGTTTTTAGATTACTTTTCTGAACCACAGACATTTGATCACAACCTTAAAACAAACAGTAAAAGTCTGATTAAAACGTACAGCTTTATTTTGAGTGATTTCTTTGGAACTGTCTTATATCCTGGAAAGAGAAAACTTGGTATTTACTTTCTAGAGGGACAGCTGGCATCTCTGAAAATGACAATGAGGATTTTTGAAATGGACACAAAATGACCTGTGCTTTTCTAACCACTCCACGGACTATCTCCAAGCAGTAGACAAAGGAGTCTTCTATTAATACTTCCCACTGAAACACACACTTCAAATGCTAACATAGGAAAGTAACATGTATAGGAACGGACACTTTCACTCTGTGAGTTAAATGATATGCTTTGTCTTTGTCACAGAAATTCTCAGATTATTTTTCCCTCAAATGTTTGCTAAGGTCCCTAAAGAAAACAAATAGGATTTTCCACTTGCACATTCAACTCACGCGTCTCCTTAATATAATTCTCTTGACTCTCCAAGTATTAACATTTTAGGCAGGTACAATGAAATTCAACAAACTGAGCTAAAATAAATATATTACCAAATCAAAGAAAACTCAAACCTAATCCTTTAAATTTCAAGTTTCAGGCAAACCTTCTTCTTTAAAGTAATATATTTATCTATGTAATTGTTTAGCTAAGACTAAGATAAGATTGACCACAGTTTGAGTATCAACTCTGCCATTTACTAGCTCTGCAATCAGAGGTGGGCTTCCCAGGTGCCCTAGTGGTAAAGAACCCACCCGCCAACACAGGAGATGCAAGAGACATGGGTTCAGTCCCTGGGTCGGGAGATCCCCTGGAGGAGGGCTCAGCAAGCAACCCATTCCACTTGCCTGGAGAACCCCATGGACAGGGGAGCCTGGCAGGCTGTGGTCATAGAGAGTTAGGCAAGACTGAAGAGACTAAGCATGTAATCAAAGGCATAGTTTTTTAACTTCTCCAAGACCCAGCTCATTCATCAATAAAATGAGGACATCTCTCACATCGGTTTCATGTAAGAATTAAAGGAAAGCATGTTTTAAGAATACATTAAGATGGGCCCGACACAAGGTAAATATCAAGAGTTTTATTTTTTTGCTTTGAAAGAATACAAGCACCCTAATGCTCATTGAAGTATTGTTTACAATAGCCAAGACATGGAATCAACCTAAATATCCATTGACAGAAGAATGGATAAAGATGTGGTACATACATACAATGGAATATTACTCATCCATAAAAACTAATGAAATAATGCCATTTGTAGCAACATGGTTGGAGATTATTATACCAAGTGAAGTAAGTTAGAGAAAGACAAATATCACATGATATCATTTATATGTAATACCTTTAAAAAAATGACACAAATGAACTTATTTACAAACAGAAACAGATACACAGACTCAGAGAACTTACAGCTACCAAGAGGGAAGGGTGTGAAGGAGGGATAGATTGGGAGTTTGGGACAGGTGTATACACACTGCTATTTCTATAAATAGATAACCAGGACTTCCCTGGTGGCCTAGTGGATAAGAATCCACCTGCCGCTGCGGGGAACATGGCAAAGATTCTTTCTCTGGTCCAGGAAAGATTCTACATGCTGAGGAGCAACTAAGCCCATGAGCCACAACTACTAAGTCTGTGCTTTAGAGCTGGCAAGCCTAAAAGAATGAAATAGTGCCATCAGCAGCAACATGGCTGGACCTGGAGTTTATGATACTAACTGCAGTAAGTCAGAGACGAATATCATATGATATCATTTACATGTGTAATCTTTAAAAATAACACAAGTGAACTTTTTGCAAAACAGAAATAGATTCAGACTTTGAAAACAAGCTTATGGTTACCAAAACGAAAGGTTGAGGGGTGATATAGTAGGAGTTTGAAATTAATAATATACACTTATTATATATAAAATAGATAACCAATAAGGACTTCCTACTGTATAGTAAAGGGAACTCTACTCATTATTCTGTAATAAGCTATACAGAAAAGAATCTTAAAAAAGAATGGACAAATGTGTATGGATAACTAAATCACTTTGCTGTACATCTGAAACCAATATAACATTGTAAATCAACTATAATATAAATAAAAATTAAATTTAAAAAATTTAAAAAATAAACAAAAAAACTCCATTATGCTATATACCTGAAACTAGTAATATTGTGGTCAACTATACTTTCAATAAAAACAAAAACAAAGAATTATTACTTCTTATTATTACTACTCATCATTGATAAAGCACACTGAAAACAATCATGATAGTGATTATCATGGGGATATGAGAAAAAAGACCTGCAAGTCTTTCACAAACCTCAAATCTCTAAGTACTTGAGATTGTTGCTATGGTTGTTTATAAACTCTGACTCCATTTTCAGTGATGCCTCTTGGACTCAGATGGTTTCCGTCCTCAGTCAAATTGTTAAAAATAAAAAATACTTATTAATTTGGGATTAATCTAACTATTAAGCAAAATGACAAAGGTTTCTTTGGTTTCCAGCTTTCAAGTTTCATGCTTGATTTGTTTTTTTGGAGGAGGGAAACTATTGTGATGCACGAATGGCAGCAGCTTTTTTATCAGATGGTCCAATAGTCAGTTTTCTTAAAGTGAAAAGTGAATTTCATCAACACAGCTGTCATTTAGCATTCTCATCCATGAAAAGAAAATTTTTTAAAAGATGGAAACTTGCTATTTTTCTGTTTCAAAAATAAAACAAGGCCAATGAAACTGTCATCTGGTCAACTTTACTCAGAAAAGAACTGGCTGTCTTCCCAAAGGCGAATTGAATCATGGAAAATGTTTCTACTGGTTTTCACAGGAAAAGCAGAATAACTTGGGACAAAGCAGGCAAGAAGTTGACAATCAGGAAACGAACTAAAATGTAAATAAGAAATAATCTATGATTTTATTTTACTGTTTAATATCCAGCTAAAGTTTGGTTAACAATAAAAGTATTTAGTTCAGGGCACTTCAGTTGAGACGAGGTGTACCTAACGTCCATGGATGTTAACTTTGGACTTACAGGTACAGGTAAATGAACAAGGAAGTGTTCTGTCAGTCAGAATTGCAATATTAGAACTTGCTCACTGGTGTGGCTTTGTTTCACATAATTCAAAATTTACATTATTTTGCATCTAAGTGGGAATAATGATTTGACTCATATTCTAGGACAAAAGAGAAAGGACAGTGCTCAGTACAAATAAAATCCTATCATATTACACTGAAACCTTTTAATTTGGTAAGACAACACTACAAATAATGGTGCTGTTATAAAAAGCTTTATCCTCAAATATAATACTTCAAAGACTGAGAAAGACATTATGTGATTGATTAAATAAACAATGTAATTATTCATGGGAATAAGAAAAGATTAAGAGTTATTTGCTACTGCTTCATTTATAGTATCTCTTCACTAGCTTTTATTAGAGGAAAATACTTCTGAGTGAAATTCCTAATGAAAAATGCTTACATTTATATTGTTCTGAGCAATTTTTTTATGCTCAGTTAGATTCAAATTACAGAAACATCCTATTAGCATAGGTGTCCTAAAACAAAAACAGAATGGTGGGCAGGAATTCTAAGAGCAGCCAAAGTTAAAAACTGTAATAAATTGTAATTAGAAAATAAAGGGTAAGTTTACATGAATAATAAGGAGGGCAATTTTTCCTGAAACTTAAGATAGCCCTCCCCCAAAGTATTATTTTGGTTGCAAGGGAGAGCCAATCTGACTCCATGTTGGATCTGTTTCTTTGACTTGCTTTTCTTTGCTTTTGCTATTATAATCATACAATAGGAGCTTTCCTGGTGTCTTAGTCAGTAAAGAATCTGCCTGCAATGCAGGAGACCTAGGATCTACTGGGGAAGAAAATGGCAACCCACTCCAGTATTCTTGCCTGGGAAATTCCGTGGACAGAGGAGACTAGCATGCTACCGTCTGTGGGGTTGGAAAGAGCTGGACACAAGTGGGTAACTAAACGACCACCACCATCACTAATCATACATAGTGGTTAGTGGTTCTCTGCCTCAGAGAACCTTGCACTTCTGCCTGTCTGTTAAACTAAAGTGCCTTTAGTCAGCTCACAGAGAGATCATCTGATCCTGTCCACCTGTGTATGGCTGCCAGACAGAAGAGATGAACACATTCCTTCCCCATGTGGGCCTTTCCCAGAGATGTTTTCACAAGACTGATGGCCCTTTTTACTTTACTTCCTCATTGCCTCCCCCTCTCTATTCTGCCTTTTAACTTCAGTTCCTCACTGCTTCTCTCTTTCCTTCTATGAAAGGAATTGGCATCCAGACCCTGATAAGATGGCTATTTTGAGACATTAGGCTGACTTCTTCTCAGTCAGTTGGCTTTCCGAATAAAACCACATTCTTTGCCGCAACAACTCAAGTCTCAGATTTATTGGCCTGTCATGCAGTAAGCAGAGAGAGCCTGGACTTGGTAACATTTTTGGATTATCAGTAAGGGATACTATACAAACTAAAGCCTAATTTCTGAAAATTTTGTGGGAACTTTTATAGATTTAATCATAAAGCATAAAGAGGCACAGGAGTGAGAAAATTAATGCTGAAACTGAGGAAATAATTATCTTAGGACAAAAGGTTATGCAGTTTCATTAAAAGGTGAATAGAGTTAATACATAAGTGATGGGTAGCAAAACATGCCACTTTAACATAAAGATAATTATTAGCATGAATGTAGTTGAGAAGAAACAGATACATGGAAAGCTCTCTACTTCCCTCGTTTGCCTAAAAATAGAACATAAATTTGTAAAAGTGTTCTGACCCCTCTATTAGAAAGAAGTCAATCACCATTGACAGTTCTAGACCATGATTTCCCCAGAGATGCATCAGAGCAATCTTCAAATCAAACTTTACTAACTTGACTTTATTCACCATTAGTTCCCTGATACATTTACCCCCACAGTTTGCCACCCTAGAAGTCCTTTTCTTTTGACTTGTCACTTCTCCAAAAACGTATTGTTCTTTGCCAAGATGCTACATAAGATGGGTTTCTAACTACCCCAATGAATTACTCAATACTGAGGACAACCATGTATATGTGTGATGATCACGTTCATTTCAGTTCAGTCGCTCAGTTGTGTCTGATTCTTTGTGACCCCATGGACTGCAGCACACCAGGCCTCCCTGTCCATCACCAACTCCCAGAGTCCCCCCAAACTCATGTCCATTGCGTTGGTGATGCCATCCAACCATCTCATCCTCTGTCAGCCCCTTCTCCTCCCGCCCTCAATCTTTCCCAGCATCGGGGTCTTTTCAAATGAGTCAGCTCTTCGCATCAGGTGTCCAGAGTATTGGAGTTTCAGTTTCAACATCAGTCCTTCCAATGAACACTCAGGATGCACATGTGAATAAACTTCTATTTGCTTTTTCTTTTGTTAATCTGTCTTTGTTAGTCTAGTTTACAAGGCCCCAGCTAGAGAACCTGAAATGGGTAGAGTAAAAAGAAAAATTTTCCTCCCCTACAAAAAATTCCTTCAATAAACATCCTAAGTCATGAGAAGATTCAAATTCTAGAAATAAAAGCAAATATGATCATTCCACTCATTAATGACAATGAGGTTGGTGAAGAGCATAAGATGAAGATGCCACATACTTTGCAGAAATAATGCGAATTATAAAGCTCAATAAATATTTCGTGCTGAGAAAATTAATATAGAACCATAAGCATAAACCTATATAAAACTCTTATGTGGATTAACGAAAATATTTACCTGAAAGGAAATTATATTCCATTTTTAACCTATGTCTTTCACAAGGTCTTTGTTGTTTGATAACACACTAAAACAACCCTCTAACCTTAGGTTTTGGGGTTTTTTGTTGGTTTTTTTCTTGAGGTACCTTTTGACATATAATATTATATTAGTTTTAGGTATACAATGTAATGATTCAGTGTTTGTACATATTGCAAAATGATAGCCACAATAAGTCTAGTTATTCATCCATAATAAAATAAAAACTCACATTTTAAGGAAACATAAGAAAAACTTAAACATAAGAATTTTCTCCACCTATCTGGGCTTCCTCACTCTTCTCTTGTGTGGATTGTGCATCTACGTTAGATGTTAACCAGACCTCCCCAATAGCAGAAATATCTGCTCAACTATAAAGATCAATTTTTCTCCTTCTGGCCCCAGCCATGTAACTCCTTAGAAGACAACATGCCTTCCTCAGTCCTATAAGAGGACTAAGGAATCCTGCACCACTTGCCTTATACAGCTATCTTATGCAGAGATCTTCAGTGACTTTATGTATAATGCCAATATATCATTTTCCTTAAAGATAGTGATTAGTGCAGAACAGACTGGTCAGATGACCTGAAGTGATACTTGAAGTTCTTAACTTAGTATTTACTTATGACCATATTAGGGTTTCCCAGGTGGCTCAGTGGGTAAAGAATCCTCCTGCAATGCAGGAGATAAGGGTTCAATCCCTAGGTTGGGAAGATCCCGTGGAGTGGGAAATGGCAACCACTCCATTGGAATGGAATATCACTCCGATACTCTTGCCTGGAAAATTTCATGACAGAGGAGCCTGGTGGGCACTCTTGCCTGGAAAATTTCATGACAGAGGAGCCTGGTGGGCTACAGTCCAAGGGGTTGCAAAAAGTTGGACATGACCGAGTGACTGAGCACACACATTATAAATTGCTGTCACCCTGCTGTGAATTACATGCCCAGGACTCATTTATCTTATAACTAGAAGTCTATATCTTTTGGCCACCTCCCACCCACTTCTGGAAACCACTAACCTGTTCTCTAACTATGAGTTCATTTTTTCATTTTTTCTTTGTTTTTATATTCGACATAAAAGTGTTATTATATGGTATTTGTCTCACTTAGACTTATTTCACTTAGCATGATTCCCTCAAGGTCCATCCATGCTGTCACAAATGGTAAGATTCACTTCTAATCTTATGGCTAAATAATAATATTTCATTATATATAATATTTTATTATATATACTACAATCTATTATATTATATATTATGTTTATTATATAATATATAAATACTATAATTTCATTATATAATGAAATTATATATATATATATATATGTAACAACTTCTTCAGCCATTTAAAGTTGTTTGTTTCCATGTCTTGGCTACTGTGAATAGAGCTGCAATGAATATGAGAGTATGTGTTTTAACTTCCCTAGCTTGTTTTAATCTCCTTCAGATATATACACAGAAGTGGGAATACCAAATTATATGTCAGTCTTATTTATTTTTAATTTCTCTATACTGTTTTGCATAACGGCTGCATCACCACCAACAATGCATAAGGGTTCCCTTTTTTCCACATCCTCACTAACATTGTTCTTTCTTATCTTTTTGATAGATTGCTATTCTAACAGGTGTGAAGTGATATCTCATTATTTTGATTTTAATTTCCCTGATGACTAGTGATGTTAAGCATCTTTCATGCATCTGTTAGATATCCACATATCTCCTTTGGAAAAATGTCCATTCAGTAAGCTTTTTGGTTATTCAGAACTTCTGCCTATTTTTAAATTGAATTTTTTTTCATTTTTTGCTACTGAGTTGTATAAGTTCTTTATCAGCTACATTATTTATGATAATGCTCCCATTCAGTAAATGATCTTTCATTTTGTTAATGACTTCTTTTACCTTGCAGAAGCTCTTTAATTTGATGTACTCTTATTTGTTTTGTTTTTTAAACGTTTGTGGCCTTTGCCTTTGGTGACAAATGCAAAAAAAAAAAATTATTGTCAAGACTGATATCAAAGAGTTTACTGCCTGTTATGTTCTAGGAGTTCTATGGTTTTAGGTCTTATATTCAGGTAATTAATCTGTTTTGAGTTGATTTTTGCATGTGGTGTAAGGTACAGGTCCAGTTTTCCCAAAATCATTTATTGAAGATTTTTGTTTATTTATTGTTTATTGTCTTTATTTATGTTTTTGGTTTCTTTGTTGTAAATGAACAAACCATAAATGTGTGGGTTTATTTCTGGATTCTCTATCTTAGTCCCTTAATCTATGTGTCTGTTTTTATGCCAACACCAAACTGTTTTAGTTACTACAGCTTCATAATAGCATTTGAAATCATGGAGCTTGGTGCCTACAGCTTTTGCTTCTTTCCAAAGACTGTAATATTTGGAGTATTTTATAGTCCCACATAAATTTTAGGGCTGTTTGTTCTTTTTCTGTGAAAACTCTCTTTGGAATTTGACAGTGTTAGGTAGTTACAACAGGGAAAAAGGAGTCCAAAATGGCAGTGGCTAAGAGACAAAGAAAGGAAAAAGCTCGTGAAAATGGAAAAAAAGGAAATCTGCAGACGAGTGAGAACTTCAGGTGAAACAAACACTTCCCCTTCTTAGCTAGCCCAATTGCATAGGGTAGCCTTGGAGGGAGGAGACAAATGTATAAAAGGAGGAAGCCTAGAAGGACTGAGTCCTCTCCTTTGGGATTGGCCCGCCCTCACACCTTGAGGGTATACTATCCTTTGCTTTTCCTAATAAAACTGAGCTGTAACCAAGCTGTAACACTGGTCTGCCAGTTCAACGTTCAAATCTTTGCTGTGGTGAGACAGAACCAAGAAAATTACATACTCCCTCGACAACAGGATTTCCTAAATCCAGATGTCTGTTCCCTTCCCCAAGGTAGGGAAGTTTGTAGTCATTATTTCTTCCAATGAATTTTCTGACCCTTTTATTGCTCTGTTCTACTTTGAGAATCCCTATAATTCAAATGTTAGCTTGATGTTGTCTCATAAATCTCCTAAGCTATCCTCACTTTTCAAAATCCTTTTTTGCTGCTCTAATTCGGTGAGTTCCACTGCTCTGTCTTTGAGTTGACTGATCCTTTCTCTGTTTCATCTAGTCTTCAGTATAGTTATTTTTTCAGTATAGTTATTATATTCTTTATCTCTTTGACTTCTATTTGATACTTTTTAAAATTTCTATCTCTTTGTTGAAATTCTCACTCAGTTTATTCATTCTACTCCCAAGTTTGGTGAACACTGCTATCATCATTATTTTGAACTCTTTATTAGGTAAATTACTTATCTCTGTTTCATTAAGATTTTTTTCTGAGGTTTTATCTTCTTCTTTAGTTTGGAATATATTCCTCTGTATCTTCATAATTCTGGACTCTTTGTGTTGGTTTCTATACATTAGATAAAACAGACTCTCCCAATCTCAAAGGAGCAGTTCATACAGGAGATAAGCCTTATCTTTCAACATTTTCTGGCTCTTGGTTGTTTCTCCAACCTTTGTTATCCATGCAAACTATTTTATTTTTAATGGCCCCTAGTAATTGAGACTGAACTGAACTGAACTGAGTAATTGAGGGTGTGCCAAGACCTGTTAGTGTCCCAAAGGAAAGGATCTTACCACTTAGATTCAGACTGTCTGGAATTCAGACCCTCAAGCAGTAGTTTCTAAAGTATGCAAATATATACAGTCTTGTGGGGTTGCTAGCATAAGCCCTGTTGACCACCGGTAATAGGTGATCTGGAGGTGTCCCCTGCCTGAGTGGCAGTTACAAAAATCTGGGCTCCAGGCAAGCTTCCACTCATGTCCAGGAGATATCGTGAGATGTAGTGAGGCAGAGTGAAGCACAAAAACAGTGTGCACCACAATTACATTCCCTGAGGCCACATCCACAGGCCCCTAGCTGTGCCCATACTGAACCCTCCCCTTCAGGCTGAAGCTTCAGGACCTCTTTCACAGAAAGACTGGCTTTTAGCTGAGTCTGTTCTCTGTGCAGTGTCCTGGGAATGGCAGCCAGCTAAGAACTGAGTCTCTGATTATTACAGTCTTGCAGGACCCAGACATGTGAGCTCCCTGGCTGTCAGAGCCAGAGTATCAAGGGGCATTCCTTAGGCACAAAGATAGGGCACCCAAACTAAAAACCAAGGCAGTGGACACATGTAGAAGCTCCCCCTACCCCTTCAGGAATTACTGGCATTCTAGAGTGTTGTAGGGAAAGAGGGTGCGGCTATCACCCACCCTCTAAGGTTTCTGGAATACTTTCCAGTTGGCACTTAAATGTGTGTTTAATAAGAAGCCTTCCCTTCAAGCTGCAGTTGTGATGATAAGCTACTAGGCTTCTTTCACAGAAAGACTGAGCTCCTGGGTCTATTGCCTCTTGCTGTGCCCTGCAGATGGTAACATTTTAAGAACTCTTTCTCCATTGTTTATCACCCTGTGGTACCCAGAAGTGTAAGCCCCATACAGACAACTGTTGTTGTCTGTGTGATTAGGACTGAGCACAGTGTATTTTATAAGTTCTCACTTAAAACACAATTGTGTTAAGCCATGACACCTAGCAACGTTTATTCTCTTACTATGAATGTTTATTAAATATGTTCTATTATGCCAGGAACTGTTTTAGATGCTGTAGATACAGCAGGGAACAAATTTCATGAACCAATGGACTGTACATTCTAAAGGGAAAAGAGTCAATAAATATACTTCAAAGAAAATACATATTTCAAAGAAAAGTAAGATGAGGTAATGGAAAGAGTGTTGGCGTGTTGTTTCCACTGGGGGACCAGAGAATTCCTCTCTGAGGAACAGAAATTTGAATAAAGGAGAATAAAACTGAAGGAGAGAATCCAGTTAGAAGGCTGCAGCCATGGCCCTGGTAGAAATATCCAGGACAGCTGCTGTTTCATTGGCAGATGCAACGTTGTAAGATGCAGAGAATAGCTGAGTTCAATAGAGATTTACAGCGTAGAAAAAAAATATTAAAAGTACCATTCTACTGGTAGCATTTACCTCAGTTTTCTCTTTTAACACCTCCTGCAAATTTCAGAAGGGACAAAAGTAGGGATACTTTTTCATGTAAATTACACAATTTAAAGCTAAAGAACCATGGTCAACATAACAGAAAAACCAAATCCCTAGGGCTCTAAAGACTGCTGTAAGAGAAAACTGTCTATTTCCCACTGTCATCAAGAAAAGGATAAATTCAGTAGCATCATGATTAAAACACTTAATAAGAAAGAACTGTAAAAAAGCCAGAGATAATTATAGCCATGTAAACCACTGCCACTGATGGTTATATTCATTGTTCTAGACAGAGAATATAGCTTTTGGTTACCTTACAATATTCAATACAAACTCTGTAAAACAAAAGATAGTATAATTTGCTTTATGGTACCAACAACAGCAAATAACAGCAGGGGTCTCAGAGTTTACTTGCACTAAATACATATTTTACTTAGAATGTTTCTTTACATTTATCCAGCTTGCATATAATCTCCTTGAAATGTTAAAATCCTGTACATCAAAAATAAACATATGATTTTCTTTACCTTCTGCCTAATGTAGTTAATAATAGCCCATGGAAGCCCAATACAAACGGCTTGGAAATCTTCAAGGAATAATAAAACTGTAATGAAAATACTTAATAAATTTAGTTCACTATTCTGCCAGGATAAATGGATACTTAAAACCCAATTAGTGCCCAAAGAGTAATCAGGAATTAGTTATTTTTTGTTTAATTCTCTAATTCTGGACTCCCTATATAAACTTGAGATACAGAAGAGGCAGGTAGCAACAAGACTAAGCTTTGAAAAGTTATAAAGCAAATACTTCAAAGAAAGTATGTCTCTTCTGGAACACTGTACAGTGCTTTTATATAAATGATTGGGCTTTTATATAAATTGATTTAAGTTGTTGATCTCATTTCAAACGCATTTTTAAAACTCTCCTTTTGTACTCTCCTCCCCTTATGAGTACTGTTTTTGATATCTTATTTTATATCTAATCATTTTGTGTGTCCCTTTCCTGTTTATTGTGGCTATAGATAATTTTATTACTTTTGTCTTTTAACTTCCCCACTAGCTTTGTGTGCAGACGATTTCTTACCTTTGCTATATTTTTGTGTTTTCTGGTGAGCTCCTTCATTTTGTAATTTTCTTGCTTCTAGTTGTGGCCTTTTCTTTTTTCACCTACAGAAAAATTCCTTTAGCATTTGTTGTAAAGTTGGTTTGGTTGTGCTGAACTCTTTTGTTATCGTTGCATGGTCACTAAGTCATGCCCGACTCTTTTGTGACCCCATGGACTTTGAAGCCCACCAGGCTCCTCTGTCTCTGGGATTTTCCAGTCAAGAATCCTGGAGTGGATTGCCATTTCCTTCTCCAGGAGATCTTCCCAACTGAGGGATCAAACCCACACCTCCTGCACTGGCAGGCAGATTCTTTACTGCTGAGACACCAGGGAAGTCCTGCTGAAATCTTTTAGCATTTGCTTATCTGTAAAGCTTTTTATTTCTTCATCAAACCTAGAGAGCTTTGCTAAGTAGACTATTCTTGGTTGTGGGTTTTTCTTTTTCATCACTCTGAATACACTGTGCCTCCCATCTGGTCTGCAGAATTTCTGCTGAAAATTCAGCTGATAACCTTATGGGAGTTCCCTTGTATGTTATTTGTTGTTTTTCCTTTGTTGCTTTTAATCTCTCTAACACTTTCACTTTCTTTTGTCTGGAATACATTCCTCTGCAGCCTTATTTTTGTCTAAGTTACTATAGGTATTTTTAAAAATATATTTATTTATGTGGCTGCACCAGGTCTTAGTTGCAATGTGTGGGATCTATTTCCCTGTCCAGGGATTGAACCTGGGGCCCCAGCATTGGGAGCATGGAGTCTTAGCCACTGGACCACCAGGGAAGCCCACTATGGGTATTTTTATGTATTCAGCAGGTTAGTTAAGGGCTTTCCAGGTGGCGCTAGTGGTAAAGAACCCACCTGTCAATGCAGGAGACTTGAGAGATGTGGGTTCGATCCTTGAGCTGGGAAGATCCCCTGGAGGAAGAAAGGGCACCTCATTCTGGTATTCTTCCCTGGGAAATCCCACGGACAGAGGAACCTGGTGGGCTACAGTCCACAGGGTCACAATGAGTCAGACAGAACTGAAGCGACTTGGCAGGCATGCACACACAAGTTAGTTACCTTTCTCAGCCCTGGAGAAGTGGCCACAGTAGGAGGAGTCCTGTGTGGCCTGGCAGTGCACTCCACTCTTATCACCCAAGCTGTGTGCTCTAGGGATTCCAGAAGAGGGCTGCGTGGGTCCTTCTGTTGTTGCAGACTGACTATGTGGATAATCTGGTGGGCTTGGTTGGCCCCAGCCCAGTTGGTTGTCAGGCTCTGCCTTATGCGGATGTTTCTGACTGCTGGTTAAGGGGTTCTGGTCACGAGGCAGCTGGCTTCAGAAACCTAGGGTCTCCCTGGCTAGTGCTGGCTCACTGGTGGGTGAGGTCAGGATCCAGAAGACTCTGGGGCTATTGCCCCCATCCCAACCCACCCCCCACTGTTGGGTGAAGCCAGGTCCTGGAGTTAGTGCCAGACTCCTGGCAGGAAGAGCTGGGTCCTAGAGTCTCACTGCAGGTACAGGAATCCCAGAGCTGGTGTCAGGTTGCTGGGGGTGGGGGCTGGGGGACGTGGGGGCGAGGGCGGGGGCGGGGGGTTCTATTCTTGACACAGCTGGGTATATGGTCCAGGGTGTCCTGAAGCTTGTGCTGGCCTGCTAGTAGGAAGCGCCAGGGCCCAGCTGGTGCCACTGTAGGGTCTGACCTGCTGGAGGCTGTAGGAGCAGGCTTTTCTCAAGTCTGGCGTCTGCCCACTGGTGGAAAGAGCTGGGTCTTGGCCCACTAGTAGTCTGGGCTGTATGGAGCAGCATCTGCAGATGTTGGCGGGCTCAAGAAGACTGGAGGCAGCCTGTCTGCTGATGAGGGGACTGTGTCTCCACACAGCTAGTTGTTTGGCCTGAAGAGTCCAAGCGCCCGGTCCCTACAGGCTGTTGGGTGTGGCCAGGTCTTGGCGCTAATGAGAGAGGGAGGGTCCACCTGGCTCCCCTACCACCACTTCCGGTTTCTGCACGTGTAGAAGGAGCTCCCAAATATGGCTGCAGCTGGTGCCTCTGTCTCCTGGGAGGTCCACCTCTTTGGGAGATGCTTCAAGACCAGCCGTTATGTCTGGCCCAGGCTCATCAAATCATTGCTTCCGCCATGGGTCTCTCTGTGTATGTAGTGAAGTTTGTGCCATTAAGAGTGAAGTTCGTTTCCAGCAGTTGTTTGGGACTCCCGAAATTAAGTGGCACAGCCTTCAAAGCCAAGTGCTTTGGAGGCTCATCTTCCCTGTGCTGGACGTCTGGGCTGGGGAACTTGATGTGGGGCTCAGAATTCCCAGTCCTGTGGGAGAGACCTCTGCACAGTAAGTATATTCCAGTTCGTGGGTCACCACCTGAGGGTATAGGACTTGGTTATATAACTAGTTTGGGCTTCCCAGGTGGCACAGTGGATGACTCTGCCTGCCTATGCAGGAGACGCAGACTGGATCCCTGGGTCAGGACGTTTCCCTGAAGGAGGAAATGGCAACCCGCTCTCGTATTCTTGCCTGGAGAATCCCATGGACAGAGGAGCCTGGCGGGCTGCAGTCCGTGGGATCACGAGTCCAACACAAATTAGCGACAGCACGCACACACTAGTTTGCTCCTCCTGGCCATCTCTTTGTGGTTCCTCCTTTTTCTCCTTAGGGGTAGTAGCTCTGTCCTGGTAAGTTTTGGTTTCTTTAGTGGACCATTTGAAAACAGGAACAACATGATAAAGAGGAATTTGGACTAAATAAAAGAGATGATCCTAAAATGCTTAAGAAAATTTGCAACAGCACTTTAAGACTGAAACAGCCTTGCAGCATTTTTCTTTTCTAAGAACTGTTTGTTGCCAGCCTACTGAAATAAAAAAACAGGCCCTGGTGTTATTAAAAGCTGAATGAGTGGAAGAAAAATAGAAAATCTCATTAAACCATGCCAACAGCTTCAACTCATTATGAATATCCCCATAGAGCAGCCAATAATCCATTATGTTTTAAATAATATGCCTAAATATACCTCATTACATATAATTGCAGCTTGACAGTCTATAAATGTCACAGAGTGAATTTTTTTAGTTCAGACTTCTTCATTTTAGTAATATTTCATAAAATCTGACTATTAAATAAAATCAGTACCTTAAGAAACTGTACATTATAACATAAAATACCTGAAATGTTCATTTTGTTCATTTTTTTTAAATCTATAGACTGCCCTTCTGTAGCCACTGTCAGTGTTGATAAACTAAGTTTTGCTTAGTTGTTCTGACTCACCTGGATTTACCTTGCTATCCCTCACAGATTTTTCTTATAGATTTGTTTTCTTTGTCACTTTCTTCTCTCAAGCACCCCCAACACATTTACATGCCAATTTTTTAATCTGGAGTTTTGCTTGTTAGACCTGTTATATCAAATAAGCTTAGACTCTTTGGCCTCTTCTAATAATCTCCCATCATTCACTGCCCAAAATATTTTTTTCCACTTTTTTTCTTCTTAATTTCTCAGAAGACACTTCACAGGAAAATTTTAACTAGGTAAAAAATGAGAAGAATATGGAATATTTAGATGTTAGCTCCATGTATAAAGAAATAAAATTTTTCGAAAGATACATTTAGGATAAAATTTTAGAAAAATTTTAGGATGGGATGGGCAGTCCCATAAGGAAGTAAACTTGCCATAGTAAAGTGAGGGAGAAATTTGGGAAGAATGATATGTTGTGATTCTGCTCTGTGGTAAAAGCAAAATGAATTAAGTCAATAGAATTAAACAAATGTGGTTCAAAAAGCATAAGACATTCATAGATAAATTAATAAAAGAGGTATGTATATGTTATATATACATACACACTATTGTGCCTTTTAAAAAAGAGTTCTTCAATGTGCAACAACATAGAATAACCTCAAGGATATTATGGCAAGTGAAATAAACCAGTCACAGAAAGACAAATGCTTCATGGTTCCACCTATATGAGGTGTCCATTCCTTTTCTTATCTGTGGAAAGGTAGATAATGATGATTCTCTGAACGCCCTGGAGAAAGATTATGTTTGCTTGCTGTTCTATTTTTTGTGTTTTTGTGTGTGCCTGCAGGCTGAACCATTTTGTGGCTTCCTTTTCATTCCAATAGAACATGTGAATTTTTATTTATTTATTTTATATTCCCAGAAAAGTGAAAGACTGACTGCTTCTTCCTTGTCTTGATTAGAAAAGCACAGAAAGTCAAGGTAGGATACGGAGTTCAGTGAGAAGGAAATCTCCAAGCTGTTTTCACCCAAGCCAGGACATTCTGTCAGATACGGTCCAAACCTGACAGTTTTCTTCTTCTTTCTATCAATCGTATTATTAAAAAGTAAGAGATAACCAAAAAAAAAAAAGCCACTAAAATCTGAGATTGAAAGGGCAAAACATGAGTGGAAGACTATTCAAGCAAGATTTACTTTCTCACTGAAGAGCATCTTATTAGTAGAATTTACTGGTAGAATTGTCACTTTAAAGTTAATTGGATAGAGAAAGAGAAATGTTAACTGTGATGGAAGGGTACAGTGCAACATGTCAGTGAATTCTCTTGGTCAAGAGATGTGAGCTTCCTCAATTAAAAACATGATTTCCTGCCCTCCTTTTCCATCTTTCTTGTAAAAAATAACTGTTATTTGTTAGATTATGTTAACAGAAGGAAAGTGAAATGAACTAAAGATTAGTAAGTAAACTTAAGTATCATCAAAGAGTCTGTATGGAGATGAGAGATCATGCAAAAACACTTCAGTATTAGAAATAGGAGGTCTTAGGAGAGGCAGAGAGAATGCAGATTTAAAAGAATCAGATTGGCTATTTAACCTCATGCAATCATTCTAAAGGTCAACTATACCCATGGACTATAGCCCGCCAGACTTCTCTGTCCATGAAATTCTCCAGGCAAGATTACTGGAGTGGGTTGCCATTCTCTACTCCAGGGGATCGTCCCAATCCAGGGATCAAACCCTGGTCTTCTGTGTTGCAGGGAAATTCTTTACCATCTGAGCCACTAGGGAAGCCCTTTCACATCAGTTATTCTAAAGATCAACTATACTTTTGAAAATGTAGCTTTCAGTTCAGTAAGCATATTTTTAGTGCCTATCCTGCTCAGTCCATATATGATAGTGAAGAAATGTAGCACCTTATAACTGCAATCAAAGAGCTTACAGCAGCATTTTCCGTGTCTGTAATCAGTGTTGTTCAAAAGTTATATGATAAATACTACCTATGGGTGTTGGAGAGGGCAAATGAGGCACTAATGTTATCAGCTTTAATTAGTATAATATTTCTGGAGAACAGATTGTTAATACAAATCAAAAGCTTAAAATTTTGTGCATTTGATGCTCAACATTACTAATTACTAGGGAAATTCAAAATGCACAATTAATACCAGGATGAGATACCACCTCACATCCGTTAGGATGACAATGGTCTTAATTTGCTATGGCTGCCATAATGGAACTCCACAGATCCAGTGCTTAAACAACAGAAATTTATTTTCTCATAATTTTGGAGGCTAGTAACCCAAGTCAAGAATTTTGCAGATTTGGTTTCTTCTTAGATTTCACTTGCAGATGGCCGCTTTTTCACTGTGTCCTCAGTTGACCTTCCCTCTATGTATGCATGGAGAGAGAGAGATCGCTGACACTTGTACCTCTTCTTAAGGACACCAGTCCTACTGGGTGAGGGACCCATCCTTATAACCTTCACTACATCCTTAAAGCCCTAGTCTTCAAATATAGTCACATTGGAGGTTAGGACTTCAATATGTGAATGTGTTTGGAGGGTGGGGAGGGGGATATAATTTAATCCATAACAACCGCATTGTTTACAAAAGGCAAAAAGTAGAAATAATCCAAATATCCATGAATAGGAAACGAACTAAACACATGGTTGTACATTCATATAATGGAGTGCTATGCAGTTATTAAATGAGATGATTTACATGTATATTTATTAACAAGAAAAGATGCCATGATATTGTGAGATGTAAAAAGACATGTTAAAAGAAACATGTATAGTATGGTTTCATTTTGTAAGTATAAAAAATGCATAAACAAATACACTATTTTTGTTTCTCTGTCTTTATCTCTTTCTTTCTCTCTCTTCCCTCATCCCATTTCTCTCTCCAGCTCTCAAATATATATAATCATCTGGAAAGATATATATCATATAGTACAGGAGTAATTGTATTTGATAGTGAGTTACAATTGATTTTTTTCCACTACAAAATAATTTTAATGCCTGAATATTTGAATGTGTGCATATTTTATTCATGTATTTCCAAATTTATTGAAAAAGTTATTAGAATTGAAATTGCCACTTACGAAGAAATGAAAATCTTCAAGACTTAAGAGGTAACCTGAAATAAATAAGCTAAGGAATCTATTGGTTTTTTCCAGTATGCCCCTAGGTTAGGACTGAAACCCACATGCTATGAATTTTACTTAAGTTCTGCCACTGAATTCTCAACACACACATATCTATTTCCTGCATGTTTTCATCTGGACAGTATTCTTCAGAAAGTCTTATCCTTAATATTGAGAAGATGATTACCCTTGTGCCTGCTAATAGGTAAAAATGGCACAACCCTGGCCTGTAACATCTGATGTTCAGTGGGCTTTCTTCAGCTACTTGAAAGAGAGGCACGCTGTACAACAGTTCTTTACCATTTCATTCCCTTTTTCGAGTCCAAGCACTGCTAGAGTAGATTGTCCCCAATGGTGTAAACCCATTTAACATTTGATTCACCTTCTGGCAACCACCCAAACCTATCTGGACAAGCAAGTCTCACTCCAAAGAGGACTTCAATATTTTTATTCTATGATATTTATTAGCTGTTTTCTGCCTTAACTTTCACATTCTAGAAGAAATTATTTAAGGGTTGATTATTTCGTTGAGTAAAAGTCATTAGTTTCTTTTTAGATATGCACAAGTAGATCAGAAGCTTAAACTGGATGAAGGCCAAATTGTTTCATATAATAAAGAAATCAGATGTACTCCCAGGCAGCTAGGGTGATAGGAAAAGGGTCTCAGTCAAAAAGACTGGTAGCATGGCAGCAGCAGACCCTACAGACAAAAATGGCAGAAAGAAATCATTAATCTCCATAAGACCTGGGAATTTTGTTTAAAGAGCCATGTCATGTATTCAGATTGTGCTGGGTTGCTGGGCTCCCCCTTATGTTACTCACATCATCAGTGAACATCTGCCAGACACAGGGATTTTACATTACGGATGCTCTGAGGTGTGAGGAAAGGGGTATCCAGTGCGTGAAGCTTTCAGGAGATGACAGCAAGGAAAGCAATTGCGAGGAGACAGCAGAGAAGCAAGCTGTGGTATGGGCCAACTCAGGAGTACACAGAGCTCAAGTCCTACTTTTCCAAAGCCTACCAGAGAAAGATTTGAGGTGGAAGGAGGTGGGTTCAATCCAGCCCTTATATGAACAGGGGTATCCAAGCAACAGCAATGCGGGTACTAACAGTGTTTATGGAAAACTACATTGTACCACGTAGTTTTCATCATATCTTCAAGATAAGCGTTTATTATGGTTCCCTGGGGCTTCCCAGGTGGCACCAGTGGTAAGGAACCCACCTGCCAAAGCAGGAGATGTCAGAGATGCAGGTTAGATCCCTGGGTCAGAAAGATCCCCTGGAGGAAGGCATGGAGTTTTCAGATTTCTCCAGTTTTCTTGCCTGGAGAATCCCCATGGACAGAGGAGCCTGGAGGTGTACAGTCCATGGGGTCACAAAGAGTCAGACAGGACTGAGTACACATACCTAGAGATAAGAAAGACTAAGTAATTAGCCCAAGGTCACATGGGAGTCACTGACAGAACCAGGATGGGAGCCCAGATGGAACTGCCTCTCATCTCTGCATCTGTCCACCGGGCTCTCCCAGCTGAAAGTTCAAGGATTCCTTTATGCTTGCCTAGCAAGTGTGCCATTTGGATCCTTCCAATGGCAAAACCACCACATCCAGAGCAGAAAGTCAGACAAGGCCAAGTGCATTCAGGGTGGTATGGCCAGAGGCTAGAGAAGGAAGGCAGCATTCTACTTTGCCAGAGTAACGGGAAATGACCCATGGGCTTCACCAGCATCTAGTGACAACTCAGTAAACTCCATGAGCGTAGGGCCATGTCCTTTTTCTAGCCACGATTTCCTGTCACAAACCCTGTGTGCTAGATGGTCTGTTGAATAAAAGATTAGTGCATAAAGGAAAAGTTTGATCTGACGATTTTTAAATGAGTTGTCTCTGCCTAATCTTTTCTCAGTCAGCTCTAGAAGGGGGAATTTCACACTGAATACAACTGATAAAGTTCACTTTCCTTGACTTGAAGAATTAATACAAGTAATTCATGTCCCTAAAAATTAGAAGTTATAGATAAGCAAAGTGTAAAAAGTGAAACTACCTATAATCCTAGTGCCTAGAGTTCCATTGTATTGATGCTCTGACATGGAGCACCCTTTGCAGTGAATAATGCTCTTCTCTTACTCTTTGCACCTTGCCTTCCATCCATTCTTTTGGTCTCTTCTAGAACTCCCAAGTGACTGATTTCAGAACTGCTGACCTCTCCTACATATTTGAATAATTACTTTTATACTCATCATGCCTTTATTTAGTAGCTACCTATTATGCCGTCTCTATGCTTCTCAAATTTTCATTCATATAAAACTCACCTGGGGACCTCAGTAAAAAGGAAGATCCTGAGTCAGCATTGTGGGTGGCACCTGAGATTCCGCATAGCCATCAAGTTCCCAAGAGACGTCAGCAATGCTGATCGGCAGCCTGTACTTTCCGTAGCAAGGTCTTAAGCAACATGTCTGGCATCACAGGTACTGAAATGTGTACTGAAAACACATGGACTCCACCATCAGCCAGCGTGGGACTCCTCTCCCCTCCACTCACTAGCCATATGACCTTGGGAAAACTGACCTAGTCTCTTTGAGAATCTGCTTTCCCCCTACAAAATAAAGATACTTGTCCCCATGTTTCAGATCTCCTGCAGGGCTTAAAGTGTGATTTTTTTAGCCTGCCCACACCATAGAGGGGCATGAAATAGCAAAGGGACAACCTTGGGCTTCTGCTGTCAGGGGTAGGCTTTAATGATGTCACACAGAAAGTATCCTGGTAGCCACGTCTCTGCCCAGTGGGGAGGACATCATGCTCAGCTTGACCTCAGCCATGAAGTTGTTCTTTGAGTTGAAGGGATTAGAACAAAACACCACACCTGTTTCATACCCACATTGATGCAACCTCCACCCATAGAACAGGAACAAGCACGTTCAATTTCAATAGTGAACAACCTGCACGGTCAGCCACAAGAGAGAAAGTTAATCATTCTATGATTAATGGTGGATATTCAAAGAACAGACTTCTGTTAAAAATATAAAGGCAGTACTAAGAGTGGAAATTGTGAAAATTTATGAGAGTGAGGATAAGAGACTAATGTTTGGGGGCAAAATCTTCTTGCCCTAAAGCTTGTGGACAGTAATGGGTTGCTCTGAGCAGAGTGAATGAAAAAGGGAGGAATGGCCGAGTAAATAAGGAAGGAAATCAACATTGATTAAGTATTTCATGCTAGGCATGTTGCAAATATTATCAAGTAATGTGGGGTCCACCAAGGCTGAATTCAGCCCCCATCCGCACCAAGATATACTGGCCTGTGAAAAGAACAGGGAGAAAACAAAGAGGATAAGTAGCTTCAAGCAGCACAGGAGAGGAAGAATTGGCCCAGACCAATGCTAAAATATTTTTTTAATATTATAAATTTAGTTATAGATATGTGTTTCATTATAATCTTGGTGTTTATACATGCAATCAAATGTTTGGTTATAGTTTTGTTGTTAGGAGGCCAATTTAATCAGTAGGCTAATTTAAAGATTCAGTCTTAATAGTGACATTTTGGGGTTTCCCTGGTGGCTCAGATGGTAAAGAATCTGCCTGTAATCCCTGGGTTGGGAAGATCCCCTGGAGAAGAGAATGGCTACCCACTCCTGTATTCTTGCCTAGATAATTCCATGGACAGAGGAACTGGCAGGCTATATAGTCCATGGGGTCAAAAAGAGTCAGACACGACTGGGTGACTAACATTTATACACTTACTTATGTACAGTGACATTTTTAGAAACAGAAAAATGTTAAATAGTCTTCATCGGATTAAATACAAAAAGAAAAGAGCAAAAGATCACTAGACTCTTGAAAAAATGAGGGACAAGCTTTCCAAGAACAAATTTCAGTCCCATTAATTCCTGTAAATTTTATCAGAAAATTGCTTAGTATTTTATTAGCCTTGCTACTATCTTCCCAGAAGGAAGTCATGAATTCAGTTCAGTTCAGTTCAGTTCAGTCGCTCAGTTGTGTCCGACTCTTTGCGACCCCATGAATTGCAGCACACCAGTCCTCCCTGTCCATCACCATCTCCCGAAGTCTACTCAAACTCCTGTCGATCTAGTCAGTGATGCCATCCAGCCATCTCATCCTCGGTCGTCCCCTTCTCCTCCTGCCCCCAATCCCTCCCAGCATCAGAGTCTTTTCCAATGAGTCAACTCTTCGCATGAGGTGGCCAAAGTACTGGAGTTTCAGCTTTAGCGTCATGAATTACATAGCCTTAAAAAATTCTGTCCCAAATGAGGTTTGGGGAAACGTTTTCCTTGACTAATATCAGTTTCCTTAGTAGAGAAAAAACCAGAAATTTAAAAGTGAAATCCACTCACTAATGTTTGTAAGACGTAGTTTGCTATAAAACAGTCAAAAGGACTTTCCCCCAAGAATTGTAAGTCATTTTCACCTGGTAAGAAGGCTTGCAAGAGAAATAACCCAACTGACTGTCTCAGCCAAGGTCCACCTTTTCAGAGTAGATTGTGATATTGTGATTTATAAGAGATACATATTTGGCCTTCATCGACAGATAGTCTCAGATTTGAGTTCTCAGACATCCTGCTGGTGTTCTAGAATTGCTTGGTATGATGCGGGAAGCCTTCCACACACACACATTCTGGAATTGGGTCCAGGAACTCAATCGAAGCTGAAAGGGGCACATTGTAACATGTCTTCGGTAGGGCAGTCTCTGTCTAGGTGGGCTGCAAGGCACACCAGAGCACAGGTAGAGTGTCTAGAACTTACAGTGAGCTCACGTCTACACTTTGTTCTTTCCTTCCTTTAACCCACTGTCTTCCATTCTGTTTCCTTCCTGCACTGCAGAGCTAGACTGACTTATGACAGTATTTCAGGGCTCAAGAGGTTCTCTCCAGCCCTCACTATCTTCGTTTAGAGATAAGATTAAAATGCAAGCAGCTAGGATCAAGAGCACACAATACTGATGAGTTTCTTTTACCAAATAAATATTTCAAATCTCTTTTCTTGAGAAGGACTCAGAAATTTAAAAAGAAAAAAAAAAACAGTACTTGAAAGTAGGGGTAGTACACTTCACTGGAAAAAGAAACAGCAACATAAAGTAAGGGTGATTGCAAGGCTTCAGATCAACTTTTGCCAGTTTCACCACTGGGATTTTGGACCAGTCCTGGTTAGGGTCATCTCTGCTGCTGCTGTTGCTAAGTTGCTTCAGTCGTGTCCGACTCTGTGCGACCCCAAAGATGGCAGCCCACCAGGCTCCACAGCCCCTGGGATTCTCCAGGCAAGAACACGGGAGTGGGTTGCCATTGCCTTCTCCGAGGGTCATCTCTACTCAGGTCAAAAGCAGCAGTGGGTGGAGAGAAAAACTTCTTGTCCTAACCCCTAACAAAAGCAGGGGATCAGCAGGGTAGGAGGAAGTGGGAGAAAATGATCAAACCTGAATTTTCTAAAACATTGAAAGTTATGGATAAGGTTAAAGCAAAAAGGTTTATAACCAGACAGGATCATCTCTACACTTACTGAACTTCTCTAAACTCCAATTTCCTGCAGAATGAAGCTAATTATAGCTTCATAAGGTTGATAAATGATGAAGTGCTCAGCTTGGTGCTTGGGATATAGAATTATATCAATTAGCTATTGATATGTAACAATTATACCCCAGATTCAGTGGCATGACAGCAGTGAGTTTTCATTCTCATAAGGCTGAAGTTGACTGAGGTGACACCTTGAAGCTGCAGGTGTACAGGGAAGCTGATCCATCTCTGATCCACACATCTCCTTCCTCCTGGAAACAGCAGGCTCCCTACCACATGCTCTTCTTATGGCAGTGAGAGAAGCACGGCCACACAAGCACATTACAAGCATTTGCTTGTGTAATCTCCACCAACATCATGCTGGCCAATGCAGAACACATGGCCAAGCCTCGCATCGATCAGGCGGAGGGAGGGAGGGAGGCGTTTTTGCTGAACAATCATGAAGACTATTACTCTTAACTCTCTTTTTTATATTAATTCATATCCTTCCCATATAGAAAACACCTTAATCCACATCCCAAGACCCTCAAAAGTCTCATTTAGTCACAGCATCAAGTTCAAAGTCCAGGACCTTGTGATCTACATCAGGTCTAAACATAGCTCTTCTTTGTTCAGAGACCTCACAATAAAAAGACAGGTTATCTGTCCAGCACACATCCACCGTACAGAGATAGAATGGCAATGGGATAAAAATAATACTAAGAACTTGCACTAAAAAAATGAGTACTTTTTGCAGACTGATTCCTGCCTGAGGAAATATGGGAGTTGCAAGACCTTTCTATGTCTTATGTGATTTCATCTTTTAGTTTGGCTGGCAATGCTTTTTCCAATATGGCTCTTTTAAAAATGTTGTAAGTTTCAAACATTTTTGCACCAAAATATGTGACACCCGTGATTCTTTCTGAGACATGCCTCTCTCTGGAGACTCAATTACAGGTACTTCAGAGGTTCCTGGCTTCTACAGATCCAAGACCTTAATCTTTGTGAGAACTCTCTTGTCCATGTGAAAGGAGCTAGCAAGTTCGCTAATCATTTCAAAAGTCTCACAAAGGGACTTAACAACCACTGTTTTTACCCTGAAGCAATGTCTCACTGGCAGGCCCCTCAATTTGTGTTCTTCCTTGACGTTATGTCATAATGGCCATATGGCCTGTTGAAGAATAGTTTTATTTTCCATTTCCACTCCCACTGATGTTTATCTTTTAAATGTATTTAAAAAACAGGACCTGATTTATCTTTATGAGTAAAGGATGATCATCCATACCAACATACTTACAATGAGTATATTAGAAGTGCATGGAGCCCTCCAAATGCGGACCTTGCCCCTGTAAATATCATCTTAGACTGTGGCTAAATCTAAGACAATATAGGGAATTTACAAAGCAAGAATCAGAGCTACTCAACAAGAAGGACAAAATTAATGATTGCACTTCAGGCAAAAGATCTGTTCCTGGGGCTCATCTTCCTAATGCAATAAGAGAAACCTAATAGAGTTTTTCAGAAAATATTCATGGATGAATTCACTGCAATACAGTGAGCACTACTGATGAATGAGAGCAACCACCAGTGATCTGGGACCTTGGTGTGAAGAGAGCGATTAGCACCTACTCAATTAAAAAATTTGAAGGAAATGAATGTTCATAATGGATACCATGCAATTATGTGAAACTTTTCACAGTATCACTGGGGACCAGAAAATTTCAGTTATCATCAGTAAACCTTCCTGGATTGACATATGGAATTGTAAAATATAAAGTTAAGTAGAATTAGCCTAAAGTCAGCCTATTTGTCCTATTTTTGCCATTCTTGGCATATAGAAGTGACTTCTGATTTTCTCTCAAGAAGGATGGAAAGTCTAGTGACAGATACCCCACAGAGCAGCCCCATAAACTACAGGCCGTTCCTGAATACATTTCGACTCCTTCTCTATTCCCTGTGGCCTCCTTTAGCCCTTCATTGTCTCTGACCTGGATATGATAGTGGAGCTCTTCCATCAGCCTTAGTTTTTATTCCCTTGTCTTTTAAAGCCTTTCTCCAATGCCATCTCCTCCATAAAGTGTCCCCAATTACATTGTTAAGAATGATTACCTTTTATAGCACCCTGTTTATCCTTCATTTGGGGATAATCACCATGTAATGCATTTTACTAGAGTATGATCTATTGAAGTCAGTAGCCCATATTGGACAATAAGCTTCTTGAGGTAGTATATTGGCTTTATCCCACTTTATCCTTTGCACACAGTGTTTATTGCTCTAAATTTTCTTTAATGCAAGACTCCTAACAATTGAATCATTTATAAATGATTCTCACTTTGCCAATATGCTCAGACCCCAGTTAGATTCCAGTCAGAGCCTGTTATCCTTAACTCAGTTTGTTTTTCTAAGCCATAGTTCTATAGTTAATCCCATGATCTCCAGGCCTTCCGAATAATTTTCCTATATGATTTCAAGGCAATTATTCCAGTTGAAATACTGCTAGCAGTAGTAGTCACAGTTCAGTTCAGTTCAGTTCAGTGGCTCAGTCGTGTCCGACTCTTTGTGACCCCATGAATCGCAGCACGCCAGGCCTCCCTGTCCATCACCATCTCCTGGAGTTCACTCAGACTCACGTGGATCGAGTCAGTGATGCCATCCAGCCATCTCATCCTCGGTTGTCCCCTTCTCCTCCTGCCCCCAATCCCTCCCAGCATCAGAGTCTTTTCCAATGAGTCAACTCTTCGCATGAGGTGGCCAGAGTACTGGAGTTTCAGCTTTAGCATCATTCCTTCCAAAGAACAGCCAGGACTGATCTCCTTCAGAATGGACTGGTTGGATCTCCTTGCAGTCCAAGGGACTCTCAAGAGTCTTCTCCAACACCACAGTTCAAAAGCATCAATTCTTCAGCACTCAGCCTTCTTCACAGTCCAACTCTCACATTCATACACGACCACAGGAAAAACCATAGCCTTGACTAGACGGACCTTAGTCGGCAAAGTAATGTCTCTGCTTTTGAATATACTATCTAGGTTGGTCATAACTTTTCTTCCAAGGAGTAAGCGTCTTTTAATTTCATGGCTACAGTCACCATCTGCAGTGATTTTGGAGCCCAAAAAGATAAAGTCTGACACTGTTTTTACTGTTTCCCCATCTATTTCCCATGGACTCTCTAGAGTATGCAGTAGATCTTTTGAAAATAAGGAACAATGAATATACTCATATATGTACATGTGGGTAGAAGATTTTTTAGTTACTGAGGCTAGCTGCAGATGACTGACTAATGTACCGGACTAGCAAAAACATAAAAACTTATTTATAAAACCAAAAAATAAATGAAAGAAGAGCAATTCCTAAGTATTTATTTGATTGCTATATGGCATCTTGAGCATTTATTTTATGAAGTCAAAGATGAATGAGACTGGCTTTAAAAAAATCACTGAACCTAAGAAGTAATTGAGATACATGTACTTTGTGATGTGCTTCTCTGGTAGCTCAGATGGTAAAGAATCTGCCTGCAATGTGGGAGACCCGAGTTCAGTCCCTGGGTCAGGTTAGTCCTGGAGGAGGGAATGGCAACCCAGTCCAGTATTTTTGCCTGGAGAATTCCATAGACAAAGAAGCCTAGTGGGCTACAATCGATAGGGTCACAAAGAGTCAGACAGGACTTTGTGAATGTCAGGTGAGATGAAAAAAGTTTTCTGAGAAAATTTGTATGCAAAAACTGAACTTGAAGATTCCAGTCAGTTATCCTATAAGCTATGTTTGGCCACCCCAAAATGTAAGTAATAATTAATAGATGAACACTGGGTTTCTCAAGATTTTATTTGTGACATTCTACCTGGGGAAGTGAGAAAATTTGGGATCAGCCTAATTATGGAGAGTTAATTCACCATAAAAGGCAAGAAAAACCATACTGGATATACTATTTTTGGATTTTGAGTTTGTTTTTGTTTAAAATTTATGGTGAATCTGAGATGCTTCTGAAATAATGAGTACAACCTAGCCATGAAAAATGATTGAGCACAGGGTGCCTAAGTCTTATTGAACTTTGTCCTCATAAGTAAATCAGTTGAGTTCCCACTTTACTGAGTAGTTCTTTTTTTTTTTTTTGACAGGAAATAGCATTTATTGGTGAGCATGATTAAGGAGGGGACAGTGCTGATGCTCATGAGTGCAGGGCCCGCCATTTGTCCAGGAGACCACGATTAGGGATGTATTTGACCCCACAGCCATCTGGGATGAGTCGCTTTTCTGCCACCATGTTCTCAAATTCATCCGCATTGAATTTGGTGAATCCTCACTTCTTAAAGATGTGGATCTTCTGGCGGCCAGGGAACTTGAACTTGGCCCGGTGGAGGGCTCCAATCACATGTTCCTTGTTCTGCAGCTTGGTGCGGATGGACATTATGACCTGGCCAATGTGGACCCTGGCCACTGTGCCCTGGGGCTTTCCAAAGGCACCGCGCATACCTGTCTGGAGTCTAGATTGGGAAACAGCAGGCCAGTCATGAATGCCCACTAGGAAGAGTTGTCTCCAAGGTCCCTTAGGGCAACCTGTACAGGCAACAGGTTGCATACACTACCAAGGAGCCTGCTATTTGCAGCCATTGCACACTGGGCCCCCATGGGGAAAAGAGCACAGTCGGCTTAATTGGCTGCAAAGAACTGAGTAGTTCTTAAGAGTGCATAATCACTGAGGGATAAACTCACATCTCTGATACTCAGGAGCTGGGATAGGGAGGTTTTTATATCACACACGGAGGTTGCCATAGATGACGTGCTATATACCTGCGCCTAGAAGCCAGCTTGGCTGTGCTGTGCCCCCTCCTTTGCCTCATGAACAGGGGTCTTGTAAGAGGACCTGTCATCACCTAGGGTCAGTCCAGGAGGTACCATTTAGCCTGCCTTCTTCACCAGTCTGGTGGAACCCAGTGAGAGGTGCCCCAGATGAGAGCTTGTGGGTATGGGCAGTTGCTGCCACAATTTCCACTTGGCCCCTTTCTACTTACCAAACAAGTCTCTATTCCTTTTTCATTATTTTAAGTGCCTGGAAATGAGTGCTTAATTCTATTGTTATTTCTGAGTAAGTTAGGAGAGAACCATAAAAACACTTTGGCAGGCTCAAAGGAGATATTTCTAACAATTATCTTAATGAAGGTGGAATAGGTGCATTGTTAGTTGGTATAAGCGCATATTTATATCAGTTTTTCCTGTTGGTTATTTATTTCAAGTCTCATTGTTTTCAAATTAATTATCTCCCGACATCTTCTTTTAAATCACTGTTCTGTATTCATTTTACTATACATCTTTCTCAGAGAAACCTACTAGGTATCTGAATAATTACAGCTCTTGTGGCAATAAATCCTAAATTGTGTGATGCATCATTGTCTGATGCATTAACAATTGGTTTTCTGTATTCTGTTTATTCCTCAAGACTAGGGACTATGGTTTTCCCTTTCTTTGATCATTCTGAAGTATTTTCTTACTTAGTAGGGTTCTATAGGGGCTTCCCTGGTGCCTCAGATGGTAAATAATCTGCCTGCAAGGCAGGATACATGGGTTCAGTTCCTAAGCTGGGAAGATCCCCTGAAGAAGGGAATGGCAATCTACTCCAGTATTCCATGGACAGAGGAGACTGGTATGGTAACATGAGAAAAGAACTAAATCAAGTGAGATCTCTCCCCAAACATATGAAGATCCAGAGAAGTGCAGGTGCAAAGACAATGTGGCAGGAATAGGTTTCTTTGTGCAAGTGCAAATTAGCAGACCCATGCATACAGGGCTAAGTAAGGGAAGGGCAAGGGGTAAAAGAGGAGGCTATAGGTAAAGGCTACAGGGAGCATTTTGGAGGGCCATGTAAGGGCTGATGGGTGAGCTGACTACACTGGGATTGTTCCTATATGTCATCAAGAAGGAGAGCCTTGAAAATGTAAACATCATGATCCACGGTCAGACAGAGCAGACTGCAGCAGTTGGGGACTAAATGCAGCTTCATACCTACTCTTCGAGGCTTCCCAAAGATGAGCTCCAGAGTATCTATAATGACTCCCAAGAAGAGCACCTCGCAGTGTTTTATCTGTTTTCTGCCCCAGAGGTTCACAGATGGAGCAAACCCCAGACATTATGAGTGTTTACCTCTGAAATGAGGAATAGGGAAAGTAAAAGGGGGCTATGCCCATGCTCCCATTTGACCACAGCCTGCCAGTGGGTAAGCATCTGCTTTTAGAGCCTAAGTCTGTGTTCTAAAATGTTTTAATATAGGGATCACCTGGGAAGCTTGTTAAAAATATAGATTTCCCTGTTCCCCAACATTCACAAATACAAAATAAATAATTAACGAGGGGCTACTGTACAAATCTAGTGAAGGAAGGGACAAATTTCCATTGCCATCATTTGCTGGTACAAATAAAGAGACCTCTAAGGAACCACGACTACATATTAAAAGTTGCAAATGACAGCTGTTTTCATAGTGATGATGAAATTTATTTCCTATACTTCTCTTGTCATTATTTTCCTAAATAAGTTAAGGGCTCTTGTAACAACAAATGTCTTTTAGAATTGGCCTCATCAAGAGTTTTCCGTTATTCTTCTCAGTTATTCATGCATATTTTTTTTCTATTTCCCCCAAGTCTCGTAAATATTGATTTGGCTCAGAGATAAAGCAGTGCTCGGAAGACTTCTCTAATGGGACACAGTGCTGAGCGTAAATGAAGAGGGCAATGACCGAGGCTACCCTGAGATGCAAGGCTCTGTTTTGTTACAGTTGCCTTCCTTTTGTCATCTGCATCTGTTAGAGTGGTGAACCTCAGTGACAGACAAGAAGTAAATGTGAGATGTATCAGATCTGTTTTTGAGCAACTGATCTTGCATAACCAGACTGTAGCAAGCTGTCAGTTCTGTATGTCCCTCATCTCTAGACCTTTGCACTTCTCTATGCTGCAATCCTCTGACCTTTTCTTCTCTATATAAAAGAATAAAATGCTGGCTTTCTATTTGGCTCGGTGTTTTCTGTGAAACCCCACAGTTTGTAAGAGAAGGACTTGGTGTTTCAAATACACTTCTTTTTCTAACTTGTTGAAGTAGGATTGGTTGGCCAAATGGAAAGTATTACAGTTTTTTAGGTTTAAAGTATAGTTAGAAATACAGGTAACACCACTGCAAGCACCATAATGCATGTATAATGGCAAAAGGGTAAAGTAAGAAATGAAAAATCTTTACTACAAAAATAATGGCTATATTTTTTTCCCATGGGAATACTCCAGCAATTTCAAAATCTAAAATACACCAAATAGTTAACTCATGATCAAAAAGGCCTCACAATGTTCATCCAATGAGAGAAAGTTCTTTGGGCATTTTTCCGCAGCTTTGCTTATTTGGTCTGGTTTGTTTGTAATGATGAAATAGTCTTTGAATTCATCCCACTCTGATAGAATTTCATAAGGTGTTTAGACAATGGTTTGACTTCAAAGGCAGTCAGTCATTCTAGAAAAATAAAGAAATTATCAACCCTAATTTCAAGTAATGATCTTTCCATAAACTGAGTATTTTAAATATCCATTATTTTATCAATTCCTTTTTTCTTTACCCTTGTTGTTATATTGCATAGACTTCTTATGTTAGAATAAATCTAATGTAGATATCTTTATAAGATATTTGGTAGAATACACAAAAATAAAATAAAATAAGACTTTAGTAGATAAGATTATCTGACTATTTTTCTGCCCCTTGCTTGAGGACATAACCCCTCAAACAAGCATGTCATGGAGAGGATCAGGTCTCTGCTTTCACTTATTGTCCCTAAATCTCATCTGTTGGCAAAAGCCATATTTTATGCACATCAGATTTGAAAATATAGGTGGAAATCACCTAATCTGTTCATTTTTCTTGGCAATGAAGATGGAAGATAAAATATATTCACAGGAAAATACTATAGACCAGAAGAAGATACTCTGCCTTGTTTGGTAGCACAAGAGACATTACATGAGAATCTGGATGTTTCCAGGGCACATGCAAACCTTCATACCATCCAGCAGATGGCGCCAGACAAAGTTCAAAGTCTTCTGGTAAGCCCAGAAGAATTCACATTCTGCTACTGCTGCTGCTGCTGCTAAGTCGCTTCAGTCGTGTCCAACTCTGTGCGACCCCAGAGACGGCAGCCCACCAGGCTCCCCCGTCCCTGGGATTCTCCAGGCAAGAACACTGGAGTGGGTTGCCATTTCCTTCTCCAATGCATGAAAGTGAAAACTGAGAGTGAAGTCGCTCAGTCGTGTCCGACTCTTAGAGACCCCATGGACTGCAGCCCACCAGGCTCCTCCGTCCATGGGATTTTCCAGGCAAGAGTACTGGAGTGGGGTGCCATTGCCTTTCTCTCACATTCTAGAGGGCCCCTAATATCAAATTAGAGAACAGAAAAATGTTTTATAACTTCGGGGCTTTTTAATTTCATAATTTGAACATAATCCTAGATTTACCTATGGAATTCCTTTTGCTCTCTTTTTATACTACTGCTAAAGTAACTCTGGCTAGTGTTTGTTAAAACAGTCAAAAAGAACGCACACTTATTTATTCTGTTCAGTTTAATCTGCTTGATCTATTTGTCTTTCAATAACATAATTAGCATACACAGATCTATTGTTTTTCCATTTGACTTATTCATGTGGTGTAATTGAAAGTAAATGGAATTGACAAGTGTGGAAGACCTTAGGAAAGAAAGGAAAAATCTACTGGCCCTTGAGGACATCAAGAGCTTTCCCTTTACTCATTGATAGCTGCTATGTTCTGCTTCAAAATTTCCTAATATGTTTTTGTGAACAATTCAAACCTAATTTTTTCTTGTACTATATACAGAAGGAATTTTTTTCTCAATGAACAGATTTGGAAAACTGATTTTTATTGCAATGTTAATTGGAGAAGCAGAGAACCTCTGAGGAATGAATATAGGATGTGTTTCATAAATGGGCAGTCAAAAAATTCCATCATGATTTCTTTTCCCCTCCAGACCATTTTCCCCACAATTACTTTATGATTTTACAACATTGTTTAGCTTGTCCTGAGAAAAGCTTAGGATGATGTCTGTGTGGTAGATTCCTTCAGCTGAATTAAGAAGTTAAAAGTGGGCATGTATTTCTCAGTTTAGAAGTGTGTGTGTATTTCCTGGTAACTATACTTTAAACCTACTCGCTTCATTTGCAGTTGAGTGAGTGAGTGCAAATTGCTCAGTCATGTCTGACTTTTTGCAACCCCATGGACTATACAGTGCCTGGAATTCTCCAGGCCAGGATACTGGAGTGGGTAGCCTTTCCCTCCTCCAGGGGATCTTCCCAACCCAGGGACTGAACCCAGGTCTCCCTTATTGCAGGTGAATTCTTTACCAGCTGAGCCACTAGGGAAACCCTCATTGCAGTTGACATGCTGTATTATAGTTTCTGTGTCATATATTTACTTCTTCAGCTAGACTGTAAACTCTGTGAGAATATATGCACATTCATCTTACACCCCCTAGTATCTGAAGCATACAAAGTGCATAAAATGGTCATTTTATCAAAGTTCAGTTTAGTGAGTCATGTATAGGCTTTGTGCACAGATTTTCTTTGCCAGTAATACCAAGCAGCAGATGACGCCTCAGGAGTGGTGGTCTCTCAGCTCAGATTCCTGCAGAGAACTGGGGATGTTCTCCCTCTGAGACACACTGGCTCCCCTCACCTGTAAGAGTTACACAGGAAAAACATTAAGGACTCCAATGCCAACTTCTTGAGAGTTTAATGTTGAAATAGCCTTAAGTTTGTTCAAAACAGCATCATCAGTAGTCTGGTACAGAAACAGCCAGTCACAAAGGGTAGTGGAAAGCAGACAGAGCCTTCCTCTGGGCTGATGGCTGTCCATGAGGATTTTTTCCTACCATACTAGGTGTTTTCTCATAATTCCATACCACCACTTTTACTCAATTTTTTGCCCTTTTCCTTGACATATTTTGCAGTTGCTAAAAATTATCTGAAATTGAAAAGAAGAAGGAGAAACCTCATTGAGGAGACATATGTAAAATAAGATCACACAACAGAGATGTACCTGGATTTGTCATTTGGGGTTCCCACCTATCTTGAGGCAGTTTGTGTTAAAAAATCCTTAAATTATATTTCCATTTGATTTTTTACTCTCAAGTGTGTTTAAATTTTGCATAAGTAAAAGATGCTGGTAATATAGTAATTTTTGTGTAACAGTATCTAAGTTCTACCTTTACAAACACCTGTAAGTCACATTTTCCAGAATGATTGTTCAGAGTTTTCATTTCTTTTCAAATATGTTTTAGGCATATACAATCATATACACATACTTTTCAAATGGAATCATACCACACAAACTATTCTACAGCTGTTCATGGAATCATACTCCACAAACTATTCTACAACTATTTTCCAACACACAATAATCATTTTGCTACTGCTAAGTTACTTCAGTCGTGTCCCACTTTGTGCGACCCCATAGACAGCAGCCCGCCAGGCTCCCCCGTCCCTGGGATTCTCCAGGCAAGAACACTGGAGTGGGGTGCCGTTTCCTTCTCCAATGCATGAAAGTGAAAAGTGTAAGTGAAGTCGCTCAGTCGTGTCCAACTCTTGGCGACCCCATGGACTGCAGCCTACCAGGCTCCTCCGTCCATGGGATTTTCCAGGCAAGAGTGCTGGAGCGGGGTGCCATTGCCTTCTCCACAATAATCATTTTAGTGCTGAGTAATTTTCATCATGAGGTTGCACTGTGATTCATTTACTTGAATCTCTTACTGACCAACATTTAGGTTGTTTCCACTTTTTTTAACTTCTAAAGGGTGCTTCTCCGTTCATCTTTCCATTTTTTTTTGCACATTTGCATATCTGTGGGGAAGTTTTCTAGTAGTAAAATTGCAGGATCAAAGGAAATTAATGTTTTCAACTGCCCTCCGGACAGTGCACCAAGTGACTTTGTTATCAAAAGTCACACCCCTCCACCTCATCAAGCTACTGCTCTCTTTTTTTAAAAAAAATTGAGATATAATTGACATATATTCACTTTAGGTGCACAACATAATGATTTGATATTTGTACATATAGCAAAATGTTCACCACAGTAAGTCTAGTTAACATCCATCACCACACAGAATTACAAAATTTTGCATTAAACATATAGTACCGTATTTTTTACTCACCATGCTTACATGTGCTACATGTGACACCACGTGTTTTATGCCCAGGACTTATTTATCTTACAACTGGAAGCTTGTATCTTTTGACCACCTTCATTCATTTCATCCACACTCCACACCCCTTCTGGAAGTCACCTAAGAGTTTAGGAGGTTTTTTTTGAATGTTTTTTCATTTTCTGATCCCACATATCAGTAAGATCATACAATAGTATCTTTCTCTGTTTGACTTATGTCACTTAGCATAATGCCCTCAAGTCCATCCATGTCACAATCGACTCTCTGCCCCTTTTAATCCTCAAAACAGAGACCCCAGGTTTATTTTATTATTCACCTACAATTATTTAAAAGGTTATAAATATTGGTAGACTATGTGTAAAAATATAGGAACAACAGAAAAGACAGGTGATAAAGACTAGTCAGTATATATGATGTAGATTATGTTATTTTTATTCCATTATTGTTGTAACAACAGAAGTCAAACATACTGTAACAAAACTTGGAAGGATGGGAACATAATCAATGTATAAATTCCAATTTGCTCTGTCTCTGAGCCTCCTGCTTGCTGAGATAAAGGAGGCAGTTTTTTGGCTTCCATCAGAAAAAAAAGCAAAAACCTATTACCCACAATTCCTTACACCTTCTCTGCTCGATGATGCACCAATGACAATACAATAAATCTGCTTGTTCATGAGAGCACCACACTGCCCAGTTAGGAAGACAGCACTCCGCGGCCCCTCGCATCATACATCACCTGGAGGTACTGCTGGCTGTTTTCTGGAGAGTGACGCGCCTCTGAATTGTCTCCTTTTTGTCACTGACTCCTTCAGACATCACTGTCTCATCAACTGTAGCTGATTCCCAGCCATAATATTTCCCCTCTTTCTGCCTCCTTTCATTACTTGTACTCAGATAAATCTCTTCACTTTGACAGAGAGGGTTGAATATATGGCCTCTTTCCCTTGCAGGGATCGATACTTGCACGAGATAAGCCAGCCAACAAAGGGTGGACAGTGCAATAGGACTGGCTCTTATCATGATTGTGTCTCACACATTAGGTGCTTCGAACCTTCACATGTAATCAGTAATAATAATATACATTTTAGGGGAACATAACCACAAGATGGGCACCATCACATCAGCGCCATAAACACAGACCAGAGAGGCTTTCAGATGCAGCTAAAGGGCCTGAACCATGGCATCCAACCAGGCGTACTCCTGGTCTCCCATTATTTATCTGTAACCCCGATCTTCCAGGCTCCTCCCCCTGTGGAAGCAAATGGCGCTCCCAATATCTATGTTCACATTAATTTCAATGGCTCTGACTCCATCCACTTACTCAGTCTGATCTAATTATTATGGGGACTCCCCAGAGGATCACCCTAAAGTGCTCACATACTAGTGGTCAGTTCCAGCCAGAGTTATGTCCAGCATCTGCTCCAGCCTCCTCCTCTATAACTACTACCTGCAAAGGCACTTGGAGATGCTGTCCCAGCAGTCATGTTTACCGTAGCACCTTGAATGTCTCTGTCAAGGGGACAGTCTCCCAATCTTCCCAAACCTCTGGGGGCTAGTGTGGGCCTGTGCTCCTGAGGAAGTATAAGAATGCTCTTCTCTCCAGCACCATAATGTCCTCTAGCCCCTGGGTACCAAAGGAACTCTGCCCATGCCCCCCTCTTGCCTTACAATACCTCATGGAAACAGCTCTGTCAAACTTGGCCTTTTGTCCTTCTTTATGGGACCTGACATAAGGCTTTAGAACTGGGCCACCAGAGGCAACAAATCTAACTTGAGCCCCCTCCTCTCCTGTGTTCCACTTCACTGAAGTCTATCTCCTCTCACGCCTATTAACTCTTGCAAACAGATGCCTGAAGGATGCCAATCCTATATCAGTCCTTCTAAGTTGCTTCTATTTCACATATTTAAGGTCTAATGCAATTTCATGACCCTAAAAGAAGTTCCACGCAAAGCTGCATTTTGAAAATCAAGTAAAAGGTATGCATTAGAGTCTTCACTCTTTTTGCATAAGTGTCAGTCATGTCCGAGGCTTTGTGACCTCATGGACTGTAGCCAGTCAGGAGTTTTCCAGGCAAGAACACTGGAGTGGGTTGCCGTTTCCTACTCCAAGAGTCTTCACTAACTAAATTGTAATGACCCCCTGGAGTTGCCTTCTTTTGAAAAGGCTATTTGTTGTTGTCATTGTTTTTTAATATTTATTTAGTTGCACCAGGTCTTAGCTGCTGCATGCAGTTGTGGCATGAAATCTAATTCCCTAACCAGGGATTAAACCAGGTCTCCTACATTGACAGCATGGTATCTTAGCCACTGGATCACCAGGGAAGTCCCAGGTTATTTGTACATCTTAGTTGGTTTTTGTACATCTTAGTTTTGTACACTCTAAAATTCACACTTTTGAACACATTTGAGCATCTGTTCCTGCCAGGAATGTTCTATGTAAAATCAGTTGTGAAGACAATATCTAATCTAACATACAAGGTCTCCATAAAGTGTCACTTCTTCTTTTTCCAACTCTGGCTTTAACCCTTTACACCCACTAAACAGTCATACTGAATGACTTTCAGTTTCCTAAACAAAATTTCCATTTCATTCCTATAACGTTTGCTGCCGATATAAACCTTGCTTCCAATGTAACTTAACATAAAATATGTTCTTCCCCTTCTAGTTATATTTCAAACCCAAGTCAAGCATCACTGCATACATGAAAACTTTTCTCTTTCATTCTATCTTTTCCCTCACTACCTTGAAAGAATTAATTACTTCCTCTCTGTGACCCAACACCATACTGCATATAACATTCCAACATAGCACACAAAATAGTTTTCAAAACTTGATAAACTCAAGTCAGAGTTATTTTATCAGCATCTACTCAATATCTGGTGTTCAGTAGTTGTTTGTTTGGGGAATTAATTTCTTAGAAATAAAAGGTATTAGTACTTCTTTGCATATGTAGATAAGAGTAAGCAAACCATTCTTTTCCCCAAAATGCTTAACTATATCTAGACTGAGATAGCTTTTTGTTTTTATAAAATTCTCCTAAAGAATAACAAACTGAATAATACTACATGGGGAAAAATGAGGGAAAAGGTATGAAAAAATTCATATTATGAACTCTATCTCCTGGTGCCCACATCACATCCCCTGAGCCCACCTCTGATTGCGCTGCAGCTGGAGTGGACAGAAGCTAGGTGAGCCTCTCTGTTTTCTTGCCTTGGGCCTTCTCTCATGCTGTACAAGCTCTAAGCCTATGCAAGCACAGCAGGAAGCAGAGTAGAGTTAATGCACAGCAAAAAGCAGAGTAGAGTTAATGTCCTACACGAAGGCATGGAATCTTGTCCTAGACAACTAGCCCACTCTAACACATTAGTGCATGGAAAGATGTACCAGACTAGATTGAAAAAGACCTAGAAGATACAACAGTTAAAGATAATATGTGGTTCTAGATAGGATTGCAGTTTGGGCAAACCGGATATAAAAGATCTTTTTAAAACAATTATAAAAATGTGAATATGGCCTTGTACTTCTTGAGATGAAGATATACTGAAGTGGAAAAATAAATATTGTTAGCTCATATTGTGTGTGTGTGTGTTCCAAAAGCCAAAAAAAAAAAAAAAAGGGATCTGGGAAACTATACACGAAGGTATTGACTATTCAATCTCTAGATATTTGCAGTATGATCCTATTATTGCCTTAGTTTTATTTATCTGTGTTTTCTAATATTTTACCACACACACATAAACTGCTCTATATTTTAAAGGAAACATTTTTAAAAAGCTAATACAGTGTCCAACTTTCAACCTGTTATTGTTATTCCAGGGCAGTTTCTATGCAGTTCAGAGATAAATGAGTCTGAGAAACAAGGGAAAATGTAAATGGACTAAAGATTGTCCCATAATGCATTGTGGCAGGGTACGGATATCCAGGCCATGACCCAGCTCCTGGGCAGACAGGATCCCATAAATATCAGAGTCTGAGTCTTTGTGAGTTATAATCACTCCTCTCTGTAAACTTATTCACATGCATGCATTAACATACTCAGAGAACACAGACACATTCCTCAGCCCAGATGGAGGGAGATGCTTGTTTAACCAGCACTTCATAATTTATGATTTCAGGAATTAGGAGCCAGCCTCCCTGCTTACTAACTGCACCTGATGTGACTTGGCAGGAAGCTTCCACCTCAACACACACATTCTCTGTAAACTGATGATCCTCCTATACACTTAATCTTTTCCCAACCAATCCTCCCAAAAGAAAACAAATATTTGTAGATTAAAGGAGAGCTGCCTTTTCATCCTTTACAGATGCTGGCATGCAAGCCATAAAGCACACGGTGTTTAATTAATGGAAAGATATCATTAGAGAGACAGCTGGACCTGCATTCAGATGAGTTTGGATTCAAGGTGCCAAGAGATAAAGATCTGAAAATGGAGAAGCTGGACTGCAATTGGGTTCATTTATAAAAGAGGCTATTAAAGGTCAACTGTGTTTTCTTGTGCTAGAGATAAAGAGATACTATTAAAAACAATTGGAAAGTAATTCATAAGAGAGCACTGAGTCACTTACGCTGAATTAATTTGTCTTTCTGATAGCATGGCATTCATGATGGGAAAGTAAATTTACCTAAAAGCAAGATCTTTCACAAACAACCATTGGTCATGTCTTTTATGCAAAGTCACTGAAATATGCTCTGGAAGCCAGAACCACTGGTTCTGTCTGATCACTGCAGCCCCTTAGTTCACTGCAGCTGTTCCCAGTCTGAGAATTCACTGTTTTCCCCTAGGGACAGTACTGTAGTGGCATTTCTATGGACATGCTAAGATGCCTGAGGCTGCTAACATCTTCCCGCTACCCTTGATGAACTAATAGCCAAGGATCAGGACTACCATTGTGCACATGTTCCCACTTTCTTGTCATTTCTTGTCTATTAGAACAAACTAGCTTGCTGTATTTTACCTACAACCTCCCCTTCTTCCTGTGCTCACTCCAATATACCACACATTCAAATATACGCAGACAGGAATGAAAATTGTTCATTTAACTGGAGGATATATCTACAATTATGACTGGTAGTTTATTTAGCTTCATATAGCGACATGATATGTTTTCTTTGTGTATCTCCCCCTCAGGGTGGATCCTTTCATTCAACTACTGCAAACTTCCCTTCTCCCCAACACATCTGACACCAGTCAGAGTGTGACAAAGAGCAATTTCTTCCAGTGCTCAGTGAACCCACTGAGCTCCCCTTCATCTTCCCCTGGGCAAGATGGAGGTTGTGCCTATTTCTGCTGGACTTGGGGGTGACAAGGACTAACACACTCCATAAGACTGTGACCTTGTACTGGTAACCTGGATCTAATTCTCTTCTACCCTTCTTGCCAGAGGAAAACTGCTTGTTGCTCTTCTTCATTTCTTGGGCTTGGGAGTTAATTGGAGTGTTTATTTTCTGAAATCACAAGAATAATGAGCAATTTCCTCCAAAGGTCTATTTGTGAACATGCATTTCCAGATAAATTCCTGCTCAGCACCAGTTCCGTGTTAGTTGGGAGTGTTGACCAAGGAGAGACACAGAGGTTAAGAGGCAGTCAATATCACACATTTACCACTGTGGATCATTTGCAGGTTTTAATAACAGATTTGCAATTCAGAGTCTGTACTACAAAGGATTTCCAGAACAGACATCACAAGGTTTCTTCTGATTCCATCACCTTTGAAAAACTAGGGAGGCGGATATCTTCATTATTAACTAAATTAGAATGAAGGCACCTTGCTCACGTTCACATCTCACTATATACCTGACCTTAATAGGATGTGCTTTAGGCTTCAGTCATTGGAGAGAGCTCCAGAAATGAAGGGTTCCCCCTAGTCATGGAGGCTACTGAGAAACAGCACACCATGGAAGGAGCCAAGAGTAACAGCAGCCACAGTAGCTACCACTTGTGGAGTAGCTGCTGTAAGTCACATACTCTACCACTTATTTTACACACACTGTGCATGCTAAGTTGCTTCAGTCGTACCCAACTCTTTGCAACCCTGTGGACCATATCCCACCAGGCTCCCTGGTCCATGGGATTCTCCAGGCAAGAATACTGGTGTGGCTTGCCATGCCCTCCTCCAGGGGATCTTCCCAATCTAGGGATCAAACCCATATCTCTTATGTCTCCTGCACTGGCAGGCAGGTTCTTTACCACTGGTGTCACTTGGGAAGCCCAATGTCCTTTAATTCCTAAATCCAGGCTGGAAGATTGGAGTTACTGTTTGCAGTCTTAACTTAAGCTGAGCTAAACTAGTAATCCCTAAATATTTAGGTAAATAGAAGAGATATCGTACACTCATGCACTCGTTCTGTGTCAGCTATCTGAAACCATCTCTTGTGATTCCGAGTTTGCCAATGAAACTATGTGTCTATAAATAACTACAACATACCAGGTGCATTTTTCCTATGCTATCTGTCCCACCCACCTCCTATCTTCATGCGAAATCAGCATCAGTGTCCTCTGAAGGATGCTCCTTCCACTACATCAACTGTCTCATTGAATGAGTTGCTCACTCTCTTCTTACAGCCCCTCAGCCCCTCTGTCCACAGTAATCGGCCCAGGTAGGCACATGCCTAAGTCAGTCCAACCCCTTGGATGGACTCCTTCCCACTGCCTGGCTATGATTGTTTGTTACAATGAGCAAGTAATTCAAAATATATTAATGGTTTTTATGAGCCAGACATCTTATTTTTTACGTATTCTTACAAGGATTCTATGATGTAGGTACTGTTATTATCTCCATTTTTCAGCGGTGAAGAGTGAAATACAGATGGTTAGGCATCTTGCCCAGGGTCCAATATCTAGAAAGTTGCAAAGCTGAGACTCATTTTGTATCAGTTAGCTATTGCCACGAAAATGCTGGGTAAACAATTCCATGTCTTAAAACAACAATCATGTGTTCTCCCTGAGCTGGGGTCACACAAATATTAGCTGGTAGAGGCTGGGCTCAGATAGATGTGTTAGATGTGACCTTGGCTGAGCTGGTTCATGCAGTTGGGTTCATAGGGTCAGCAGATGCAGGCCGGGTGACTGAGCTCCATGTGTCTCCAGGGACCTGAGGGCTGGCCTGGGCATGTCCTTAGGGAATAACCAGAGAGCAGAGAGAGAAACAAAAGAGACTTCCTGAGGCCCGGACTAGGAATCAGCACACTGCTATTTTCACCTCATGCAGACACAGTCAAGAAGTGGGATGTGTGGTCTGTCTCTTGTGAGAGCTCCACAGTCAAAAGCAAAGCGGAAAGATTCAGGGAGAAGTGAAGCCCTGGGACCAGTGACACAAGCTACCACAAAGTCCCATTCACTCCTTTAGAAATGTTCCATCTCAAGCTGGGGAATTTCAGCTCCTTGTTGGTCAGTGGCATCATGAGCTGTGGATCTTTAAGGTGGTCCAACACCCACATCCCCCAGTGAGAGGAAGAAACTGGTCACAGTGGTATGTGGGGAGAGATGCACAGACCGAAGATGGAGAGAAGTCTCCAGGGATGCACATTGCCTCAGGGACCACTTGTCTCCAAGCTTCAGCTGTGTTCCCATCCATCCTCTCATTTGGTTGGTCAAGCCTGTTTCTCAAGTCATTACCCCAAACTCCTGTAATTTAGATTTACTTTCTGTCAAATGTTACCCAAAATGTTCTGAGTGGTAAAACACCTTGTGAGTATAACAAAAGCACAACTGCAGTAATTCATGCTAACACCCCTCACAATCAACGTATATTTTATGCATCTACTATTTGCAATGGGTTGTGTTAAAAACTGGGCACCAGAAAGAATGGGTCAGGTGGAATGCCCATCCTCAAAGAACTCATCATATAGAAGGAGACACAACAGAAACACAGCTTGTAACACTGCCAAATGAGTGCCTTCAAGGGAAATGCAGACACCGCTTTGCCCACAAAGGTAGTCAAAGCTATTTTTTTTTCCCCAGTAGTCATGTACACATGTGAAAGTTGGACCATAAAGAAGGCTGAGCACTGAAGAATTGATGCTTTTGAACTGTGGTGTTGGGGAAGACTCTTGAGAGTCCCTTGGACAGCAAGGAGATCAAACCAGTCAATCCTAAAGGAAATCAACCCTGAATATTCACTGGGAGGACTGATGCTGAAGCTGAAACTCCAATATTTTGGCCACCTGATGTGAAGAGCGAACTGATTGGAAAAGACAGTGATGCTGGGAAAGATTGTGGAAAAAGAAGGGGGCAGCAGAGGATGAGATGGTTAGACTGCATCACTGACTCAATGGATAAGAGTTTGAGCAAACTCTGGGAGATAGTGAAGGACAGGGGAGCCTGGCCTGCTGCAGTCCAAGTGGTCACAAAGAGCTGGACACAACTTAGAGATTGAACAGCAACAACAAAGGGAAATGCAGGAAAGGGTGGGATTACAGTCTGATTTGGGCAAAAATAGGACTGTCTGACAGAGGACCTGATGTGTGCTGTCAGTTCCTAGAAGATTGAGGATTATTTCTACAGCCAGAGGAGAGAAAGGTGGGTGGCACTGAGGGGACTGCTGTGGGGGAGAGTAGCAAGGGCAAGGAGCAACATCATAGAACTATTTAAAACTACATGACATCAGATGGGAGATCAGAATCATTTGGTAGTTGAAAAGATCTTTTAAAGTGAAAAGTTAGAAAAATTTGCCAGTGTGCCTCTAAGAAATTGTGCTAGGCATGAGGCCATGTCTAGCTGGCAGAGTGGCTCTGCCCTACTTAGCAGGCATTGCATCCCTAAAGGGCCAGGAATATAGAAAATGTCCCTTGAGATTGGTTCTGCTTCTTTACATCCTGACATTGCACTTGCAAAGCAACCTTTATAACATCATTTGGTTTTCCACATAGACAGTCCTCTAGGGAAGAGAAGAGGCTAACCAGCCCACGGTAATATTCCAATCCACTTGGCAGTTACATTTCTTAGAATAAATTTTTAAATTGAAAACCTAGTTTATAGAGCAAATTCTTGGCAGTTCTGGTGTGTAGTCAAGACTCTATTTTACAGAAACCCAACATAAGTTAAACAAAAGGGGTTACCTGGAAAATCACCCATTTGGCTTACAAAGAAAGAGCTTCGGGCACCAGGGCTGCTTCAGGGCCTTAGGATGGAACTTGGAACTCCATGTTCTCCTCTCATCATTGTTTGGGGATTTTCTACATCCAGGTAGACACCAACAGCTCTCAGATCATATTTTATAGTCCACAAGCAATAAAGAAGAAAGAAATGACTTTGCTAGTTCCAGCAGAAAATATTCTAAAATATTCCTCCTATTCAGATTTGAATTAGCTGCTCATTTATGAGGGATACCAAAGGGATGGAATGAAATGATTGATCCAGTGTGGGATCATGTGCTCAGAGATGGGTGAGAGTACTATCCCAAAATTTGGGCAGGGTGTTTCCTGGACAGACAAAGTCAGGGTCATCAAGTTTATATATCATGAGTTAATTATGCTTTACGTCCAATGGTCCTCAGACTAACAGATCAAATTGAAGGACTAGACCAGGACGCACTCCCACTTCCAAGAATAGAACAACCAAACAACATTTACCCTGGCCCTGCATCTTTTTAAAGTCATGATTAGAGGTGATGAAGACTGAATAAGCTTTTGGACACATCATGGATTAAGTTTGCATAGGTTTACCCTGTGTCTGCTGCTGCTGCTGCTGCCGCATCGCTTCAGTTATGTCCGACTCTGTGCGACCCCATAGACAGCAGCCCACCAGGCTCCCCCGTCCCTGGGATTCTCCAGGCAAGAACACTGGAGTGGGTTGCCATTTCCTTCTCCAATGCATGAAAGTGAAAAGTGAAAGTGAAGTCGCTGCAGCCTACCAGGCTCCTCCATCCATGGGATTTTCCAGGCAAAAGTACTGGAGTGGGGTGCCATTGCCTTCTCCGAACCCTGTGTCTAGGATATTAAATTTTTACCGCGATGGAAAAAACTTACTGAGTGCCAAATGATAACAGAAAATGAGTGACTTTATCTGCTTTGGGGATGTATTCATGTGCCCTGAAATATAAACACAGAAGAACCAGCAGTGTCCCAGATGCTCAGGGAAAAGGTTGAAAGAGAGTAATAGTGTGCCCAAGAGTACCCGTAGCCATTCTCCAGATCTTAGAGCAGTTGTTCTTTCTTAACCCCCACCCCTACCCAAGAAGCTTGCCATTGCATTTAAAACATTGCGTTTAGATCTCACAGTTGCAAAGGTCAACAATTTTTCATGATTCTTTTAGTCTTCTTTAAACAGGGACTACTTAGACAGGTCAAACACAGTCCATGTTAAAAGCATGGCCAGTCATACAGTTTTGAAAACAAGGCATAAAATGTAAAGAAGAAAAGCGATGGATCCCAGAAGACTAAATCTCTGTCACTCATTCTTGCATGGACTCTTGAGCAATGTACATCCTCTTCGAAGTTGTTTCTTAATCTGTGAAAGCAGCTTGTTGGTCAAGTTAATCTCTAAGGATCTTTCCACATGGAAAGATCTTTGATTTCACTAGAATTCCAATTTCCTAACCTTTTCCAAGACTGATGCCTTAATGTGTTCTCAGAGTCCTTTGTTGCTCTGAGGATGATGGGATCACTAATATGGGAACAGTGTCTACATACCAAACCATATACTGTAGAAGGGTGTTTGGAGCTCAGCATTGCGACCCCATGGACTGTAGCCTACCGGGCTCCTCTGTCCATGGGATTTTCCAGGCAATAGTACTGGAGTGGATTTCCATTTCCTTCTCCATCAAATAGCACAGATCTCTTCAAACCACACCTCCTGCAAGTTGCCTAGAGCGAGGGACATTGTCAACAAAGAATCAGGAGGACTCAGCTCCTGCCTTTCAGGTGTAGAACACTTAACAATGGCTCTTTGACCTTGAATCTTGGAGGAATAGGAAGGTGAGCCTGCTGAGCCTGGTTTTCGACATCCAAGAGAAAGTGCAGGAGGCAGAGAGAGAAGTGAGAATGGGGGTCAAGAGCTACAGAATTTTTAATTGGAAAAAAATATTGGTATCCTTTTTGTCCTTTCAGCAATGAGGGGTAGAAGCTAAAAACTTGGCTTTGACTTGTAGATTAATGATGGCCTCAAAAATGGTGTTTCATAAGCAATAGGAGAAGGAGGCCGTTGGAGTACAAATACAGCTCTACTGCTCTGTTGACGCAGATAACATGCGGCAGACTCTGAATGAGGCCGCCATGCCTTTCTCCTGCCACCTGGTGTGCTGAGGGCAGTTTCACCCTCACTTTATCTGACTCTCCCTGTGTGCATTATGTTGTTGGCTTAGTGAGTTAAAAAAAAAAAAAAAATTGTCCAGGTGACAGACCCCCTAAAGAAAGTGTGGCAGTCTGTGGGCCTGTGGTCTGCAGTCAGTTAGGACGGGGCTTCAATCCTAGACTGACACTGATTTATTCCAGTCATATCACCTACTTTCAAGAGAATGGATTGACAAGTGTCCATCAGTAGATGACTGGTTACTCTATAGTAGCTGACCCAATGGAATACTGTGCAACCATAGAAAGAGAGAGGAGGCTATTATATAGTTGAGTGAAAAGATCATCAGGCTATTTCATTCTATGAAACAAGCAGGATGCAAGACAGTTTAAACACTATGTTACCTTTGGGCTAGGGAGGGAAGAAAAGAATATATTCATATATGTTATTTGTATGTACTAAAATTTATCAGTATAGTTGATTTACAGTGTTATGTGGTTTCAGGTATACAGCAAAGTGATTCATTTATATGTATACATGTATTTATCCTTTTTCAGATTTTTTTTCTCATATAGGTTAGAATATTGAGTAGAATTCCCTGTACTATATAGTAGGTCTTTGTTGGTTATCTATCTTACACATAGTAGTGTGTATGCAATCCTAAAATCCTGATTTATTCCCCTTTCGCTGACATTTCCCTTTGATAACCATAAATTTGATTTTGAAGTCTGTGAGTCTGTTTCTGTTTTGTTAATAAGTTGATTTGTATCATTTTGAAATTAAATTCCACATATGAGCAATTTCAGATGATATTTGTTTTTTTCTCTCTGTAGCTTACTTCACTTACTCTGATAATTTTTGGGTCCATCCATGTTGAAGCAAATGGCATTATTTTGTTCTTTTTATGGCTGAGTAATATTCTCCTGTATATTTGTACTGATCTTCTTTATCCATTCCTCTATCAATGAACATTTAAGTTGCTTCCATGATTTGGCTATCGTAAATAGTGTTGGAGTGAACACTGAGGTGCATGTATTTTTTTGAATCAAGTTTTCTCTGGATATATGCCCAAGAGTGATATTGGTAGACTACATGGTAGGTCTATTTTTAATTTTTTAAGGAACCTCCATACTTTCCCATAGTGGTTGCACTAATTTACATTCCCATCAACAGTGTAGGATGGTTCCCTTTTCTCCACATCTTCTTTAACATTTATTGCTTGTAGACTTTTAAAGTGATAGCCATTCTGACTTGCGTGTTCAGTTCAGCTCAGTTGCTCAGTCATGTCTGACTCGCTGTGATCCCATGAACTGCAGCATGCCAGGCCTCACTGTTTATCACCAACTCCCAGAGCCTAGCCAAACTCATGTCCATTGAGGTGGTGATGCCATCCAACCATCTCATCCTCTGTCATCCCCTTCTCCTCCTGCCCTCAATCTTTCCCAACATCAGGGTTTTTTCAAATGAGTCAGCTCTTCCCATGAGGTGGCCAAAGTATTGGAGTTTCAGCTTCAACATCAGTGCTTCCAATGAACACCCAGGACTGATCTCCTTTAGGATGGACTGACTGGGTCTCCTTGCAGTCCAAGGGACCCTCAAGAGTCTTCTCCGACACCACAGTTCAAAAGCATCAATCTTTGGCACTCACCTTTCTTTATAGTCCAACTCTCACATCCATACATGACTACTGGAAAAACCATAGCCTTGACTAGATAGACCTTTGTTGACAAAGTAATGTCTCTGCTTTTTAATATGCTGTCTAGATTGGTCATAACTTTCCTTCTAAGGAGTAAGTGTTTTTTAATTTCATCGCTGCAGTCACCATCTGCAGTGATTTTGAAGCCCCTAAAGAAAAAGGCAACCACTGTTTCCCCCTCTGACTTGCATGAGGTGATATGTATTGTGTTTATTTACATTCCTCTGATAATTAGTGATGCTGAGCATTTTTTCATGTGCTTTTTGGCCATCTGTATGTCTTCTTTGGAGAAATGTCTGTATGTTTTGTATATATGTATAAAGGAACACTGAAAGTATATACAAGAAACTATTTATTAGAGGGCAGAAGTGAGGGGGTCATGAAACAGCCTGTACAGAAATGAAGACGGAGTGATACTGACATTGTGCACCTTTTATGTTTTGATTTTAAACAATGTGAATATATTGCTTGCTTTAAAAAATTTTAATTTAAAAGAAATTTTGGATGTAATTTTGTTAAGGTGGGCTTCCCAGGTGGCTCAGTGGTGAAGAGCCTGCCTGCCAATGCAGGAGATGCAGATTCAATCCTGGGTCAGGAAGATCCCCTGGAGAAGGAAATAGCAACCCACTGCAGTATTCTCACCTGGGAAATCCCAAGGACAGAGGGGCGGGGTAGGCTATACAGTCCATGGGATCACAAAAGAGTCCACATGACTTAGTAATCGCTGAGTGGACTTAGCAACTAAACAACAATAGAAATTTGTTAAGATAAAACTAGCTTTGTTGTTGTTGTTTAGTCTCTAAGTTGTGTCTGACTCTTTTGCATCTCCATGGACTGTAGCCCACCAGGATCCTCATCCATGGAATTTCTCAGGCAAGAATACTGGAGTGGACTGCCATTTCCAACTGCTATTGCAAATAAATCATAAAACTCAAAGGCCGACTGTAGTGTTTATTTCTCACTCACATGAAGTCCAAAAGCTCAAGGTCATTCACGGACCCGAGTTTCTTTCAAAATAGGTCTCCTTTTCTCCTGTGTATCTCAGATTCCTCTGCATCCAGCTGGTGGAATTAGGGTGCTGGAGAGGAAGCATGGGCCTGGAAGTGAGGCAATCATTGCTACCCTCATTGCTTTGTCAGAATTCAGCCAGACAGCCACCCACGGCTGCAAAGGAAGCTGGGAAAACAGCATAGCTGTGGGCCCTGGAGGAGGAGAAGATGAATTGGAGGAACAAAAACCGTATTTTACCAGTGGAAAAACTTAGCAAAAGAAAAATTTTGATAAATCCTATTTATTTTCTGAGTATTTCAAGTTAGCTTTTACTAGAACATTGTTTTGAAATTGTGTCATTACATAACTGTTCCTACAAGACAGATTTGTTGATGTTGATGAGATCTGTGTGTTCACTAATCTGATCCATTTATCACGTCTTCGGTTTAAAGGAACCATTGAAAGTTCTGCTATTAGAGCAAATATTGAGGGTCCATTGAACGTGGCTCAGACGGTAAAGTGTCTGTCTGCAATGCAGGAGACCCGGGTTCAATCCCTGGGTTGGGAAGATCCCGTGGAGAAGAAAATGGCAGCCCACTCCAATATTCTTGCCTGGAAAATCCCATGGATCTCGGAGCCTGGTAGGCTACGGTCCATGAGGTCGCAAAGAGTTGGGCACGACTGAGCAACTTCACTATTGAACAGTAGGATTCTGTTCAAGATCCCCTATTTCGTTTACTTCAAGTAAGATTCAAGGGCACTGTTCTATTTATGAATCTCAGGAAGTAAGATAAACAGCATTACCTGCCTCAAAATGCCCCCAAATTCAGTGCTGCTAGTATGAATGGGGTGTCCAGGATGGAGGTCATATTCACCTACCAGTGTCAGGAAATTCAGAATAAGCAACTAAGATTACTAGTTGTCTCTAATGCAAAACTGTGCATTATTTCCAGGGTTTGTCTGATTCATTGTTTTTGAGCTACTTCACAACTGACAACAAAGCAAATCATTTGTGTCTATGGATATGCAAATAAATTCTGTCTGGTGGAGGGACCTATTCTTCTTCATGGAAAAGCTAAGTATGGGTTCATCTGAAAATTCATTTCAGTATTCCCAATCTACAAATGTATATGTTTCTCGGATCCTCTTTTGAATTGAGTGTAACATTACAATTTTATTCTCTTTTGAGATGAATCCTTTCACACTAGAAATTGTTGAAAAATGAGGATTTGTGCTTCTGGTTCTTGTCAAGCTTTGTTTTCCTTTTGGTTTATTTATTTGTTTTGTTGTCTCTTTATGTCATGCCTATCATCGTTGCCAGAAAAGCTGTTATGTAGTATAGCATAAAAATCAAGTGGCAAAAAAATTTTACTATCTTCCTCTTGCACCCCCACCCCAACTGTTAGGATGTTATGCCAACATAATATCATCAGAAAGCCTGTTCTGCTGACATTTCAAGCTCCCACAGAAAACACTGTGAATCTTCTGAGAAGGCCTTATTTGCAAGATTTGTTCAACAAAGAGGTTGGATAAGCATCTTGGATTAAGCTTTCAAAGCAGCAGGCCCTTGGTTTCTTTTCCTGATTAACCTGGGGACTCTTTAAAACTCTCTTTCTTATCATAATATGTTTTTTGAAACCATCAGTTTTCATAATGAGAAACACTTTGGTAAACACACTTCTTTATGCCTTTCCTTTTAATTAGTAAAACCTTTATTTCCCACAAACATTTCCATGTTTGAACTTTATCTGCAAAGAATATTTAGTGTAAAGTATTACAGAATTAGACAGCTAATAGAAAATACATTTTTCCTACTGATAACATATAAAAATCTGTTAGTCTGTTCATTAATTTCTGGCTGCTTAGCTTCCAGGAAGCACAGAGCCAAATTTGTGACTCAATTTAATAACTCAGTAGAACCTACCTGCCTGCCTTCTACCTTCTTTCACTCTTAATCTTGGTTCCAAATTTATATTTTACCTGTTCCTGATTTTACTTATTTATGCTTATTTTCTTCTATTTTACTGCATGCATTTTATAAACCATGCATGGTTTAGGAATAGGCCAGACATAGGGTAAGAAATTTATACACATAAATTATACATGTCTCTGTGTACAATCCTGTACGAGAAATTCTTGTGCAGTTCGGTTCAGTTCAGTCACTCAGTCATGTCTGGCTTTTTGTGACCCCATGGACTGCAGCACCGCAGGCCTCCCTGTCCATCACCAACCCATGGAGCTTACTCAAACTCTTGTCCATTAAGTCAGTGATGCCATCTAACTACCTCATCCTCTGTGATCCCCTTCTCCTTCTGCCTTCAATCTTTCCCAACATCAGGGTCTTTTCAAATGAGTTAGTTCTTTCCATCAGGTGGCCAAAGTATTGGAGTCTCAGCTTCTGCATCCATCCTTCCAATGAATACTCAGGATTGATCTCTTTCTGGATGGACTGGTTGGATCTCTTTGAGGTCCAAGGGACTCTCAAGAGTCTTCTCCAACACCACAGTTCAAAAGCATCAGTTCTTCGGGGCTCCACTTTCTTTATAGTCCAACTCTCATATCCATACATGACTACTGGAAAAATTATAGCTTTGACTAGACAGACCTTTATTGGCAAAGTAATATCTCTGCTTTTTAATATGCTTTCTAGGCTGGTTATAACTTTTCTCCCAAGGAGTAAGCATCTTTTAATTCCATGGGTGCAGAGATTTTGGAACCCAAAAAACTGAAGTCTGTCACTGTTTCTATTGTTTCCCCATCTATTTGCCATGAAACGATGGGACCAGATGCCATGATTTTTGTTTTCTGAATGTTGAGTTTTAAGCCAGATTTTTCAGTCTCTTCTTTCACTTTCATCAAGAGGCTCTTTAGTTCTTCTTTGCTTTCTGCCATAAGTATGGTGTCATCTGCATATCTGAGTTTGTTGATATTTCTCCTGCAATCTTGATTCCAGGTGTGCTTCATCCAGCCCAGCATTTCACATGATGTACTCTGCATAGAAGTTAAATAAGCAGGGTGACAATATACAGCTTTGATGTACTCCTTTCCAGATTTGAAACCAGTCTGTTGTTCCATGTCCAGTTCTAACTGTTGCTTCTTGACCTGCACACAGATTTCTCAAGAGGCGGGTTAGGTGGTCTGGTATTCCCATCTCTTTCATAATTTTCCACAGTTTAGTGTGATCCACACAGTCAAAGGCTTTGGCATAGTCAATAAAGCAGAAGTAGATGTTTTTCTGGGGCTATCTTGCCTTTTCAATGACCCAACAGATGTTGACAATTTGATCTCTGGTTCCTCTCCCTTTTATAAAACCAGCTTGAACATCTGGAAGTTTACTGCTCATATACCGTTGAAGCCTGGCTTGGAGAATTTTGAGCATTACTTTGCTAGCATGTGAGATGAGTGCAACTTTGAGGACATACCCTACTTCCAAGGGCAAGGGAGAAGCCCCCAAATGGCATTAGAATCAAACCCCATACTCGCCAGAGAAGCTCAGAGAGCTCAAACAAACCTTGTGTGCACCAGGACCCAGAGACCCCATAGAGTCTGAGCCAGCCTGTGTTTGAGTGTCTCCTGCAGAGGTACAGGTCAGCAGTGGACTGTTGCAGGGACAGGGGCTCTGAGTATAGCAGACCCGGGTATGGCATAAGCCTTCTTAGAGGAAGTCGATTTTAATCCCACCATAGAGCCACTAGAACTTTCACAGGATTGGGGGTATAGACTCTTGGAGGGCACAAACAAAATCTTGTGTTCACCAGGACCCAGGAGAAAGGAGCAGTGACCCCACAAGAGACTGACCTAGACTTGCCCATGAGTGTCCAGGAGTCTCTAGAGGTGTGGGTTGGCAGTGGGGGCACTGAGTATAGCAGTGCATACATGGAACCCTTTGAAGGAGGTTGCCATTATCTTCATCACCTCCACTACAGTTTGGCCTCAGGCCAAATAACAGGGAGAGAACACAGCCCCACCCATCAACAGAAAATTGGATTAAAAGTTTACTGAGCATAGATAGCATATTCAAAAGCAGAGACATTACTTTGCCGACTAAGGTCCGTCTAGTCAAGGCTATGGTTTTTCCAGTGGTCATGTATGGATGTGAGAGTTGGACTGTGAAGAAGGCTGAGCACCGAAGAATTGATGCTTTTGAACTGTGGTGTTGGAGAAGACTCTTGAGAGTCCCTTGGACTGCAAGGAGATCCAACCAGTCCATTCTGAAGGAGATCAGCCCTGGGATTTCTTTGGAAGGAATGATGCTAAAGCTGAAGCTCCAGTACTTTGGCCACCTCATGCGAAGAGTTGACTCATTGGAAAAGACTGTGATGCTGGGAGGGATTGGGGGCAGGAGGAGAAGGGGACGACAGGATGAGATGGCTGGATGGCATCACGGACTCGATGGACATGAATTTGAGTGAACTCCGGGAGTTGGTGATGGACAGGGAGGCCTGGCATGCTGCGATTCATGGGGTTGCAAAGAGTCGGACACGACTGAATGACAGAACTGAACTGAGCTGAGCATGGCCCCGCCCATCAGAACAAGACCCAGTTTCCCCCTCAGTCAGTCTGTCCCATCAGGAAGCTTCCCTAAGCCTCTTATCCTTCTCCATCAGAGGGCAAACAGACTGAAAACCACAATCACAGAAAACTAACCAATCTGATCACATGCACCACAGCCTTGTCTAACTCAATGAAACTATGAGCCATGTCATGTAGGGCCACCCAAGGTGGACGGGTCATGCTGGAGAGATCTGACAAAATGTGGTCCACTAGAGAAGGGACACGACTGAAGCGACTTAGCAGCAGCAGCAGCAGCAGAGAAAGGAATGGCAAAGTACTTCAGTATTCTTGCCTTGAGAACCCCATGGACAGTATGAAAAGAAATTCTGGGGAAGTTGCAGTTTGCCTTGTCATTGTTCTTTCCTGGTGTATTTCATTTAAAGACGATGAAGCACTTAGCACTTTCTTAACCTGTTCTGAAACGTAATCAGTTGCTTAGTGGTGGTTGACTCTTTGAGACCCCAATGACTGTAGCTTTCTGGGCTCCTCTGTCTATGGAACTTTCCAGGCAAGGATACTGGAGTGGGTTCTCATTGTCTACTCCAGGAGATCTTCCCGACCCAGGGATGGCACTCACTTCTCTTGGAACTCCTACATTGGCGGTGGATTATTTACCATTGTGCCACCTGGGAAGCCAACTGTTCACGTGCTCTATAACTACAGAAATGGAAAATACAGTATCCGTTAAATGATGTGAATCATTGTTAGATCCTGTGCATACTAATTTGACCTTGTTTGACTTTGTGAGTCTATTCCTAAAATACATTTAATATGAAAACATACTTTAGAAATGGATACACAAAGTCAAACAAGGTCAAATTCAGTTCAGTTCAGTTCAATCGCTCAGTTGTCATGTCTGACTCTGCGACCCCATAAATTGCAGCATGCCAGGCCTCCCTGTCCATCACCAACTCCCGGAGTTCACTCAAATTCATGTTCATCGAGTCGGTGATGCCATCCAACCATCTCATCTTCTCTTGTCCCCTTCTCCTCCTGCCCCCAATCCCTCCCAGCATCAGAGTCTTTTCCAATGAGTCAACTCTTCGCATGAGGTGGCCAAAGTATTGGAGTTTCAGCTTTAGCATCAGTCCTTCTAAAGAACACCCGGGACTGATCTCCTTTAGAATGGACTGGTTGGATCTCCTTGCAGTCCAAGGGACTCTCAAGAGTCTTCTCCAACACACCATAGTTCAAAAGCATCAATTCTTCAGCGCTCAGCTTTCTTCACAGTCCAACTCTCATATCCATACATGACCATTGGAAAAACCATAGCCTTGACTAGACAGACCTTTGTTGGTAAAGTAATGTCTCTGCTTTTCAATATGCTCTCTAGGTTGGTCATAACTTTCCTTCCAAGGAGTAAGTGTCTTTTAATTTCATGGCTGCAATCACCATCTGCAATGATTTTGGAGCCCCCCAAAATAAAGTCTGCCACTGTTTCCCCATCTATTTCCCATGAAGTGATGGGACCAGATGCCATGATCTTAGTTTTCTGAATGTTGAGCTTTAAGCCAACTTTTTCACTCTCCACTTTCACTTTCATCAAGAGGCTTTTTAGTTCCTCTTCACTTTCTGCCATAAAGGTGGTGTCATCTGCATATCTGAGGTTATTCATATTTCTCCCAGCAATCTTGATTCCAGCTTGTGCTTCTTCCAGCCCAGTGTTTCTCATGATGTATACTCTGCATATAAGTTAAATATACAGGGCGACAATATACAGCCTTGATGTACTCCTTTTCCTATTTGGAACCAGTCTGTTGTTTCATGTCCAGTTCTAACTGTTTTCTTCCTGACCTGCATATAGGTTTCTCAAGAGACAGGTCAGGTGGTCTGGTATTCCCATCTCTTTCAGAATTTTCCACAGTTTATTGTGATCCACACAGTCAAAAGCTTTGGCATAGTCAATAAAAGAGAAATAGATGTTTTTCTGGAACTCTCTTGCTTTTTCGATGATCCAGTGGATGTTGGCAATTTGATCTCTGGTTCCTCTGCCTTTTCTAAAACCGAGATCAGGGGCGGCGGCCAAGAGGAGCTCCGCACACCCAAGGTCAAGGTTAAATTAGTATGCCTCAATTCTGACAACAATTCACATCATTTAAGTGATAGTGTATTTACAGTTTCTATAAATATTTGTCAGTCACATCATTACTTATTAGATAAGTACTATCTGATCACCAGCATCTCATCATTTTCTCTACAGTCATTTCAGAAGATAAAAAGTGGCCTGCCATCATGCTTAAGAGTTTAGAATGTACCTTGAACAGCTTGTCTATATCTCTGGGATTTGAGCTTGTCTAAATCATCCTGAAAACTAAGATCATGGCATCTGGTCCCATCACTTCATGGGAAACAGTGGAAACAGTGGCAGACTTTATTTTTGGGGGCTCCAAAATCATTGCAGATGGTGATTTCAGCCATGAAATTAAAAGACACTTACTCCTTGGAAGAAAAGTTATGACCAACCTAGATAGCATATTGAAAAGCAGAGACATTACTTTACCAACAAAGGTCTGTCTAGTCAAGGCTATGGTTTTTCCAGTGGTCATGTATGGATGTGAAAGTTGGACTGTGAAGTAAGTTGAGTGCTGGAGAATTAATGCTTTTGAACTGTGATGTTGGAGAAGACTCTTGAGAGTCCCTTGGACTGCAAGGGGATCCAACCAGTCCATTCTAAAGGAGATCAGTCCTGGGTGTTCTTTGGAAGGAATGATGCTAAAGCTGAAGCTCCAGTACTTTGGCCACCTCATGTGAAGAGTTGACTCATTGGAAAAGACTCTGATGCTGGGAGGGATTGGGGGCAGGAGGAGAAGAGGACAAGAGAAGATGAGATGGTTGGATGGCATCACCGACTCGATGGACATGAGTTTGAATGAACTCTGTGATTTAGTGATGGACAGGGAGGCCTGGCGTGCTGCGATTCATGGGGTCGCAAAGTGTCGGACACGACTGAGTGACTGAACTGAACTGATCTGAAATGAAATCATCTTGAGATCCAAATCCTTCCCAGTTTCCATAACAGTGGTGAAATCTCCTTAAAGGAACTAAAGAATTGCCTTCAAGGTGGAAACAAAAGTGTCAGCTACCTTCTCTCTGTAGTGAGGAAGATCCACTTGATGGCATGGTAGTAAAAGCACACTGAACTTTGGGCCCCAAATATGGTTTCAAGTCATTTTACAACTCACTAAAGTATACTTTCCTGCATTTGTACAATGTTGGTAATAATTCCCCTTACCTTCAAGTGGTTGTGAGGACTTAATGTGAACATGTTTGGCATTGAATAGGGTTTCCTCATTACCCACTCCCTCTCTGCCTTGCACTAAGAATTGACAGTGCAAATCAATCCCAGGGCTTTTTAAGCCTCTTTCTTTCCTGATAACTGGCTGCCATGCTCAGAGAGGCTCAGCTGCAGCTTCTCCTCTGTTGGTTTTATTTGTCTCAGGGCTATCCTAGTCTTAGCCTTGGGCATTTTTCATTTTGCTTTAATAACCTGGGAGGAGACTTTCATTCATGAATGTATCTGCCCTTTCGTGTCACATGAAATTTTCCAAAGATGGTCACATCAATGTCTCCCACCCCATTAGCTCTTCTGCAGTGTGATACCCAATCTTACCTGGAGGAGGGCTGTGGTTTTTCCATAGTCATGTATGGACGTGAGAGTTGGACTATATATATATAAGAAAGCTGAGCACCGAAGAATTGATGCTTTTGAACTGTGGTGTTGGAGAAGACTCTTGACAGTCCCTTGGACTGCAAGGAGAGTCAACCAGTCCATCCTAAAGGAAATTAGTCCTGAATATTCATTGGAAGGACTGATGCTGAAACTGAAACTCCAATACTTTGGCTACCTGATGCAAAGAACTGACTCATTTGAAAAGACCCTGATGCTGAGAAAGATTGAAGGTGGGAGGAGAGGGGATGACAGAGGATGAGATGGTTGGATGGCATCACCAACTCAATGGACATGAATTTGAGTAAGCTCTGGGAGTTAGTGATGCACAGGGAGGCCTGGCATGCTGCAGTCCATGGGGTCACAAAGAGTTGGACACGACTGAGGGACTGAACTGAACTGATATGAGAATAGTGTCCAGCTAAACACACTTTTGAAAGCACTGATATATTCATATTAACTACCTATTGCTATGCAACAAATTACTCAAATTTAGCTTAGAATAACACACATTTGTTATCCGACAGTTTTTGTGGGTCAGGAGTCTGGGTACAATTAATTTGCTTTGTACCTGTGACTAAGGTGTTATCCAGGAATAGTCTCATCTCAATGTTTGACTATGAAAGGGTTCATTTCAAACAAGTTGTTGACTGAATTCATTTGCTTATTACTCCCAAGCCTGAACCTCCTGCCCAGCTCACCAAAGGTTAAATGTAATTCATGGATCAGGACTCACAAACCAGAAGGAAAAAAACATTAAACAGGTGTTGAATGAGTACAGAGTAAGAGGGCTTTGTAGGTACTGTGTTCTGTTTTGTTTTTTAAGGGAAGCTCACAGCTTCTTTCACATTTTATAATATAAAGTGTGGACACTAAGAGCTGAGATCTCCTTTGACATTTGCCTGTTCAGTGAACTGCAGAAAATGCAAATCTTTACAAGCCAGAGAATGGTATCTTCCCTGTGTGTGCTTAGAATATTTAAAAATCAATCTAACTTTATTGTTCTTAAAGTTTTTGAAATGATGTTCCACTTGATTTTACCCTTTTAAAAAAGAGGGGAGAGTGGCAATGTTGCAAAGGTCTTTATAGCACCTGCTGGGCTCCTCTGTCCATGGAATTCTCTAGGCAAGAATTCTTAAGTGGGTTGCCATTTCCTACTCCAGAAAATCTTCCCATCCCAGGGATAGAACCCAGTTCTCCCACATTGGAGGCAGATTCTTTACCATCTCAGCCACCAGGAAAGCCCTTTTAAGAAATGAATTGGTCCAATTCTGTAAGTGTGCTTTACATCAACAATTATTTCCCTAGTTTTGTATTACCTTTAGTATTCCAAACTATGTTGTTTTCAAACTATGTCATCTTCTATCATCACAATACCTTTATACAAGTATCCTTGAAAATGTGATTTTTGGAAAAAGTAATATTATTCCTAAGCCACAATAGCTCTAAAATGAAATTAAATTCTATATGGAATTTTGCTTCCTCTTTTATATTTCATTTCCATTCCCTTGATATTTAGACCTACTTTCCAATAAAATTTTCTTCTCCTATGAACAGCTTCATTTATACTTTTAATCCATTAATGATTTGGTTCAGAAGTCTTCACTTTAATTTTTCTCTGGCCATGTTAAGTAGTTTCAGGTCTTGATCTGAGTGTTTGTCATTGAGCTGTAGATTCTGGCCTGGGATCTTGCACCTCAGCTACCATCTCATTCAAAACTTCTGTAGACAGTCATATTCTTCCTGATTTGCATTTTCATCACTAAGTGTAGCATCTCTGAGCCACTGGAATACTATTACTAGCATTCATTTTCTTTTCTTACTAGATTATAATACCTTTTAAGCTTATTTGGAAGTAAAATGGACCTAGAAGGATATTTGATGACAGGAAAAATAAAATTTGATTATTGTAATGGAGAAACAGCTAAATGCCTTAGTCATAGCTAGAGAAAGGCAATCAGAGACATTAAAAATAATTTTGGAAGCAAATAACCCAGTAGAAAGATGGGCAAAATATTTGAACAGACACTTCTGCAGAACTTATATACAGATGGCAAATAACACATAAGAAATGTTCAACATAATCAGTCATTAGAGAATTGCTGATTAAAACCCTGAATATTCATTGGAAGGTCTGTTTTTGAAGCTGAAGCACAAATACTTTGGCCACCTGATCTGAAGAGCCAACCCACTGGAAAAGTCCCTGATGATGACAAAGATTGAAGACAAAAGGAGAAGGGGGTGGCAGAGGATGAGATAGTTAGGTAGTATCACTGACTCAATGGACATGAGTTTGAGCAAATTCGGGCAGATAGTGGAGAACAGAGGGCGCCTGGCAGGCTGCAGTTCATGGGGTCACAGAGTCAGACATGACTAAGCAATTGAACAATAACAAAAATTAAACCACAATGAGATCCCCACTTGTATGGCTAATGCCAAAGCAAAACAAAGCCAAAAATAACAAATACTGATGAGAAAGTGATGTGGAACAACTGTGGCTATCATACATTGCTGATTGGAATGTAAAATATTAAAGTTACTTTGACAAATTCTCTGATAGCATCTTATAAAGTTTAGTATATACTTACCACATGACCCAGCAATCCCACTGTTATGCATTTACCCAAGAAAAATGAAAATTATGCCCTCACAAAGATCTGTACCCAGATCTTCATAGTAACTTTAACCATAATTGTCAAAACCAAAGAAAGTGAAGTTGCTCAGTCGTGTCCGACTCTTTGCAACCCCATGGACTGTAGTCTACCAGGCTCCTCTGTCCATGGGATTTTCCAGGCAAGAATACTGGAGTGGATTGCCATTTCCTTCTCCAGGAGATCTTCCCAACCCAGGGATTGAACCTGGGTCTCCTGCCTTGTAGACAGATGCTTTACTATCTGAGCCACTCAAATATCTCCTAACTGGTAAGTAGATAAGCAAACTGGGGTCCACTTATACAAAGAACACTACTTAGCAGTAAAAAGGAATGAAAACTCCTGATATGGGAAATCACATGAATGAACTATGTTAAGTGAGAGAAGCTCCAGTGTATGATATTGTGAAAAAGGCAAAACTGTAGAAACAGAAAGCAGAAGAGTGGCTGCCAGAGGGAGGTTGGGTTTAGGGAGAAGACATTGACAGTTGACTAGAAATGGGCATATAGAAGTTTGGGGGTATGTCAGAACTGTTTGTTCTCTGTCTCAACTGTGGTGGTGGTTACAAGGCTGTATGGTTTATCCAAACACGCAGGACTGTACATTAAAAGTGTGAATTTTATAACTCTTAAAAATGAAGGGAAAACCTAAGAGGTCTCTGGCTTGAGTGACAATTAGAGAGTGACATTGCTGAAATTAACAAGAAAGCTTGGCTGGGCAGCAGACAAGCCTGAAAGGAAATAAGGGCAGGTTCTGCCTTGGCAATTAGAGTTGGAGGCAGGCAGCAGAAATACAGAGTTAATATGGACAAGATGGGGTTTTTTTTGTTTTGCTAACTGGTATTCTATTATATTCTGTTGGGTCGGGAAGATCAGCTGGAGAGGGAATAGGCTACCCACTCCAGTATTCTTAGGCTTTCCTTGTGGCTCAGCTGGTAAAGAATCCGCCTGCAATGTGGGAGACCTGGGTTCGATCTACAGGTTGAGAAGATCTGCTGGAGAAGGGAAAGGCTATCCACTCCACTGGGGTCACAAAGAGTCGGACACGACTGAGCAACTTTTGACTGAGCAAAATTAACAGTGTTATATGAATGTGCCATAGCTTATCCATTTGCCCATTGAGGGACATTTGAGTTTTTTCCATGTTTGGGCTTTTATGAATGAAGTCTCTGTACAGATTTATGTGGCTACTGAAAGATCTGAGCAGAAAAATTAGGAATCTGTGTTCCTTAAAGGCAAATCTGATCATGTTATTCTCCTGATCAAAATTCTGCACCCATCTCTTACTGCCTACAGCAGTGATTCTGTATGGTGACTGCACAGGAGAGTCACCTGGAGCACTTTTCCAGCTGCTGGTTGCTGGGCCTATCCTGAGAGGTTCTGATTTAATTGATCATTGGATGGGGCTCAAGGGTCAGTTTTATTAAAAGCTCCTCATATGATTTTATTATTTTTTAAGTTTAACTTTCTTTAAACAAAACAGTATTACTGAGATATAATGTACCTAAAATACAGTTCATCCATTTAAACTGTATAAATCAATGGGTTTTGGTATATTCCATTGTTAACTTTCTAAGTTGAGGCAAAAAAAAATGTATATATCATAAAATTTACCATTAAATGTATAAGTCAGTGACATCAGTTAACATTCACAGCCATTAGTTACATTGTACAGTCATCACCATTAGTTTTTCTCACCATTTGATATTAATATATGTCCAGTTCTATAAAGCTAAATCTAAGTGCTTTAACAAAGACCCACAAAACAAGTTGTTTTTTTTTTTAATTTCACTAAAATTATGGCCTGATGTACATGAAGCAAAGTATGCTTTCATCCAATCTGCCATTACCATATTAACCTATTGTCTCACATTATTAAAAAAGCAAAATGTGTATCTGTCATACAAAAATATGTAGACATTAAATACCTCAATCAGAAATGAATTGTTTAAAGGAGAAAAGTATATGCTAAAAAGTGAGAGGAAAAAGTATATATATAAAGCAGACATGGCAAAATCTTAATAATTATTGAATCTCAGTTATGAATATAGGGGGATTCATCATACTCTGCTCTCCACTCTTGTGTATATCTGAAGTTTTTGATGATAATAAATGATATAGGGATCATAAACTTACAGATAAAATACCTTCTAACATTTGTCCGTCTAGTCAAGGCTATGGTTTTTCCTGTGATCATGTATGGATGTGAGAGTTGGACTGTGAAGAAGGCTGAGCACCGAAGAATGGATGCTTTTGAACTGTGGTGTTGGAGAAGACTCTTGAGAGTCCCTTGGACTGCAAGGAGATCCAACCAGTCCATTCTGAAGGAGATCAGCCCTGGGATTTCTTTGGAAGGAATGATGCTAAAGCTGAAACTCCAGTACTTGGCCACCTCATGCGAAGAGTTGACTCATTGGAAAAGACTCTGATGCTGGGAGGGATTGGGGGCAGGAGAAGAAGGGGTCGACCGAGGATGAGATGGCTGGATGGCATCACTGACTCGATGGACGTGAGTCTGAGTGAACTCCGGGAGATGGTGATGGACAGGGAGGCCTGGCGTGCTGCAATTCATGGGGTCGCAAAGAGTCAGACATGACTGAGCGACTGAACTGAACTGAACTGAACATTTGTACAAATTTAAGGATACAACTTAAATAATTAGGTTCTTTAGTCATTGAATTTTACTGGGTAATGTCAAATAATAATGATATTTTGGAATTAACATGTTAGATTCTTTCTTGAGAGCTCTTTCATTAGTGATATTTCATCATGGAACATCGAATGACAGATTTCTACAGTGGCATTACCTTTTTCTGATATTGTTTAATAAGTGCATTTCTCATTGCCCTTAAATCTGAACATCCTGAAAGAGTTCATTTATCTTGAAAAGCAACAATAATCTTGCATCATCTTTAAAATTACTCAATGTTAAAAATGATAATGTTGAAACTGAACACATCAGGACAATCCACATTTCCTGATCCTTATATGTCAACAAGAAAAGGTATTGTATTCAGACTTACACATGCAACATCTGATTCAATCAACTATGTATTGTTTTCTGGAAGCCATATCTATTGATTGTGGCTTGAAACATGGATATGAAAATAGCAATATTTTTTACTCCTTTGACAGTTAATAAAAGTAGAGTGTATCTTATATTCTAGTGTGAGATGTTTAGCATGCCATAGGTATAAATAAAAGACATAAACTAAGAGATAAAAGTGAACCTTTTAACATTAACGTGATGTTGGCCATTATTATGAGCCTAATGATATCAAATGCACATAAGAACACATAGGTATCATGCTGGGAAACCAATGATCTAACTCTCATCTTGACTGCAGGCAAAGAATATCTCATTAAAGCCATAAATTTCATGAGTTTGTTCCTAAATTTAAAACCCTTAAGGAAAATGGTTTTCATGGTTCAATAGTTTTAAAGGGTTGTACTTAGTTGGCTTTGTAAACGAGGAAATTAATCGTTTTTTTTTTTAAACAAATCAGAATTATGCCTTAGTTGCATGTGTTTTCATGCTGTTGCTGTTAGCACTTAACTTCCTCCCTAGACAACAAAACCCCAGACTCCACATTGAACTCACCATGGGGAGACATTTATTACCTGCTATGGTTGCTCAGGATAGTCTGGGAAAGATGAAATTTGCTCATTCATGGCTACATAAAAATTGTTTTCTTGAGGTAATGTGAAATGGAGAGGGTTTTAATCAACCCTCACTATTCAGAGTAAATATTATTCAGGCTCCACTCAGGAGATGTAAGTTTCTCCAGTTCCATACGGTGCTAATACCCAACCAACAGAAATATCTGCAGGTCTCAGGGATCCAAGGCACTGGAAAATGTCAAAGCAAATCATCGAACTTATTCCTTTTTTCTCAGTGGATTTTGGAATAAATCTTCCATAGCCATGGGAGAGATGCATTTATAGGAAACATTCTCCTTTGTTTGCTGCATGTTCAACTTAAAGAACAACAATTTGTTGCATCTGGGAGAAATAAGACATTATAATGATATAAGAGAGCATTTCAAATGCCTCCCAATGTTTAAGTTTAGAGGAGAGTCTTAATGATTGTTTTACAGAAAGAATATATATACATGCAAAAAGAATATAATTATTAACTTCTAAAAATTATCAGGGAAGCAAAAACTACCTAGACTCACCTCATTTCATCTGGATGATTAGAAAGTTACAAATGGGAAATACTATACCTTGGAAAGACCATGTCCTATTTGATGTATGTGGAAATAAAATTCAAAGAAGTTCATAGACACTTGAGACTCCAAATAGCTCAGACATTTTCTAAATTAATTTATGTTTAATTGAAGGATAATTGCTAGTTTGCAGACATTTAAAGTTGGAGCAACTAGGAATACATCTTGCTTCTTCCTCACACAAGCTTTCTTTTTTTAAAATTAATTATTTTAATTGGAGGCTAATTATTTTACAATATTGTAGTGGTTTTTGCCATTCACTGACATGAATCAGCCGTGGGTGTGCCCTCACATGTGCCCCCATCCTGAACCCCCCTCCCACCTCCCTCCCCATCCCATCCCTCAGGGTCTTCCCAGTGCACTGGCCCTGAGAGCACTGTCTCATGCATCAAAGCAACTGACAAGGAATTAATCTCAAAAACATACAAGCAGCTCATGCAGCTCAATACCAGAAAAATAAATGACCCAATCAAAAAATGGGCCAGAGAACCAAACAGACATTTCTCACTCAAGCTTTCTAATCTCAGGGGAAATGGATAGAATTTATTGAGAAGATAAAGTTAAGATTTAAAAATTTTAAATTATGTTTAAATGTATTTTCTACTGCAGAGGTCATTCAAAAAATCATTTATTAAAACAGAGCTTGAAATCTATTAAAAAGCTTAAACTACATTAAATGTTTTCAAATAAGGCATCACACTTTTTTGAATGCTGAATTTTAAAAAATTATTGTTATTTAATTTATTTTTAAACTTTCATTAGCATCTTTTGTAGATAGTGATTACTTTTAACTTTCAAAGTGTTATAAACATTATTGCAGAATACATCCAATTTCCTTGAAAGAAAATTCAAGTATTAGACCCAAATTTAACCATGCTACACAGCTTAGTGTGACAGTTTCTGAAAAGAATAACCATTATGAAGTACAATTTCTACTTAAAAGAAAAAAAAATTGCCTCCAGTTTTTGGTTATTACAAAATTATGAATAAAGTTACTTAAAATATTCATATATAATCTTTCTGTAGGCATATCTTTTCATTTCTCTTGTGTAAAAATCTATAGTGGAGTATCTGGTTCATGTATTAAGGGTATGCTTAATTTCATGTGAAATGTCCAAACTCTTTTCCAAAGGGGTGTACCATTTTACATTTGGACCAGTAATCAGGTGGACAAGATGACAATTCCCATAGCTGTTAGTCTGCCTCTTTCTATCACTGCTTTTTTTAATAGGCTCTTGATAAAATAGACATTCAGCAGAGAGGAAGGCTGTGTATAGAAAATAACATTAGTGTTTACTCCTGAAGGCTGATTTGGTTACCACTGCTGAATGCCTAACTTTTCTGATAGTAGCAACCCTTCTTTAATCTTTTATGGAATATCTCCATTAGACTTCTAAAGCATTCTTGGTACATAAAAATTACCATTAAATTAGCAGCTTATAACAATATAATTATTATTTCAGAGTTTCTATGGGCCGTGAGGCTGGACGTAGCTTTGTTGAATTCTTTGTGAGTTCTGGTTGTTTTATAACCTCACCAACGTTTCATTACCAAGAGTTCAAATTATCACTTACACTTGGCCAGTAGAAATACAATGGAATTTATCTACACATATTTCAAGTTGCCTAGGAACCACATTAAAAAAGTGAAAATAGCTGGTTTTTTTTAGTAATATATTTTATTTAATCAATCTATCCAAATATTACCATTTCAGCAGGTAATCAAAAGTTAAGAAATTTTATATTTTTTCTCATGCTAAATCAACAAAATTGTATTTTTATGTGTTTTGTTCTTCAGCACATCTCAATTCAGACTAATTGTATTTCAAGGGCTTAGTAGCCACATGTGGCTAGTGGCTGCTGTATTGGACAATACAGTTAGATGCTTCCGTGAATATAGTCACTCTCTGTGGTTTTAACTTGCATTTTTACCAATAACTAAATGATGTTAAACATGTTTTTGTATACTTATTGACCACACATAGATCTTTTGTATAGTTTTTGTTCAAATGCCTAGCAACACGTGGTATATTCACACAGCGGTGATTCATAAATTGTGGTATATTGATACAGTGAAGAAGTACTCAATAATAAAAAGGAATAAATTAGAGTCATGAAATAACCTGGATGAATCTCAAAATATTATATTGAGTGGAGAAAGCTAGATACAAAAAAATACATGTGAAATGATTCTATTTGCATGAAACTTTAGAACAGGCAAACTAACCAAGAAAAAGAAGCAAGTCCATGGCTATAGTAGGAGTGTATGAAAGACTATAAAACTGCACAAGAGAACTTTCTGTAGTGATGGAAATGTTCTATATCTTGACTGGAGTGATGATTATGTAGAAATGTACATTTATCAAAACTTACTGAATGGCAAATTTAAAATAGGTGCATGCATATATAAATTATACTTCAACTTAAATGATTTAAAGTAAAAGCAATATATGATAGTACCTGCTATGTAATTTGCAGGCCCAGTGCAAAGTAAAACTGTAGGACCCCATATTCAAAAAGTATTAAGAATTTTAAGATGGTGACAGCAAAGGGATTTTATCTGTTATAAATCCCAGTGACAGTGAACAGGCTATAGTATGTTCTAATAAAGTTTTGTTGGATGAATTTATGACCAACCTAGATAGCATATTGAAAAGCAGAGACATTACTTTGCCAACAAAGGTCTGTCTAGTCAAGGCTATGGTTTTTCCAGTGGTCATGTATGGATATGGGAGTTGGACTGTGAAGAAAGCTGAGCACCGAAGAATTGATGCTTTTGAACTGTGGTGTTGGAGAAGACTCTTGAGAGTCCCTTGGACTGCAAGGAGATCCAACCAGTCCATTCTGAAGGAGATCAGTCCTGGGTGTTCTTTGGAAGGACCAATGCTGAAGCTGAAACTCCAGTGCTTTGGCCACCTCATGCGAAGAGTTGACTCATTGGAAAAGACTCTGATGCTGGGAGGGATTGGGCGCAGGGGGAAAAGGGGACGACAGAGGATGAGATGGATGGATGGCATTACCGACTTGATGGACGTGAGTCTGAGTGAACTCCGGGAGTTGGTGATGGACAGGGAGGACTGGCGTGCTGCGATTCATGGGGTCGCAAAGAGTCGGACATGACTGAGCGACTGAACCTAACTGAACTGGATGTATTGTTCAGTTGCTAAGTTGTGTCCAACACTTTGAGACCCCACGGACTATAGCCCACGAAGCTCCTCTGCCGCTGGGATTTCCCAGGCAAGAATACTGGAGTAGGTCACTATTTCCTTCTCCAGGGGATCTTTCTGACCCAGGAATTGAACCTGCATCTCCTGCATTGACAGGCGGATTCTTTACCACTGAGCCACCAGGGAAGCCAGGCACATTGAGGCCCAGCAACTTCCTTTCAAGGACAGCCTAACATCTTTTCCTACTTCTGCTATGTGCTCCACAGACCTAAGGAGAGAGTGGAATTCTGAATACAGCTTTTTAAAATTATTATTATTAAATGTTTATGATAGAGACAAATACTGATTAAAAGTTGTCTTATTTTTAAATTCTTTGAAAATGTGAAGAAACATAGCTCAATAACTAACATGAAGAAAATTTTGTCCTTTAGGTGTTCCATATTAGTTATAGGCTGACTTAGCATGGCAGTGTTACACCCAATGTGGGTCAGGAAACAAGTAAAGTAACGGGGATGTAGAGATAAAACAGGTATAATACATATAATTGTTTTCTATAGAAATTCTTAGATCATATTCCAATTGTTAACATTTCTAAGGATCCTAAATATACACAATCTATATTGCCATAGACATAACATTGAGACTTCACTCTAGTGTTCCCTAATATAACTAGAATTGTTATAACAGAGGTGTTCGGACTTATTTAACTACTGTGTTATGGACTGAATGTGCTCTTCCCACCCATCCCCCTCCAAGCGAATACTCACATGTTGAAGCTCTGGCCCTCACTATGGCTATAATGGCTGTATTTGGAGTAAGGAAATATTTAAGGTTAATGAGGTCATAAAGTTGGGAGTCCTGACCTGATAGGATTAGTATCCTGTTAAGAGATTAGAGAGCTCATCCGCTCCCTTTCTGTGTGTACTCACCTAGGAAAAGACCATGTGAGGATGAAGCAAGGACACCATTTATAAGCCAGGAAAAGAGTCCTCACCAGAACCCCAGCCTGATCTGGGACTTCCAGACTCCAGAACTGTGAAAATATACATTTCTTGTTTTGAAGCCAATAAACCTGAGTATGGTTGGCTAAACCAACCTGCCTCCTGTGCAATGTAATGAACCTCCATCCATAGTTCTTCAGGCACTCTGTCTATCAGAGCTAATCCCTTGAATCTACTGTCACTTCCACGGTATAATCATAAGGGATTTGATTTAGATCATATCTTAAAAAGCAAGAGAGTTCCAGAAAAACATCTATTTCTGCTTTATTGACTATGCCAAAGCCTTTGACTGTGTGGATCACAATAAACTGGAAAATTCTGAAAGAGATGGGAATACCAGACCACCTGACCTGCCTCTTGAGAAACCTATATGCAGGTCAGGAAGCAACAGTTAGAACTGGACATGGGACAACAGACTGGTTCCAAATAGGAAAAGGAGTATGTCAAGGCTGTATATTGTCACCCTGCTTATTTAACTTATATGCAGAGTACATCATGAGAAACGCTGGGCTGGATGAAGCACAAGCTGGAATCAAGATTGCAAGGAGAAATATATCAATAACCTCAGATATGTAGATGACACCACCCTTATGGCAGGAAGTGAAAAGGAACTAAAAAGCCTCTTGATGAAAGTGAAAGAGGAGAGTGAAAAAGTTGGCTTAAAGCTCAACATTCAGAAAATGAAGATCATGGCATCTGGTCCCATCACTTCACGGGAAATAGATGGGGAAACAGTGTTCCACTTTATTTTTTTGGTCTCCAAAATCACTGCAGATGGTGACTGTAGCCATGAAATTAAAAGACGCTTACTCCTTGGAAGAAAAGTTATGGCCAACCTAGAGAGCATATTGAAAAGCAGAGACATTACTTTGCCAACAAAGGTCTGTCTAGTCAAAGCTATGGTTTTTCCAGTGGTCATGTATGGATGTGAGAGTTGGACTGTGAAGAAAGCTGAGCACTGAAGATTTGATGCTTTTGAAATGTGGTGTTGGAGAAGACTCTTGAGAGTCCCTTGGACTGCAAGGAGATCCAACCAGTCCATTCTGAAGGAGATCAGGCCTGGGATTTCTTTGGAAGGAATGATGCTGAAGCTGAAACTCCAGTGCTTTGGCCACCTCATGCGAAGAGTTGACTCATTGGAAGACTCTGATGCTGGGAGGGATTGGGCGCAGGAGGAGAAGGGGACGAAAGAGGATGAGATGGCTGGATGGCAACACCGACTCGATGGATGTGAGTCTGAGTGAACTCCGGGAGTTGGTGATGGACAGGGAGGCTTGGCGTGCTGCGATTCATGGGGTCACAAAGAGTCGGATATGACTGAGTGACTGAATTGACTGACCTGACTGAATGGTCTAGTGGTTTTCCCTACTTTCTTCAATTGAAGTCTGAATTCGGCAATAAGGAGCTCATGATCTGAGTCACAGTCAGCTCCCGCTCTTGTTTTTGCTGACTGTATAGAGCTTCTCCATCTTTAGCTGCAATGAATATAATAATCTGATTTCGGTATTGACTGTCTGGTGATGTACATATGTTGAGTCTTCTCTTGAGTTGTTGGAAGACAGTGTTTGCTATGACCAGTGCGTTCTCTTGGCAAAACTCTGTTAGCCTTTGCCCTGCTTCATTCTGTACTCCAAGGCCAAATTTTCCCGTTACTGCAGGTATTTCTTGACTTCCTACTTTTGCATTCCAGTCCCCTCTAATGAAAAGGACATCTTTTTTGGGTGTTAGTTCTAGAAGGTCTTGTAGGTCTTCATAAAACTGTTCAACTTCATCTTCTTCAGCATTACTGGTTGGGGCACAGACTTGGATTGCTGTGATATTGAATGGTTTGCCTTGGAAATGAACAGAGATTATTTTGTCGTTTTTGAGACTGCATTCAAGTACTGCATTTCAGACTCTTTTGTTGAGTATGATGGCTACTCCATTTCTTCTAAGGGATTCTTGCCCACGGTAGTAGATATAATGGTCATCTGAGTTAAACTCACCCATTCCAGTCCATTTTAGTTTGCTGGTCCCTAAAATGTCGATGCTCAATCTTGCCATCTCCTGTTTGACCATTTCCAATTTGCCTTGATTCATGGACCTAACATTCCAGGTTCTTTTGCAGTATTGCTCTTTACATCATCGGATTTTACTTCCATCAGCAGTCACATCCACAACTGGGTGTTGTTTTTGCTTTGGCTCCATCCCTTCATTCTTTCTGGAGTTATTTCTCCACTGATCTCCAGTAGTATATTGGGCACCTACCAACCTGGGGAGTTCATCTCTCAGTGTCCTATCTTTTTGCCTTTTCATACTGTTCATGGGGTTCTCAAGGCAAGAATACTGAAGTGGTTTGCCATTCCCTTCTCCAGTGGACCACATTTTGTCAGAACTCTCCCCCATGACCCGTCCACCTTGGGTGGCCCTACACGACATGGCTCATAGTTTCATTGAGTTAGACGAGGCTGTGGTGCATGGGATCAGATTGGTTAGTTTTCTGTGACTGTGGTTTTCAGTCTGTTTGCCCTCTGATGGAGAAGGATAAGAGGCTTAGGGAAGCTTCCTGATGGGACAGACTGACTGAGGGGGAAACTGGGTCTTGTTCTGATGGGTGGGGCCATGCTTAGTAAATCTTTAATCCAGTGTTCTGTTGAGGGGCAGGGCTGTGTTCTCTCTCTGTTATTTGGCTAAATTGTGGTGAAGGTAATGAAGATAATGGCAACCTCCTTCAAAGGGATCTATGCATGCACTGCCACACTCGGTGCCCCCAACCCTGCAGCAGGCCACTGCCAACCCACACCTCTACAGACTCCTGGACACTCACGGGCAAGTCTGGGTCAGTCTCTTGTGGGGTCACTGCTCCTTTCTCCTGGGTCCTGGTGGACACAAGGTTCTGTTTGTGCCCTTCCAGAGTCTGTTTCCCCAGTCCTGTGTAAGTTCTGGCAGCTCTATGGTGGATTAATGGTGAAACCTCCTGTAAGAGGGCTTATGTCATACCCAAGTCTACTACACTCAGAGCCCCTGCCCCTGCAGCAGTCCACTGCTGACCTGTACCTCCTCAGGAAAAACCCAAACACAGTTCTGTCTCAGTCTTTGTGGGGTCTCTGGGTCCTGGTGCACACAATGTATGTTTGAGCCCTTTGAACATCTCTGGTGGGTATGGGGTTTGATTCTAAATATGATTTTGCCCCTCCTACCATTTTGCTTGGTCTTCTCTCTTGCTGGGGCAATAATCAAGACTATCCCCAAGAAAAAGAAATGCAAAAAGGCAAAATGGTTGTCTGAGGAGGCCTTACAAACAGCTATGAAAAGAAGAGAAGCAGAAGGCAAAGGAGGAAAGCAAAGATATACCCATTTGAATGCAGAGTTCCAAAGAATAGCAAGGAAAGAAAAGAAAGCCTTCCTCAGTGATCAATGCAAAGAAATAGAGGAAAACAATAGAGTGGGAAAGACTAGAGATCTCTTCAAGAAAATTAGAGACATTAAAGGAAATTTTCATGCTAAGATGGGCACAATAAAGGACAGAAATGGTATCGATCTAACAGAAGCAGAAGCTATTAAGAAGAGGTGGTAAGAATACGTGGAAGAACTATACAAAAAAGATCTTGATGACCCAGATAATCATGATGGTGTGGTCACTTACCATGAGCCAGACATCTGGAATGTGAAGTGAAGGGGGCCTCAGGAAACATCACTACAAACAAAGTTCGTGGAGGTAATGAAATTCCAGTTGAGTTATTTCAAATCCTAAAAGATGATGCTATGAAAGTGTTGCATTCAATATGCCAGCAAATTTGGAAAACTCACCAGTGGCTACAGGACTGGAAAACATCAGTTTTCATTCCAATCCCAAAGAATGGCAATGCCAAAGAATGCTCAAACTACTGCACAATTGCACTCATCTCACATGCTAGTAAAGTAATGCTGAAAATTCTCCAAGCCAGGCTTTTTAGCAATACCATGAACCGTGAACTTCCAGATGTTCAAGCTGGATTTAGAAAAGGCAGGAGGAACCAGAGATCAAATTGCCAACATCTGCTGGATCATTGAAAAAGAGAGTTCTAGAAAAACATCTATTTCTGCTTTATTGACTATGCCAAACCTTTAACTGTGTGGATCACAACAAACTGTGGAAAATTCTTCAAGAGATGGGAATACCAGACCACTTGACCTGCCTCCTATAAAATCTGTAAGCAGGTCAAGAAGCGACAGTTAGAACTGGACATAGAAAAACAGGCTGGTTCCAAGTTGGGAAAGGAATATGTCAAAGCTGTATATTGTCACCCTGATTATTTAACTTATATGTAGAGTACATCATGAGAAACGCTGGGCTGGATGAAGCACAAGCTGGAATCAAGATTGCCAGGAGAAATATCAATAACCTCAGATATGCAGAAGACACCACCCTTATGGCAGAAAATGAAAAAGAACTAAAGAGCCTCTTGATGAAAGTGAAAGAGGAGAGTGAAAAAGTTGGCTTAAAACTCAACATTCAGAAAACTAAAGATCATGGCATTGGTTCTCATCACTTCATGGCAAATAGATGGGTGGAAACAGTGAGAGATATTATTTTAGGGGGACTCCAAAATCACTGCAGATTGTGACTGCAGCCATGAAATTAAAAGATGCTTGCTCCTTAGGAGAAAAGCTATGATCAACCTGGACAGCATATTAAAAAGCAGAGACATTACTTTGCCAACAAAGATCCATCTTGTCAAAGCTATGGTTTTTCCAGTAGTCACATATGGATGTGAGAGTTTTATTATAAAGAAAGCTGAGCTCCAAAGAGTTGATGCTTTTGAACTGTGGTGTTGGAGAAGATTCTTGAGAGTCCCATGGACTGCAAGGAGATCCAACCAGTCCATCCTAAAGGAAATCAGTCTTGAATATTCATTGGAAGGACTGATGCTGAAGATGAAACTCCAATACTTTGGCCTCCTGATGTGAAGAACTGACTCTTTTGAAAAGACCCTGATGTTGGCAAAGATTGAGGGCAGGTGGACAAGCGGATGACAGAGGAGATGGTTGGATGGCATCACTGACTCTATGGATATGAGTTTAAGTAAGCTCTGGGAGTTGGTGATGGACAGGGAAGCCTGGCGTGCAGTCAGTCCACGGGGTAGCAAAGAGTCAGACACGACTGAGCGACTGAACTGAATTAAACTGAGCCTGAGGTATGTTATGGCAACCTGAGCTAGTATAAGTTATATGCTCTATGAAACAGTACATAATATGTAAAATTTGATTTAAATACAATGACTAGGTTAATCAGTTATATAATGTGGGCAATCTTTTAGCATTATAACAAGATTTATATGTATATATTTATGGCATAAATGTATAAACCCTAAAAATTTTGATAAAATTCATATGGCAAAATTTCCCTAAATAAATTTATAGTGATTTACTTTATTACACATTGTCCATAAGCCAAGGGGTATACAAATACTTCAGAATATTTCTATAATGGAAAATTGGAGTTTTAAATGGTTAAAGGTTTCACTTAAATATAATGTGCCTGTTGAATAGCTGAGTGTCCCTGAGATTCTCACTCAACAACTTATTTTAGAAATGAAAGTATTATGAGATGAGATGACAGTACACTATTAACCAGTTTACTGAAAAAATATGGCCAAAAATTACTGAAAAATTGGTGAGAAGCAGTAAGATGCTCTCATAGTTGTTGTTCCATCATAATTCAGTGTAGAAAATATAAAGCAGGTTTTTCATGTTTTAGGGGAAGTGGGCTGGTAGTTAATTATTTCACTTATTTTACTGAAGTCAAAGTTTGCAAACTGAATTAAGCATGCTTAAGAAGAAAAATAATTAAACAGGACATAGCAGGCCAGTCATGGTGGAGAGGTCTGACAGAGCGTGGTCCACTGGAGAAGGGAATGGCAAGCCACTTCAGTATTCTTGCCTTGAGAACACCATGAAGAGTATGAAAAGGCAAAATAATAGGATACCAACAGAGGAACTCCCCAGGTCATTAGGTGCCCAATATGCTACTGGAGATCAGTGGAGAAATAACTCCAGAAAGAATGAAGGGATGGAGCCAAAGCAAAAACAACACCCAGTTGTGGATGTGACTGGTGATAGAAGCAAGATCCGCTGTTGTAAAGAGCAACATTGCATAGGAACCTGGAATGTCAGGTCCATGAATCAAGGCAAATTGGAAGTGGTCAAACAAGAGATAGCAAGGGTGAACGTCGACATTCTAGGAATCAGCGAACTAAAATGGACTGGAATGGGTGAATTTAACTCAGATGACCATTATATCTCCTACTGCGGGTAGGAATCTCTCAGAAGAAATGGAGTAGCCATCATGGTCAACAAAAGAGTCCGAAATGCAGTACTTGGATGCAATCTCAAAAACGACAGGATGATCTCTGTTCGTCTCCAAGGCAAACCATTCAATATCACAGCAATCCAAGTCTATGCCCCAACCAGTAACGCTGAAGAAGCTGAAGTTGAACGGTTTTATGAAGACATACAAGACCTTCTAGAACTAACACCCCCAAAAGATGTCCTTTTCATTATAGGGGACTGGAATGCAAAAGTAGGAAGTCAAGAAACACCTGGAGTAACAGGCAAATTTGGCCTTGGAATAAGAAATGAAGCAGGGCAAAGACTAATAGAGTTTTGCCAAGAAAATGCACTGGTCATTGCAAACACCCTCTTCCAACAACACAAGAGAAGACTCTACACATTATCAGATGGTCAACACTGAAATCAGATTGATTATATTCTCTGCAGCCAAAGATGGAGAAGCTCTGTACAGTCAACAAAAACAAGACCGGGAGCTGACTGTGGCTCAGATCATGAACTCCTTATTGCCAAATTCAGACTTAAATTGAAGAAAGTAGGGAAAACCGCTAGACCATTCAGGTATGACTTAAATCAAATCCCTTATGATTATACAGTGGAAGTGAGAAACAGATTTAAGGGCCTAGCTCTGATAGATAGAGTGCCTGATGAACTATGGAATAAGGTTCTTGACATTGTACAGGAGACAGGGATCAAGATCATCCCCATGGAAAAGAAATGCAAAAAAGCAAAATGGCTGTCTGGGGAGGCCTCACAAATATCTGTGAAAAGAAGAGAGGCAAAAAGCAAAGGAGAAAAGGAGAGATATAAGCATCTGAATGCAGAGTTCCAAAGAATAGCAAGAGATAAGAAAGCCTTCTTCAGCGATCAATGCAAAAAAATAGAGGAAAACAACAGAATGGGAAAGACTAGAGATCTCTTCAAGAAAATTAGAGATACCAAGGGAACATTTCATGCAAAGATGGGCTCGATAAAGGACAGAAATGGTATGGACCTAACAGAAGTACAAGATATTAAGAAGAGGTGGCAAGAATACACGGAAGAACTGTGCAAAAAAGATCTTCATGACCCAGATAATCATGATGATGTGATCACTAATCTAGGGCCAGACATCTTGGAAAGTGAAGTCAAGTGGGCCTTAGAAAGCATCACTACAAACAAAGCTAGTGGAGGTGATGGAATTCCAGTTGAGCTGTTTCAAATCCTGAAAGATGATGCTGTGAAAGTGCTGCACTCAATATGCCAGCAAATTTGGAAAACTCAGCAGTGGCCATAGGACTGGAAAAGGTCAGTTTTCATTCCAATTCCAAAGAAAAGTAATGCCAAAGAATGCTCAAAGTACCACACAATTGCACTCATCTCACATGCTAGTAAAGTAATGCTCAAAATTCTCCAAGCCAGGCTTCAGCAATACGTGAACCATGAACTCCCTGATGTTCAAGCTGGTTTTAGAAAAGGCAGAGGAATCAGAGATCAAATGGCCAACATCTGCTGGATCATGGAAACAGCAAGAGAGTTCCAGAAAAACATCCATTTCTGTTTTATTGACTATGCCAAAGCCTTGATTGTGTGGATCACAATAAACTGTGGAAAATTCTGAGATGGGAAGAACAGACCACCTAACCTGCCTCTCAAGAAATCTGTATGCAGGCCAGGAAGCAACAGTTAGAACTGGACATGGAACAACAGACTGGTTCCAAATAGGAAAAGGAGTATGTCAAGGCTGTATATTGTCACCCTGCTTATTCAACTTCTATGTAGAGTACATCATGAGAAACGCTGGGCTGGAAGAAACACAAGCTGGAATCAAGATTGCTGGGAGAAATATCAATAACCTCAGATATGCAGATGACACCACCCTTTTATGGCAGAAAGTGAAGAGGAGCTAAAAAGCCTCTTGATGAAAGTGAAAGTGGAGAGCGGAAAAGTTGGCTTAAAGCTCAACATTCAGAAAACAAAGATCATGGCATCTGGTCCCATCACTTCATGGGAAATAGATGGGGAAACAGTGGAAACACTGTCAGACTTTATTTTGGGGGGCTCCAAAATCACTGCAGATGGTGACTGCAGCCATGAAATTAAAAGACGCTTACTCCTTGGAAGAAAAGTTATGACCAACCTAGACAGTATATTCAAAAGCAGAGACATTACTTTGCCAACTAAGGTCCGTCTAGTCAAGGCTATGGTTTTTCCAGTAGTCATGTATGGATGTGACAGTTGGACTGTGAAGAAGGCTGAGCGCTGAAGAATTGATGCTTTTGAACTGTGTTGGAGAAGACTCTTGAGAGTCCCTTGGACTGCAAGGAGATCCAACCAGTCCATTCCGAAGGAGATCAGCCCTGGGATTTCTTTGGAAGGAATGATGGCTAACTCCAGTACTTTGGCCACCTCATGCAAAGAGTTGACTCATTGGAAAAGACTCTGATGCTGGGATGGATTGGGGGCAGGAGGAGAAGGGGACGACCAAGGATGAGATGGCTGGATGGCATCACGGACTCGATGGACCAGAGTCTGAGTGAACTCCGGGAGATGGTGATGAACTGGGAGGGTGATGAACAGAGTCGGAGACGACTGAGCGACTGAACTGAACTGAAAGAAGATGCTAAAAAGAAAGAGTGTATGTTTTGGGGGAATGATAGTGAATTGAAAGAGATATGAGGTTAGTAGGTATTTCACAATGATTAAATGGGGTATTCTGGGGTGAGACTGCTTGGGTTTGAAGTTTTCCTCTGCCAGCTACAAGTAATATAACCTTGGTTAATTTATTCCCCCAAGCCTCAAACTTATCATAGGTAAAGCGAAAAAGTAATAACTATCTTTTAATAGTGTTTATTAGTGGTATAAAAAATACTGTTTAGCACAGCATCTATAGCACAATCAATGTAATAAATGATCATGATGATATGAATCATGTATTATTGCTTCTTTTGAAAAATGACACCACTAATGTAATTCCAATCTAAGTGAATATGGGTTATTTTGAAATAGAGTAATATGTATTCCAAAAATAGAGAAAAAAAGGGAGGAGTCAAATTATATTTGCTTATTCCAAAGGCCCTCTTCAGACTCTGACATGCCTTCTCAGGCTTTTCTTTGGCTCAAAGTCTGCTTAAGAATTCACCACCCAGGGAGTCCAGTCTGTGGGACAGAGCTGTTTTCCTGATATCCATTATTTGAGGTTATATACATCAATGAATGTTCTATCTTGCCTACTTGCAGTTTTCCGCACTTTGGTCTGCTATAATCATAGCTGCCAGCCTGTCCCAGTGTCACACCTTTACAGGGCTCCTCAGATGCTTGTGATAAAACCATCGCTCCAGGGTAAGTACAATATACAGACTCCATTCTCACAGGGAAGAAGTGTGTGCTGGCATGTTCTTATAAGCTTTCCAAAGTTTTGCTTCTCATTTTAAGAAACTCTGTTTCAAATAATCAGACAAAGGCATCTGCTAAAAACATTTGGGTCTGCAAGTAGCAAGTAGATTTGTTCCTCCTGCTGAGATTGGCAGATAGCTTAGGAATTAGAATCAGGAAAAGTAAAATGTCTGGTTACTGAGAACTCTGATAAAGATAGGAGTGAAAGGAATTTTAGAAAACTCCTAAGCCAAAGAAACACAAGTAGGGAACAAATGTCCAGAAAAAATGTGTAGGGCCTAGAACATACTAAGTCCTTGCTGCTGCTGCTGCTGCTGCTAAGTCGCTTCAGTCGTGTCCTAATCTGTGCAACCCCATAGACAGCAGCCCACCAGGCTCCTTCGTCCCTGGGATTCTCCAGGCAAGAACACTCGAGTGGGTTGCCTTTTCCTTCTCTAATGCATGAAAGTGAAAAGTGAAAGTGAAGTCACTCAGTTGTGTCAGACTCTTAGCGACCCCATGGACTGCAGCCTACCAGGCTCTTCCGTCCATGGGACCCTCCAGGCAAGAGTACTGGAACGGGTTGCCATGGCCTTCTCCAGATCCTTAGTAAATATCATATCAATTAAAAATCATGGTGCTACTTCTGTCACAGAGAATGTTAAATTACCATTTCTTTTCAGCCTTTACCTGTAATCCCAGAATATTATGTGATGTATAAGTTGATGAAATCAGAAAACGATATTTCATCCCGTGGCACTTGCTGGTTTTCAGAGTTTTTACATGCAAACATTTCCTGTTCATTTTTGAACTATGTTGGATTTCTTTATATTAATAATTGGAATTCTATTAAGGTTCCTGAAGAAGACAACGCAGACTTGCAAGCGAAAAAAAAAGACTTTCAGAGGGTTTTTTCTTTTTTTTTTTAGGTCATTCAAATGATAACACTTGGGTTACAGATAAGAGGAAATTCTGTCTCTATTCTCAAATTTCAGTAGAGAATTTAAAAAAATATTTTAAAGGTCTTTTATACAAATGTTTAAATTGCTCTAAAAAAGCATACAAATTCCAAATGCAAGCTCCCATTTCATTTTTAATGACTTTATTGAGAACATTTTGCAAATTAGATTTTACAGTTTAACATTTTACAATTAGAAATTTCATCTGCTACTACATAAGTTGCAAACTTCTCAAAACACTACAGAAAATCCTTTATTTCTTTGAATTTTTCTGTTCCATGCTGAGCTCCTGAGATATATGTTTTCTTTCAGCTTCATTTTCATCTTCCTGTGAAATAAATTTGAGAAAACATCAAAATAAAAATCTTAGAGCACTTAATCACTTATACTTCATACACTTTAACTTCATTTCTCTGAAGAATTAACTATCATGATTTCAGTAATACTAGGGAAAAGACTATAAACAAAATGGCACAATTATATAATATTTAAATATTTACAGTGGGTACTGTTTTATACTACATGTTGACTAAATTTTTCTATATATTTTTAAAAGCAACTTATTTTATCAATGACCTAAAAATTACTTTTGGAAACACTTGCCACTAAAAAGTATCCTTTTTAGGGGTCAATCAGATATTTTTACTTCACTATTTGATTTAAAAAAAAAACTAAATGTAACTTCTGAGACACTTTACGCACATTGGCATTTTTGTCTCATCCAGCAGACTTTCTTGACAGGTCTGCCAATTTCCCAATTACTTGGACTACCATATGTTATCTGAAAATCAGTCAGCTCTAAAATAGGAAACTCTAAAATGGGCATGTCAGGCAATAGAATGCTTACATCTTCTACAGTTTCGATTCTGAGTGGTGGCTTCATAATTCATAGCAGGCTCCTGTGGAACATGGTGAATAAATAAAGTGACATCATAATGTCTGCTTCCATAGGAATGAAATACATCTTGTGTTCAATATTAGATGGTGACCTCCAAAGTATAAATGAATGAGAATCTGGAAAAATATGTCACCTTACATTTTATAATCCATCTCATCATCTATGTTCTTTAACACCCAAGTACAAAGCAGTCTTGCTTTCCTATTATTCCTGAAAGGCCTTTCATTTTTATGAACTGAAGTAAAAAGCATTGTCTAACTCTTTACGAGTTAAAGTATGAATATCTTAATTTCTTAAGCATCTCTGGAAAACAGTAATTATATCAGTATCACCAAACACATAACCCTGTATCTCTTTATCTTCTTATAAAACCAAATTCAATTAAATAATTACTGAGCTTTGGTTAGTAAACTGACTTTATTAAGTAAATGCAAATCAAGGTGTGTGTATATATATCTATGTTTTCCATGAAAAACCACATCCTTGCCCATAAATATTAAGGTGGAGAAAGCTTCCTTTATAGACACTGTCTCTAAACTTCAACAGCAACTGTGACTTAACTTTTCTACAGCTATCAATATTATCAGTCAGCCTGAATAATTATAGATATGCTGGCTACAGAGGATGGCGTTCTGAATATCACTTTAGGTGATGTAATTTTAATATATTTTTCTACGTATAACAACCACGGAGTTTTTTTTTTTTCAAATTTTCTCTACTGAATAGAGATATAATGTTGAATCGACTACTGAAAATCTGTTAATGAACAGATAGTTTTGGGGTTTCCCTGGTGGCTGGCTTCCCAGTAATAAAGAATCTGCCTGAAATGCAAGAGCCACAGGAACTGCAGATTTGATCCCTGGGTTGGGAAGATCCCCTGAAGGAGGGCATGGTAACCCACTCCAGTATTCTTGCCTGGAGAATCCCATCGACTGAAGAGCCTGGCAAGCTACAGTCCATAGGGTCACAAAGTCCAAACACGATTGAAGCAACTTAGCACACACGCAGTTTCCACTTTAACTCAAACAGAGATTATATTTTAATTATAACCTAATAAAAACTAAATCCTATCCCATATTTTCCACTGTCTTCTGGTGAAACACTGACAGAAAGTGTTACATCAGCAGGTAAAGGTGGCAAGATTTTATTAGGTAGGACCCAATGTGTCTATATGTTGCTCAAGGCAAGGTTTTATCTTTTTTATCTTATATTCCTACCATCTAACAGGGCATATTTAGTATCTAGGTGGAGTTCAATAAACATTTCCTGAACTATTTTAAATACTGGGATAAAGAATGAATAAGAGGTGTGTGCTTTGGAAAAGCAAAATATCCTTCCTTATCCAGTGGTTACACTTCTGAGTTGACTAAAACAGGACTGAAAACAGGAATAAGCAAAAATGTTTGAAGCAACATTAGACAAAATTGCCTTTACCAAATTCATAGTCTTTAAGTTTTGGAAAAAAAAAAAAAATGGAGCTTTTATCATGTGAATGGTCTAGTAAGTCCCCACAGCAATATGACTTACTGGTTTAACTAGTTTTAACAGCTAGTTTTTCCCTGAGAACTCGGAATTATCTATAATATTTACTTCCATAAATGGCAACCCACTCCAGTACTCTTGCCTGGAAAATCCCATGGATGGAGGAGTGTGGTAGACTATAGTCCATGGGGTCGCAAAGAGTCGGACATGACTGAGCAACGTCACTTTCACTATATAATGTCACTCTTTTTGTTGAATTTTTCTTAGTAATAAAGTATAGCTAATAAATGCATGTCTATTTTAATAGTGCCTTCTGTTCAGGACAGGTATAAAAGTTTCTTATGATGAGAGGATGTCTTAAAATATCTTGCCTTTCTATGCCTTTAAACTATTTATGTAAGTTAGCAAGATACAATTTCTTCTTCCTCTGCATAAAAATAGCTGTAATCTGGATATAGAAAAGGATTATGGGAAGTACAGAGAAGGCATTTAGTCCCACTGATAAAAGTGCCACACAACATAATTGCTATGGTATAGTATCACCAAAGTAATAAAACTAACAGCAATAGATTTAATCAATATCAAGAAAACATCAGAATTAGATATAATAAAACTCCAGAAACGATTTTAGAAGTTGTCTTGGTTTTTTTTTTTCCAGAAGTGCTAACTTGTATTTCTAATGTTACATTGTCAATTTTTATAAGAACTTTATAAACAGTTCAAAATTAATAAAATCATTAAAATAGTTCAGGGAGCAAATCAAATATCATTCACAAATGACTGCATAATGAATGAAACTACAAAGAAAGGAAGCTCTTTTACCGAAGTATTTCTTCACTACTGGATTAATAAAGGCTGGCAAAAATTTCTTCTGATAGATGACAGGTTTTGTCACTCTTTTCTAAGATAAGACATCTGTTTGTTTCCCAGTGAAAGAAGACCCTTGCTACAAGGATCATTTTCTTAGTGACAGCCCTGACAAGTTTGACATTTGTTTCATGAAGTATTCTGAAGCAGCCAACAAGAAAATGTACCCTTTGGGGCTGCTGGGAAGTAGACAGGTTTACCTCTTAATGTTTAAGCCTGTTAATTTATACTCCAGAAAACATATGATTATAGCAACTTTGCAGATCTGCTGTTACATGTGGAATTTCAGGAATACACACACGTAACAGTAACACTCGTAATGCCAAATCATTTACACATGATTCCTTGGCCTCCCTGCTCCTTGTACACTGACAGCATTGTTGGAGTGAGGAGAATGATAATTTCTAGGCCACACGTGGACCATGTAATTATGGACTCCAGGTGGCAACATGAGACTAAAAGAGTCATTCAAACAGAAAATAAGTAAAAACAGTGCCATTTTCCATCTAAACTAGATCCCATAAAACCCAAAAGAGTCTTTAAATACTAGTCAGCTTGCAGCATCAATTTGGAAGAGGTGGCTTTCTATTTCCCTTTATTTACAAATTTGACTTTGCTCTCAAAATAGCTGAAAGAATTAATGTCAATGAAACCTATCCATCCCACCTTTCCTTTCTCTTGAGGTAACCAATTCCAAAGAGCAATTATTTTAGCAGCTGGACTTCTTAATGCTCAGGTAGTATCTAGACTCAAAATTATAGTCTATGAACAAAGATGACTCTGTATTTACGCTACAGACTGTCAAGTTTTAAATGATTTCTTTTAAAGGTTGCATTATACAAAGGGACAAACTTTCCCCATTATTTCATTTATTTTTAAAGATGACTTTATGAGTACCTTTAGAGTAGAGAACTCTGTCAAACACTACCTTAACCAAATGATTAGGGTTAACATTACCAGTAAGGCATATTAACATCAACCCCTTGGTAAGATGCTTTACAAAGGGCATGCTAATTCTGATTTGTGGTATCCTTCCCAGCAATGCATGAACCTCAATCTAATAAGAAAACATCAGATAAATGCTCTATAAAAGAACTGAACAGTAGAAGATAATAACACTATAGGAAGCTGGATGAAGGGCAAATGGGAGTTGTCTGTGCTATTTCTGCAACTTTTGAAAGTGAAAGTGAAGTCGTTCAGCCCTGTCTGACTCTTTGTGACCCCGTGGACTGTAGCCTACCAGGCTCCTCTGTCCATGGGATTCTCCAGGCAAAATTACTGGAGTGGGTTGCCATTTTCTTCTCCAGGGGATCTTCCCAACCCAGGGATCGAACCCAGGTCTCCTGCATTGTGGGTAGATGCTTTACCCTCTGAGCCACCAGGGAAACCCCTAAGTTTTGGTAAGTCTAAAATTATTTTAAAATAAAAAAAAGATTTAAAAAACAAAATAGAAATGAATACTTGATGAAAGTTTTGTAAATTCAAAGTAAGGGTGATTTATGCACAAAGATTTTATGTAAAAGAAAATTCAAGGTTACTTTAGCCTCTACATTGAAAATATACAGCTAAAATAAATTGTTTATGCTTTCCATTTTTGTACTTAAAATTCCTTTCTTAAGTACCTCAACTGTTTATTATGATGATGCTATTAATTTTTTATTTTCTTGTTTGTGCTTCCAGGCATTTTTCTTACATTTGTACTCAGAGTACAGATTACTTTCAGAGTCAGAAAATATAAGCTTTATCTCCAGAAATAAGGAAGCATAATGGGAGACTGTTTTCAAAGAGAATGATGTCAGCTGTTTTCATTTTATAGCAGCAGACAAAGACATATGGTGGGAACAGTAAAATAAAGTGAGAAAGTACAACTAAGCACTAAAATATTTCTATTTTCTTATGATATTTTCTTTAGATTTTAAATATTCCTTTAATCAGAAGAGTTTCTATAATCAGATTCAAATTAATAGTTGAAATTATCTGTATGCTTTAACTATGATCCTTTCAAAACTGCAGTATATATGCAGCTTCCAGTAAAAAATATGAAAACACACTTAACCTGTTAATATAGAAAAGCAATATATAATATACTCTAATCTGTGGTCAAAAATTACTCTTTTACTCATTTAAAACATACTAGATGTAACTCTCAACAGCATTTAAGACTGTGCTTTTAATACTGAAAATAAGCTAGTGCTGCACAATAGGAAAAATTTATCTTAATAACTGAAAAAACGTTGATGATAATGAAAATGTTTTAGGCAAAAATGAGCATGCTGCATGCTTCAGACTAAAATTAATTAGAGTTTTTAACGTTTTACAATTCCACCATAATTCTTTAAATGGTGCATTTACTTCATGGCAATAAACACTTGGATCATTAAGTAAAGTGCAAAATGTGTGTGATGTGCTACATTTAATAACCTTTGGCCCTTTTTTCTGTACTTCTGGCATTCAGTTTTCCAATGCACTGAATAAGCAATTGAAGACCACAATTAAATTTCCTGACGTTGCATATTTGAGATTCTTATTTCATTTAATACAAAAGGCAATTAGTCTACCATTTTACAACTGAATCCCAACTTTAGTGGGCCATGATAAAGATACTGAAATGAACTTACAAGAAATGCTTAATTAAATTTACAGTAAAAAGCAAAAGAGGTTTTTTTCTTATGACAGAAGTTGCATGTTTAATTAGAAAGTCTAGGGCTACACTGTGAAATTACAGTAACCTGGGAAGTTCTTAGTGAACCTAGCTCAAACATAAATGCTGCTAAATAAGATCGAGCTATTTTATAAATTTCTACCTTTTTTCTCTACTTAGTGATTCAACAAAAGGTAGTTAAATATTGTCTAATATTGTAATATTATCTAATATTACAAAATCATGGGCTTTATGTTAGTAGCAAATATAATACATACATAAAAGGACAATGAGTGCTCAGTCACATCCGACTCTTTGCAACCCCATGGACTGTAGCTCTCCAAGCTCTGTCCATGGAGTTTTCCAGGTAAGAACACTGGAGAGGTTTGCCATTTGCTACTCCAGGGGACCTTCCTGACCCAGAGATCGAACCTGTGTCTCTTGTACTGGCAAGTGAATTCTTTAACCCTGTGCCACCTGGTAAGCCCCAAAGGGATGGTAATAAATTTCTAATTTCATGTATGAGTATATATGAATTTCATATCTCATTTATTTCATTTATTAGCAATCATATCTCTCCATTTGTGATTCTGGAGATCTAGTTAAGTTTGCCCTTCTAAATCTTTAGTTTAGTAGGTTTGCGCTTCTAGATGTTTAGTTTCTCTTGTTACCTTTAACTTCCTTGTGTTGTTTTTTGATGGCATGGAAATGGACTAGTTAAAAATAAGGCTTTGGATTTCCCATGTGTGATTTGAGATCGAGAGAATTTCTGTGACCTGGGAAGAAAGGCCCTAAGGATTGGTCAACCATCTGGGGAGGGCATATTAAAAGGGAATGGGAAACAGTAAGTGCAAGATAAGAGTCTGGCAAAATTGAATTAAAAAAAGGAAAATGAATGATGGATGGTTAAGTGTGAGTTAGGGCAGACACTTAATGAGCATAAACCTAATTCTATAAGCTTGTATCTTCCCATAAACATGAAAAAAAAGCACAAATTTGAAGTTTTAGGTATTTAGCAGGTTGCTAACCTGCTGGGCCTAGAAATTTTAATCATATTCTTTTCTTCTCTGACAGATGAGTTCTTGTATAAGGCATATGTTTGATAACCCCTGCAGAACTTATGATCTTAAAGATAATAAATTTTCCTTCTTTAGTAGGCTTCTAATATCTAGGAAGTAAGCTTAGAAGTATACACTAGAAATCAAATTCTATAATGGGACAATATATTTTAAAATGAGAACAAATGCAATGTATATGAATTAAAAGCTTATGTTATATTAAGATATAACATTTTAAGAGGCTCTTCAGAAAGTATTTTTTGCATAAATCATCTATTATTCACTAAATGTAACATTACAAAAATCCTAAATGTGCTAATATTTAAAGATAATACATATGAATTTTTACTTTTCCCACAGGTATTCAACGAGAAGAGACATTTATGTTGTTTGATTTTTTTCTGTCCTAAACATACACATACAAGATTAAATTTCATCAAGCAAAAATGAGGCAAAACAAATGTCTAAAAATGTTTGAGGTAAAAAAGCTCACCAGTAAAATCATAGTTCCACAGCTAAGAAATTTCTAGGTTGTATAAAAATCAGTGACTGACTCATTAAAATTTTCAGTCATACATGCACTGTTTTATGACTGGAAATTATTCAGCAATAAATGAGTTCCTTATACAAGCTGGAAAATACTTATATGTAGCATATTTATATTTATTACTATAAGCAATAACCATTGATATTAGAATTGGTCATTGTGGAAGAATGTGACCTCTTCAGTAATATGTGACTGCATTTTGTTTATCCTTTACAATATGATGAGAAGTTTAATGCAACATAGATTTAAAAGGTATTTTACATATATATAATACTAAAAGGATTTTTAGTGTTATATCTTTAACATATATAATATTAAAGATCAAGATGGCAGAGTAGAGGGATGTGGAGCTCACCTGCTGTGTGTGTGTGTGAGAGAGAGAGAGAGAGAGAGAGAGAGAGAGAGACACTCAGTCGTGTCCGACTCTTTGTGATCCCATGGACTGTAGCCCCCCAGGATTGTGCCCACTGGGATTCTCCAGGCAAGAATAATGAAGTGGTTTGCCATTTCCTCCTCCAGGGGATCTTTCCAACCCATGGATCGAACTCAGGTCTCCTGCACTGCAGGTGGATTATTTACTGTCTGAGCCACCAGGGAAACCCTGACCTGCTCTAACAAATACATAAAAATATATTCTTTTAGTTTTTGCTTACTTGAGAAATTCTTGTTTTTAAATTTACTTATTATTGTTGTATTAGATGCTCAGTCATATCTGACTCTTTGTGACTCCATGGACTGAGGGTCCTCTGTCCGTGGAATTCTCCAAGCAAGAATCATGGAGTGGATTACTATGCCCTTTTCCAGGGGATCTTCTTGACCCAAGGATTGAACCTGGGTTCCCTCACAGCTCAGTCGGCGAAGAATTTGCCTGCAAGGCAGGAGACCTGGCTTCAATTACTGGGTTGGGAAGATCCCCTGGAGAAGGAAATGGCAATCCACCCCAGTATTTTTGCCTGGAAAATCCCAGACAGAGGAGCCTAGCAGGCTACAGTCTATAGAGTCGTAAGAGTTGGACATGACTTAGAAACTAAACCACTAACCACCACCACCTCCCCTATTGCAGGCAGATTCTTTACCATTTGAGCTACCCTAGAGGTTACTTAGCTCTGTGAATACTAAACCAATCCTAAAAGAAATATCTAAAGGTCTTCACTACACAGAAAAGAAGCAAGTATCTACGTGAAAGGCAAATAAATAAAAGGATTGAAGATTACTTAAGTAAGCCAGCACAGATGTTAACAATAAAAAACAATGAAAAAAATTCTGTGAAAGCAATTATAACTACAATGAACAGCAAAAGGATAAAAATTAAGATGTAAAATAGGCCATCATAAACTGTAGGGAGGGAAATAAGAAAAATGTAGATCTTTTAGAATATATTTGAGTTTATATGACTACCAGTTGAAAGCAAGTAGGTAAGCTATGGGTTAATATACTTGAAAACCAGGATAATCACAAATCAAAAACATGCAGTAACTTCACAAAAATAAAAAAGAAAGGAACTATAGCATAATAGAAAAGAAGAACATCAAACCACAAGAGAAAAACAAAAAGAAGACAGGGATAAAGAAGGAATACAAAGGAATCAACTGGAAAACAAGGTTTAAAATGGCAATAAATAATTATCAATAAATACGTTAAAGGTAAATGGACTAAATTCTCCAATCAAGACACAGAGTGAAAGACTAGATAATAAAACAAAGACCTTCAAGATGCTGCCTACAAGACATTCTCTTCAGGGAAGAAAACGTACACATTGAAAGCTAGGGGACAGAAAAAGGTGTTTCATGCAAACAGAAATGACAAAGCAAAAGTAACAATATTCATATCAGATAAAACAGACTTTAAAACAAAGGCCATAAAGAAAGACAAAGGAGACTACATAATGATAGAAAGATCAATTCAAGAAGACGTGTATATGCACCCATTATAGAAGTGTTTAAATACATAAATAATAACAGACATAAAGGGACAAACTAATGGGAATTCAATAAGGCAATGGAGATCCTAAATGACACAAAGAACAGACTTAATTGAGATCTATAGGATAGTACATCTAGAAAGACCAGAATCTATATTCTTTTCAAGTGCATATGGAACATTCTCTAGGATAAATACATCCTCTACATACCAGGACACAAAACAAACCTCCATAAATTAAGAGGACAGAAATTATTTCAAATATCTTTTCTAACTATGACATGAAACTAGAAATCAATCACAGAAAGAGAAACAAGGGGAAAAAAAACGATTACATGGAGACTAAACAAAATGTTACTAAAAAATCAGTGAGTCAATGATGAAATCAAAGAGGAAATAAAAAATATATTGAGATAGATGACAATAAAACACAACCATACAAAAGCTATGGGGCACAGCAAAAGTCCTAAGCAATCCTGAGAAAAAAGAACAAAGCTGGAGGTATAACATTTCCAGACTCCAGACAATACTACAGAGCTACAGTAATTAAAACAGCATGGTATTGGCACAAAAACAGACATAGACCAATGGAACAGAAAAGAGAACACAGAAATAAGCCCGTATGCCTTTGGTCACGGAGAAGGCAATGGCAACCCACTCCAGTACTCTTGCCTGGAAAATCCCATGGACAGAGGAGCCTGGTAGGCTGCAGTCCATGAGGTCACTAGGAGTTGGACACGACTGAGCGACTTCACTTTCACTTTTCACTTTCATGCACTGGAGAAGGAAATGGCAACCCACTCCAGTGTTCTTGCCTGGAGAATCCCAGGGATGGGGGAGCCTGGTGGGCTGCTGTCCATGGGGTCGCATAGAGTTGGACACAACTGAAGTGACTTAGCAGTAGCAGCCTTTAGTCAATTAGTCTTCTTCAACAAAGGTGACATATATAATGGAGAAAGACATTTTCTTCAGCAAGTGGTGTTTGGAAAGCTGGACAGCCACATGTTAATCAATAAAGTTAGAACAGTCTTTCACACCATGCACAAAATTAAACTCAAAGTGACTTTAAGACTTATTAAGACATGACACCATAAAACTTCCAGGAGAGAACAGAGGCAAAATATTCTCTGACATTGTACCAATGTTTTCTCAAGTCAATCTTCCAGGGCAAAAAGCAATAAAAGCAAAGATAAACAAATATAATCAAACTTATAATCAAACTTATAAGCTTTTGCACAGCAAGAAAAGAAAAGAAAAGAGTTAGTCGCTCAGTTGTTTCCAGCTCTTTGTGACCCCATAGACTACCTCCCGTCAGGTTCCTCTCTGCCCATGGAATTCTCCAGAAGGCAATGGGTAGCTATTCCCTTTTCCAGGGGATCTTCCTGGCCCATGGATTGAACTGAGGTGTCCTGCACTGCAGGCAGATTCTTTACTGTCGGAGCCACAGGGAAACTGTAAACAAAATGAAAAAAACAACCTATGGACTGGGAGAAAATATTTCCAAATGATGTGACTGACAAGGGCTTGATTTCCAAAATACACAAACAACTCATACAACTCAGGGCTTCCTGGTGGCTCAGTGGTAAAGAATCGGCCTGCCAATGCAGTAGATTCAGGTTTGATCCCTGGATCAGTAAGACCCTTGGAGAAGGAAATGGCAACCCATTCCAGTATTCTTGCTTGAGAAATTCCAAGGACAGAGAAGGCTGGCGGTTTACAGTCCACAGGGTTGCAACAAGTCAGATACAACTTAGCAACTAAACAACAACATACAACTCAGTAACAAACAAACAACCCAATCAAAAAATGGGCAGAAGACCTAAATAGACATTTCTCCAAAGAAGACATAGAGATGACCAACAAGTACATGAAAAGATTTTCAACACTGCCAATTATTAGAGAAATGCAAACACCCGTGGTGGATTCATGTCAATGTATGGCAAAACCAATACAGAATTGTAAAGTAAAAACAAAACAAAACAAAACAAAACTATATTGAGGTATCATCTCACACAGTTCAGAATGGTCATCATGAAAAAGTTTACAAATACTGAATGCTGAAGAGGGTTTGGTGAAAAGTGAGCCTTCCTACAGTGCTGGTGGGAATGTAAATTGGTACAGCCAGTACGGAAAATAGTATGTGTTCCTTAAAAACCTAAAAATAGAGTTACCCTATGATCCAGGAATCTCACTCCTGCTCATATATCCAGAAAAGACAAAAACTCAAATTTGAAAAGATACATGCACCCTAATGCTCATAGGAGCACTATTTACAGTAGCCACGGAAACAACCTTAGTGTCCATCAAGAGATGAATGGATAAAGAAGTGGTACATATATACAATGGAATATTACTCATCCACAAAAAGAATGAAATAATGTCATTTGCAGCAACATGGGTGAACCCAGAGAATATCATACTAAGCAACATAAGGCAGAAAGAGAAAGATGAATACCATATGATAAAACCTGTGGAATCTGAAAAAACTATACAAATAAACTTATTTACAAAACAGAAACAGACTCACAGACATAGAAAACAAACTTATGCTTACCAAAAGGGAAAGGGGTAGGGGGAAGATAAGTTAGGAGTATGGCATTAACAGATACACACTACCATTTGTAAAATAGATAAACAACAAGGATTTACTCTACAGCACAACAGAGAACTATATTCAATATCTTTTAATAGCCTATAATAGAAAGGCATAAAAAATTTATTGTATATAAATATGTGTATAATCAAATCACTCTGCTGTACATGTGAACCTAATGCAATATTGTAAATCAATATTCAATTAAAAAATTATACTTCAATTAAAAAAATTTTTTTCGCTTAGTCAAGCCCTATAGTTAATATTTACCTAGACTATGTATCAAAGCACTGTCAAAGAAGTAGAATTTATATAAATGGTAATATCACAATCTTAAAGTGCTACTTTAGAGAAGAGGTAGAAGACAGGCAAAAAGTGAAAGGTAACACAAACTCCCCTAATGAAAATGATGTTATTTATATAACTTGATGTTTAGGCTTGATAACTGTCCTAGTATATAAGAAGTTATCAAAAGAAGCTGGGTGCTTCATACTCACCGTACATGTTTTTGCAACGCTTTTAAAATCAAATTTGTCTCAACACAAAAAGTAAGAACAGATAAGCAAACAGACAAATGATCTTTGTTAGGTGATTTAGAAATAAATATACTTATGTTGTAAATAATATAAAGTTTCTCACCAAAATAATACACAGAGGTTATCAGAGTTATGAGTAACAGTTTCAGCATTTCTGTGATATGGACAGCTCATTACAGACTCCGTACTGTAAACCAGTAAACTGTATTTACTGCTTGCTAGTAAAATCATAAAATCATTCAGAGATACTGAGTTATGTTTCACACATGAAATTCATTGTAGTGTTTTGAGGATTCATGAAGTTTAATAAGAACCATGAGAATCTTAACGGTAAAATAATCTCATTTTACAAGACTCTTCATCCCTTGACTCATATTAAACATTTTTATCTTTTAAAGATAATATTAAGTATTGAAGTAAGTTCTATTCCTAGAAATCCTTCCTTTCTTCCTCCTGCAAAAATTTATTGAACAATGACTGTGTGTCAGACACTGGGAAAGGTACTGGAAATAACAAAATGAATGAAATGTCTTCCTGCCTAGAGGAGCCTGTGTTCCAATGTGGTAGAAAAGTGAAACTGAAAGTTGCCCAGTTGTGTCTGCCTCTTTACAATCATATAGTTCATGGAATTCTCCAGGCCAGAATACTGGAGTGGGTAGCCTTTCCCTTCTCCAGGAGATCTTCTCAACCCAGGGATTGAACCCAAGTCTCCTGCATTGCAGGCGGATTCTTTGCCAACTGAGCTATCAGGGAAGCCCAATGTGGTAGATAGGCAGTCATATAATTACAGTGCAATGGAGAAAGTACATTTTAAAGTCTATCAGGCATAAAATGTAAAGAGAAAAAAACTGAACTATGACAATATATAAAGAGAGTTTTTTTTAAAAAAAAGAATGAGTTATATTCTAGAGTTGGGGTATGGCATCAGAATAATATATCCTCCTTCATTCTCAATGACTGCGATTCTGCATCTTTGAAACAAACACTTCTCAACATAACTTACACTGCTGCTGCTGCTGCTTACACTGACTACTCTTTTATTAAGATTAAGTCAACATCAAAGGACATTTCTTTGAGAAATAAACTTATGCTTAAAAGTGAATTTTTAAAACTTTACTCCCAAGTGAACAGATTAAGTTGCTGCAAATGTCTCTATTTCAAGTTGAATGCTATTTTCCCTAGAGTGAATCCATTAATCTTCTCAGTTTTATTGGAAATTAATAGCTCATTAGAGATCCAAGTAACACATTTCCTACGGCACATTAATTTTTCATGAGTGAAAAAAAGTTTGATTTTGCTTCAAAAAATAAAAATAACATTTTAGAGAATTCCACACAGAAATTTTCTCTAGTAGTGGTACTTCATATCAGACAGAGTCCAATATAACAGCCACATTTTCTACACTCTGACTTCAAAATAATTGTATAAACACTATTTTGCTCTTAAAAGAAAAGTTAAATGTTTTAAACTCTTTGCTTTAAACTGTTACCATAATGAAAACCAAGTACTGATACCATTGTAAATGATTGCCAAAAGTAGGCCTTGTGGTAAGTACCAAATCAGTTAAAAAGCTTACCTGAAAATGTATTTACTTAACTGATGTTTTCTATGACCAATTAGTTATTCTATAAGTATAAAGTATTTCTCTCTATTTCATGATCAACACTATAAAACATTAGAAAAAATATTTGATAAAATGACATTTGAAAAACCTATTTGAAAAGATCATTCAGAGAGCTACAAAAGCCATTCATACATTTCCCCGATTATTAACTGCGTGTCAGTTATTGTGATAGGTGCTAATAAGAAAAAAAAAAAAACCCAAAAACTGATATATAAGGCAGATTCTGAGCCTTATGAATCTTTTAATCTCTGTCTAAAACAATGATTACTAACTATAATTTCAATTAAGACATGTTCAATGAAAGTACAATGCTATGAGCGTTTCACTAGAACAGCCTAAAAGTTTCAGAGAAGCTCGTCTTCATCCTAAAAATGACAAATACATTCAGACCTGGAAGATAAGATGGAGAGGTAAACCTAAAGCCAACACACAGACAACGTCAGAAGACAAAGAAACATCTTTGATTAATTAATCCTACAACCATCTAATAGTCTTAATTCTGAATATATCAACACAAGGTATGAAATATTAAAAAGTTACATTTTCTATTACTTGCAGTTAAAGCATCCTTACCAATACAACACTGGAATCTTTTGTTAATTTTCTTCTTAGTTCTTTGAATTTTCCCCATATCTTTTATTTCTTTTAACTTCCTTTTATCAATGTTTTTAGAACTCTGTTACTCTTATCTGGAGATGGCTCTAAAGGGCCTCAAATGCCATCTATTTTATGTTGACTCTCCAATTTATACCTTCAGCCTGGCATATATTCCATGTTTTAAGGTCATATGTCCACTGCTACTTGATGTCTTCACTGAACTTTTAAATGAGCACTTCAAACAGACCAGGTACAAAGCCAAACTTGCTTGCCTTTCCCCAGGCACTACCAACCTCCCTCAAAAGCCTTATACCTCTCCTGGTCTATAATTTATACAGTTGCTCAGATACAAACTCTAGGAGTCATTCTTCGATTCTTTTCTTTCTCTCATACTCCAGAGCCAACTCCTGTTGTCTTTATTACCACAGATAATACCATTTCAGTATTTCCATTCCATATTTCCTGCCAGGATTACTCTAATACCTTCCTAATCAACTGCTTCCATTTTACTGTTGTACAACTGATTCTCCGTATGATAGGGAGCAATTTTTGTAAGGCATGGAGGATATCACATCCCACCTTTGCTTGAAACCCTCCAGGAGTGCTGTATTTAGAGTCCAAACTCCTACCATGGCCTATAAAATCCTATAAAATCTGGCCCCTCCCACCTTTCTGGCTTCATCTTCAACAGTTCTCCAACTTGCTTATGTTAGCTCCAAACATGCTGGTCTTCCTTTTGATCCCTGAACAAATGGCACTAGCTGTTCTCTCTGCCTTTAACTTTATATGCCTAAGTTGTTTTGTTTTTGTTATACAGTCTTAGTGAGTTCTCTGATGTCATGCACACGGAACCAGCCTCTTCTCCACCAACCAGAGGAAAGAACAGGAAAGAACAGTTCTTCATAACTCTTATCACAATGAAATAACCATTTACTTGCTTATTTTATATATTATCTCTCTTCCCTCACTACAGTGTAATCTCCATGACAGCAGATTTTCTCTGTCTTGCTAACCACAGAATCCTCAGAAGCTAGTGTCATTTCTACCATATCACAGTCTCAGTATCTTTTTACTGTATGAATAACTACCCTACTATATAACTGCATAGGAAACAAATAGTAGTTTTGACTTTTTCAGTATTTATTAAATACACAGTTTTCACATACACTGTATCTAATACTCACAAGTGCCAGGCAACGTAAGGATTATCATTCCCACTCCCCATCCAGAAAATTGAGAATTAAAGACAGTAAAGAACTACCCTGGCTAACACACGTAAAAGTGTAAGAGCACCTGGATTTACACTCAGCTCTGTCTGACTCCAAAGAATTCTCCTTCCAGTATTCCAAACAAGTAGAATTGCTCACGATCAGTAAATTTAAATGTCACTTGTATTTTCAAGATACCAATAATTCATTTTTTGTCCAACAGATACTGATCGCATTAATTGCTCAGTCATACAAAAAGATCTTAAATCTGTCTTGCAGAAATGATTGAAAAGCAATCTTTAAATCCAAAACAGTTTAGCCATTGTGCACCTTGAAGATTATTTATAGAAATCCTGATAAACATACCACTTGCCTTTTCATTGTTTCAAGCATTCTGACAATATTAGGATTTGTTGTGTTATATTTCCTAAATCTCATGAGGATACAGAAATGGTTGAGAACAAAAAGGGGTACTGTGGAAACGCTGCAAGGAACAGTTTCCCAGAAACATAAAATTCTGCCATTACCTTGGGATGGCTGCTCTTTTGTCTTCAAATAAGCCTGTGTAAAGATTTATTATCAAGGTCCACGGCTTTCTCAATTCTTTGACAGATACCAACACAAAGGTTTACTTTCTCAGAAAGAAAAAATAGTCTCTATTTTTAAGAAAAAGGATCATAAGCCTTTACAGAGGTAGGTCTGTGAAGGACACTTGGAAGCTTGTGGAAATGTTGAGAGTTCAAACTGAAGGGTCTCAAAAGAAAATCCTGGTATAATATTAAATTGAATGTAAAGCTGACAAAATGTAACATTTAAGGAAAATTAAATTATAAATTTAAATATAAAATAACTTTTTAACATAAAAATGATCTCATAGCCACATTATGTGGCAACCATATTGTTCAATCAAATTAATTAAACATTTGGAAAGTGCTAATTTTCATAATACAGGTGTTCAACAGTTACCCAGGAAACAAATCTATAATTCTCCATTGAAATATGAAAGCATTTTTAAAAGATGATTTTACTTTTCTTAACTTTTAAAGATACTATCATGAATTTTATCATAGACAGAAAATACATAAACAAGAGTGTGATCTTTTAATTCCAATTTTATTTTAAAATTAAAAAATAAGCTGTATACTCTGAATGCCACCACAGTTTGAAATGTCTCATTGATATATGATATATCTAATTTCAAAAGAATGATAAAGCAGAATATAACTGAGCAACAGCAGGCATTGGAAACTGTGATACCATTTTGCCTCCTCTGAATGTAGCCTCGCATGAATCATTGTTAGGACTCAGCACACAAGTAGTATACCCCATAATTAATTTGATTATGTATTTTATATATCACAAGCAGCTCAATAAATATGAAGTAATATGTCATTTTCTGGAAAGTTATATGGAAAGCTGGTTACATTTTCTACATTCAGAAAAAAAAGTGGGCTTCTAATATACAAAATAAATCTACATCGTTATTTAAACTAAGATTTGCTTAAAAAAATTAACGATGTGTAGGTGCTAGTGGCAAAGAACCTGTCTGCCAATGCAGGAGATATAACATGCTGGTTCAATCTCTGGGTCAGGAAGATCCCGTGGAGGAGGGCATGGTGGGCTACAGTCATAAATGAGTCAGACATGACCAAAGTGACTTAGCAGGCACGCACAATAAAAGAATAAGGAGAAAGAAGGAACAGGGAAAACTAATGAAGAATGTCCTCTCTTTCTTTCCTCTATTCTTTTAATCAAAAATTATTAAATGAATGCCTACTACATACTGTGCATATGTTCTGGGTAGAGAGGAGAACAAACAGCTGCTCTTTTTCAGAAAACTTATGCACTTGAATTGTAAAACTAGTTCAACTTATGCCTCCTACCTTCTCTATTCCTTGTCAACAGACACCTCTATGTTTCTTCAGAAAGTCAGCAATAATCATAGCTATACCTTTTAGCACTTATTGAAACCCCCTGGATATTTCTTCCTCAATACATTCCTCTTCCTTCCTTTTTACCAGACGTGACCAATATGCTGAACTGGACATCACTCGTTGGTATGCTTTCATACCATATTTTAACATTTTATATGAGTGGCATCATATTAAACTTCTACAACTTCCAGGTTATTTTCAACACTATATTTTACTTATTTGTTATACTTTCTTAAAAGAACATACATGTTTTCAGCTCAAAAACTAGCATTACAAACTAGAAACAATCCAACTAAGTTAAGGTAGTGACAGATATACCACTATTATTTAATCTTGTTTGGAGATACTGGTCAACACAATTAGAAGAGAATGCCATGAAGTATAAAATTGTAAGATGAGATAAAACTACCTCTATTTGTTTATACCTGGAAATGTCAAGAGAATCAACTGAAACATACAGATAGAATTCAATGAGCACCTCTGTTTATGAGGAAGATCAATGGTAGGTAACAGAATAAAACAATTTAAATAGACAACTATTATGTTCTGTATCCATATTCCTCTAATTACCTCTCTAAATTTTAAGACTGATTAAAGAAAGAATACTGTTTGCTATATGTATTTTTAAGAGCAAATCAATATATTAAAATAAGCAATTTACATTAAATACTAAGTCAGATGCTAAGTTAAATAGATTTCATTGGTTTTCCAGACCACTCTTCTCTATAAAGAGCCATCAAATTTTAGAGACAGAAGGGAAGGTATTTTACTTAGAGGATGGATCGTTTGATCCATTCTATTTACTCTACTGATAGAGAAGCCATTTTTAGAACACATAACTGACCTCCCCAGGATCCCACAGCTACTAAATAGTAGAGCTGGAATCAGAATTCAGGTCTCCTAAGCTGCTGTCTGGAACTGTTTGTCATGATGAGCCAGTATTGACCATAAGGAATCAGTATGATTTTAAATTAAATGCTGGTAAAAATATAGTATGCCTAAAAGCAAGACAAAAAATGTTGGTGAGGTTGTGTGTACCTAGGTATTCTAAGAATCAAAGTGATCTAACGTTGTAAAATAATTGTGTATTCTTATCCAAAGCATCTACATGAGCACAGTGGACAATGTATATGCCTCTGGCCTCAGACAAAACTAACCCAGTCCTCCTTTGACACCTACTATTGGTGTGACCTTGGGAAAAGCACATGACCTCTCAGTCTCAGTTTCCTTATATGTAAAAAAAAAAACCAACAAAAACTAAAAACTAACCTGAAAGAACACACTTTGGGGATTAGAAATATGATTATGCATGCAAATTATACTAATAAAATGTTTACATTTACTAATAAAATGTGTTAACATGGTAGGTGCTCAAAACAAAGCCAGCAATTATTATTAAAGAAGTTAAAATACATTCCCAAAAACCAGACTCGAAAGTTGAGAAAGTTGGTTGGAGAAAGTGCTTTTTCTTTTTACCAGAATAAAAATGAACAGTTTTGCTTCCTTTTCTAACTAGAATTTTAGTTTTTCAATACTGATGGTAACTGTAATGTTAAGAATTACTTACACTTGTAATATAGAAGTGTTTTCTACTTGTTTATTAACCTGCAAATATGTAAATGTCTATTTACTATCTGCCAGGTTCCTTTCTAGAAGGTGGAGAAACAAGTGGTAAATAACAGTATGTCTTTGTCCTCATAGGTCTTATATTTCAACAGGAAACAGAATAAACTGTTAGCAGATAATTGCACATTTTGATGTAGTAGGAAAAAACAAAGGAAAAGAATACAGTGTGTGTGAGCACAGGTTTCCTTAGATAATGCAGTCAGGGGATGTTACTATAGAGGTAGAGGTAATATTCAGGCTGAGATGCCAGTCAGGCACTAGCCTGTGAAAAGAGAATATACAGGCATAGGGAACAAGAGCGGGGGCCTAACAGTACCCACGGGCTCAGCACGTATGACACCAGTATATGTGGCAGGAGGTGCAATGTTAGGCTGATTCCACTCACACTGAGACGCCACGGAAGGATTTAATACTAAATAATTTCATTTGGAGCTTTAAGGTTATTTTGGTTGCTGTATAGAGAAAGAAGGATAGGGGTTATAGGTAAGAATGAAAATAGAAAAATAAGTCAGAAGACAACTGTAACAGTGCAAATCAGAAATGATGGTGGCTTGGAGCACTGTAGGAGTGGTAGGAATGGGAAGGTGTATGACATGGTTCTGAGTCAGGACAGGCTATGAGGGAGAAATTGACGAATAAACAAGAGAGAGTAATTAGAACTGATTCCTGTTTGTGGCACACAAAAATGGTAGTAGTGAGTTGGGAAAGAGTAAGAGACAAGTATGCTATTATGAGAGTGAAGAATGATCTGGGGAAAAAAATTCTATTTCGGCAACATTAAACTTGAGACAATCTTTAGCTGTCCAATGGGAACGTGAGGCAAACATCAGGATACATGAATTTAGATCTGGAGGGAAGATCTTGAGGGCTACTATTAGAAATCTAGAAGTCTCCAACTTATAGATGAGACTATATGCACTCATCAAGGGAATGGCATACAGAGAAGAGGAGGGTCCTATGAACTAAGCCATGGAAATAAAACTGGGCACAGGTGGAGTACTCAGCTAAGAAGATTGAGAAGGAATTGCCATTTATGTAGCATGAAAATTAGGGGTCTCTGCGGGTCATCAGTTCAGTTCAGTTGCTCAGTCGTGTCCAACTGTTGGACCCCATGGACCGCAGCATGCCAGGCTTCCCTGTCCATCATCAACTCCCTGAGCTTGTTCAAACTCATGGCCATCAAGTCAGTGATACCATCCAACCATCTCATCCTCTGGCATCCCCTTCTCCTCCTGCCTTCAATCTTTCCCAGCGTCAGGGTCTTTTCCAATGAGTCAGTTCTTCACATCGGGTGGCCAAAGTATTGGAGTTTCAGCTTCAGCATCAGTCCTTCCAATGATTATTCAGGACTGATTTCCTTTAGGATATACTGGTTGTCTCCTTGCTGTCCAAGGGACTCTCAAGAGTCTTCTCCAACACCATAGTTCAAAAGCATCAATTTTTCAGTGCTCAGCTTTCTTATATATATATAGTCCAACTCTCACATCCATACATGACCACTGGAAAAACCATAGCCTTGACTAGATGGACCTTTGTTGGCAAAGTAATGTCTCTGCTTTTGAATATGTTGTCTAGGTTAGTCATAACTTTTCTTCCAAGGAGCAAGCATCTTTAATTTCATGGGTGCAGTCACCATCTGCAGTTATTTTGGAACCCCCCAAAATAAAGTCTGTCACTGTTTCCATTGTTTCCCCATCTGTTTGCCACAAAATGATGAGACCAGATGCCGTGATCTTAGTTTTCTGAATGTTGAGTTTGAAGCCAACTTTTACACTCTCCTCTTTCACTTTCATCAAGAGGCTCTTTAGTTTTTCTTCACTTTCTGCCATAAGGGTGGTGTCATCTGCATATCTGATGTTATTGATATTTCTCCTGGAAATCTTGATTGGGAAGTGTTAAAACATGTCAAAGGAAATGAAGAGATTCTTTTTGAAGGAGCTAAGATATTTTCTATCTCATATTCTTCTGGTATTAGTTTCAAAGTCTTATATCACACAAAAATTATTTGCTTTCAAAATACAATACTATTATAGGAATTCTCATATTTTAAAAAAAAGTTTTATTTTGTGTTGGAGAGTAGCTGATTAACAATATTGTGATAGTTTCAGGTGGACAGCAAAGAAACTAAGCCAAACATATACATGTATCTACTCTCCCGCAAACTTCCCTCCCATCCAGGCTGCCACATAACACTGAGCAGAGTTCCCAGTGCTAAACAGTAGAACCTTGTTGGTTATCCATTTTAAATACTGCAGTGTATACAATTTGATACCAAACTTCCTAACTATCCCTTCTTCCCATCTTTTCCCCTGGCAACCATAAATTTGTTCTCAAAGTCTGTGAGTTTATTTCTGTTTTGTAAATAAGTTCATTTGTAACAGTTCTTCTTAGAGGAATTCTCACATTTTGACTGTAAAGCCCTAGAAACTAAGTCATAAACATACTGTCTTAAGCCGAGATTTTCCAGTGAAATATGCTAAAATAATACTAGGAAGCAGAAGACTCAGGTTTGATCCCTGGATCAGGAAGATCACCTGGAGAAGGGGATGGCTACCCACTCCAGTATTCCTGCTTGGAGAATTCCATGGACAGAGGAGCCTGGTGAGTTACAGTCCACGTGGTTGCAAAGAGTCAGACACGACTGAAGTGACTAACATATTGAGTTCTTTCAAAACTTCTTCCAAAGTTTTCATTTCATTTGTCTATATTCTCTTTTAAACTGTAAGTATCAAGAGGACAGGGGTTATATCCTTCCAAGGATGCTCCTAGCAACTGTTACTGGCCCTACAGTGATAAAGGACAAAAATAGTATGGATCTAACAGAAGCAGAAGATATTAAGAAGAGGTGGCAAGAATACACAGAACTGTACAAAAATCTTCACAGCCCAAATAATCACAATGGTGTGATCACTCATCTAGAGCCAGACATCCTGGAATGTGAAGTTAAGTGGGCCTTAGAAAGCATCACTACAAACAAAGCTAGTGGAGGTGATGGAATTCCAGTTGAGCTATTTCAAATCCTGAAAGATGATGCTGTGAAAGTGCTGCACTCAATATGCCAGCAAATTTGGAAAACTCAGCAGTGGCCACAGGACTGGAAAAGGTCCGTTTTCATTCCAATTCCAAAGAAAGGCAATGCTAAAGAATGCTCAAACTACCGCACAATTGCACTCATCTCACATGCTAGTAAAGTAATGCTCAAAATTCTCCAAGCCAGGCTTCAGCAATACATGAACCGTGAACTTCCTGATGTTCAAGTTGGTTTTAGAAAAGGCAGAGGAACCAGATATCAAATGGCCAACATCTGCTGGATCATGGAAAAAGCAAGAGAGTTCCAGAAAAACATCTATTTCTGCTTTATGCCAAAGCCTTTGACTGGGTGGATCACAACAAATTGTAGAAAATTCTGAAAGAGATGGGAAGAACAGACCACCTGACTTGCCTCTTGAGAAACCTATATGCAGGTCAAGAAGCAACAGTTAGAACTGGACATGGAACAACAGACTGGTTCCAAATAGGAAAAGGAGTACGTCAAGGCTGTATATTTTCACCCTGCTTATTTAACTTATATGCAGAGTACATCATGAGAAATGCTGGACTGGAAGAAACACAAGCTGGAATCAAGATTGCCGGGAGAAATATCAATAACCTCAGATATGCAGATGACACCACCCTTATGGCAGAAAGTGAAGAGGAACTCAAAAGCCTCTTGATGAAAGTGAAAGAGGAGAGTGAAAAAGTTGGCTTAAAGTTCAACATTCAGAAAACGAAGATCATGGCATCTGGACCCATCACTTCATGGGAAATAGATGAGCAAACAGTGGAAACAGTATCAGACTTTTTTTGGGGGGGATCCAAAATCACTGCAGATGGTGACTGCAGCCATGAAATTAAAAGACGCTTACTCCTTGGAAGAAAAGTTATGACCAACCTAGATAACATATTGAAAAGCAGACACATTACTTTGCCAACAAAGGTCTGTCTAGTCAAGGCTATGGTTTTTTCCAGTGGTCATGTATGGATGTGAGAGTTGCACTGTGAAGAAGGCTGAGCGCCGAAGAATTGATGCTTTTGAACTGTGGTGTTGGAGAAGACTCTTGAGAGTACCCTGGACTGCAGGGAGATCCAACCAGTCCATTCTGAAGGAGATCAGCTCTGAGATTTCTTTGGAAGGAATGATGCTAAAGCTGAAACTCCAGTACTTTGGCCACCTCATGTGAAGAGTTGACTCACTGGAAAAGACTCTGATGCTGGGAGACATTGGGGGCAGGAGGAGAAGGGGACGACAGAGGATGAGATGGCTGGATGGCGTCACCGACTCAATGGACGTGAGTTTGAGTGAACTCCGGGAGTTGGTGATGGACAGGGAGGCCTCGTGTGCTGCAATTCATGGGGTTGCAGAGTCGGTCACGACTGAGCGACTGAACTGAACTGAACTGACATTTTACACCAGGGTCAGTAAATATTTGTAAAATGAAGGCAAGAAAAACTCTAGAAAGAAATACACCAATATGGCAACAATTGTAATTCATGGGAAATATGGTATGACTTTTGTTTTCTTTATCCATTTCTCTGGACTTTTCAAATTATCTATAATGAACATATACTACTTGCATAATGGGAACAAAATAATTAATATACTTAAAATACAGCTCCTAAAGTAATTGGTCACTTAATTCGTTACACAACAGGTATGTAACAATATGAAAAATGTAGTAGTTAAAATAAATTGATGCTACATAGTTATAGAATACATTTATGCTAAATGAAATTTATATATTTAACTTATAAATTACTGTAGCACATCATCTTCAAAACATTATCTAAGGACGTATTTAGTATGTAGGCCATAGTTCAATAAAACTGTTTTTCATTAGGAAAAGGCAATATCAAGTCAAAGTCAAGAAACTGCTGAACTCAGAAAGGATGTCAAATATTTCTAACATAACACCCTTTAATTTCTAATTTTTAGAATGCAGATCCAGAGTTATATAGCTTGTTCCTCTCCTAGAAAAATATTTAATTACAAAATTATGTAAATAGTGCTAAATACAGGGCTACATCGTGTGCATGAGCTCAAAAGAAAATTGTAGATTTTTCAAATTGATAACTTTTTGGACATTAGTCAACTAGCCATGAAGTTATTAATACTGTGTTATCACTGTATATTTATGTAGGATAATAATTTGTCTTTGAGAACTCCAAATAGAAAAATATGAACTATTAACATAAGAACTATTTTTTTCACTTTATTCACTTTTTTGTTGTTGCTGTTTTCGAATTTTAGGAGTTTTTTGATGATCTTGTATAGTGAGCATGTAACTAAAACGAAACCTTACTATTATTTTTTCCCCTATCATAATAGGATCTTCTTTAGGGTTTGTGATGATAGGTTGAGCTTCTGATACTATTTTTAATAAAATATTGCTTCCTTACTTTAATATATAGAAGATACATTTTCAAGAAGGAAAATGCTGATGTTATCTTGGTTATAAGCTTGCTGCTGAAATGATTGAGATGGTTTTCTCTCCCATACAATATCAGTTTAAGGCCTTTCTTTTCAAGAATGAATTATAGCTGATACTTCAAACCTATTTTATCTGCATCTCTTAGTTGAGAAAAATGAGAAAACATAAATATTTATTCTATATAAATGGAACAGACACAAGATGTAGATAAAAATGATTCATTATGGTGCAGTGAATAATTGCTATTTGTATCACTATTTGAACAGAAAGGGGCATTAAGTATTTCTACCAGCTTTAAATCTAAGGATACCTAAAGTTACTGAGAAAATAAAAAATCTACAGTTTTGTGTGTGTGGGATATTGTGTTTGTGGTTCATGATTTTGTATTGATAAGAAATTTAACACTGTTATCTGTAGCATACTTTGAAGAAAATTCAATAAAACCTTGCTTTACTTAAGCATCTGTGTATGTAAGACATTCCCCACCCACATCAAAATAAAAAAAGTTTTAAGAAACCCTAATGTAAAAATAAACAGTGAAGCTATAAGTAAAAATTATTACTTTCTTAATTCATTTACTTTGCCATTTCTGATATCTCGATATTCAAAAGATAACCACCAAAAACTGTACAGACAAGTAATTCTCATAGTCTGATAATTTGAAGAAAATATGTTGAGTATTTTTTTTCTTTCATGAAGCAGTAGTTTTAACTTTGAGGAGACTATCACATAGAAACAGCGATGTCATTGATAAAGGGATATAAGTATAAAAACTTATGTTTATGTTTGGGTGCTACGCCATGTTTGAGTCTTTGCAAACTCGGATTAATCCATCAGGCTCCTCTGTCCACGGGATTCTCCAGGCAAGAATACTGAAGTGGGTTGCTATTCCTCCTCCAGGGGATCGTAGCAACCCAGCAATTGAAATCAAGTCTCTCGCATCTCCTGCACTGGCAGGCGGGTTCTTTACCACTAGTGCCACCTGGGAGTGCTAGAAATAATTTCAAACTAACCTTAAAAAAAATGTAACAAAAAATAACTACAATCAGAGATTCACATACTACACTGATACAAAATGAAGCTGATAATTTTGAAGAATAACATTTGTACCTAGATTAAACTTACTGGGAGAATCATGTATCAGATTATGCTCTTGATAAAATTCAGACTATTATATGACACAATGCATGGGAAATTTTTACATAACTTACTTTGTTTTAAAATGGTAAGAAAATATTTTTATTTTATGTACATATTCCAAACAATAAGCCCAATTAGATAATCATGGAAATTATATAATACTTGGGAATTACATAAGCACCGTAGGACATTTACCATGAATGTATGTAAACAAACATTGGACACTGGCACTATATATGAGAAAACCGAAGGATCTGAAGACAGAAAGTCAAAGTCCTTATTGATACTTATCATAAGTCTTCCACAATTCATTCACAAACCTCTTGGAACTCCAGATTTCTTAACTAGTGATAGCCTCAAGGGAAAAGAGATCTAAGAGAATTTACCAGTTGACCTATAACTTTAAAGTCACTTCTCAATTTAAATTCTAAGATTCCATTATTTTAAATGAATGAGAAGCAAACTATTATGAATAACACTCAAGGGAAAAATGGTGTTTTCCTCAAGTAACCTTGGGAAATCAATTCTCTCCCTGGGTAAATAATTTATAATTCTAACAAACTAAATTTTAAAGGCAGTTATTACTTGTTTAGCTAAGTATGAACACATTTCAGTATTTACTGACCTCTTTTATTAGCAATAATTCTATATCATATGAAATTCAACACTAAGAGCCTGAGTTAAAAATTGAGACACTAAAAAATACAGTATTCATAAAAACCTCTGTTGAAAAACTGTGAAATACTATTTCCATATATGATTCATGATTCCATATAAATCTAGAAACCATAGGCTGCAAACCTATAACCTAATTAATATGATTCTATTTTTCTCAATCTTTTTTGACAACTATCATATAAGACCTACTCAAAGTTGTTTGATATCTCTTATCCTCTGGGTTATGAAAAATCAAACATGTATGTAACAGGATAATTTTGTTTTGCTCACAAAACTGTAAAAAAATGAGATTAACAATGGTATTAATAGCTATAGTAATAATCATGAAGGTATGTGTTACCATTTATATGTAATGGGTCAGTAATTATGTTAGGCAGGCTTCACTGGTGGCTCAGCGGTAAAAAATCCACCTGCCAATGCAGGAGATGTGGGTTTGATCCCTGGGTCAGTAAGATCCCCTCAAGAGAAAAGGGAAACCCACTTCAGTATTCTTGCCTGGGAAATTCCATAGACAGAGGAGCCTGGCAGGCTACAGTCCAGGGGGCTGCAAAGAGTCAGACACAACTTGGTGACTAAACAACAACAACAATTATGCTAGGAATTCTACACACCTATATTAATACTATTCTCTGATCTTCAGAACTTGCCTACCCAGTATTACCTTTACTGAAGAGGAAATACAGACTCAGAAGGCTTAAGGAATTTGCCCCAGAGTACCAAAGCTACTAAATGGAGAAGCAGATATTCAATTCCAGGTCTGACTATAAACCGATGCTTCGGAGGCATATTTTACTCAATTCCAATTTTACAGAAATTGACATATAAAAAAAGAGGTTGACTCCCAGATAATAAATGTAAGAGAAAACAGTTATTGGGTTCTTGACATTTATATGACAAGACTGACTGTATACTAGAGATGTTTCCCAGGAATTAGACATTTCTCAGGGTCAGTAAGTAGTTGGAACAACTTCAGATAATGACAAAATTAGTAACCAATTACTATTCTACTAGCACAAAGTCCTTCATTTTATCATAAAGAAATATCAATCTTATTGTATGAATCTCTTTCAAATCCTTATCATTTAAACCTCTTTGCTTAAACTTCTAGTTTCTTTAAAAACTTCTACATATAATATTCTTATAGTTTCTCCATTGCATGGTAAAGAAAAAAAGGAAATTAATATATATAGCTCATCATTGCTGAACAGTGAAAGATCACAACACAAAAGCTTGAAAAATATATACACAAAATTATGAATGTAAGCCAATGCTACTTCCTCTTAGGTTAAATATATTTCTTCTGTATCTGTATTTATATACATAGACACCTAGCAAAAATATAGGCTGATAGAGAAGTCAGGATCTACTCTAACAGCAAGCAAGCAATAGTCTAGATGACATGTGACTTTAGTGAGTTATTTGAAAGGTGAAATTTAATAGAAAAAAATAAAATAGGGTATATAACACATAGAAAGGATAAGAAAATAAGTTTTGTTTTAGTGTAGAGTGTGTATGCATATGGGCAGGGTGCATGAGTGACACAGTCTTGTAAAGGGCTATGCAGGCAGTGTGTGTAGGGCTATGTGTAGAGCTGTGTACGGGAACATCTGTAGGAATGTATGTGGAGGTATGAGAAGGTGATGTACCTTTAGAATCAAGTATCCCTTACGATTATACAGTAGAAGTGATAAATAGATTTAAGGGACTAGATCTGATAGACAGAGTGCCTGATGAACTATGGATATAGGTTCATGATATTGTACAGGAGACAGGGATCAAGACCATCCCCAAGAAAAAGAAATGCAAAAAGGGAAAATGGCTGTCTGAGGAGACCTTACAACTAGCAGTGAAAAGAAGAGAAGCACAGGAGATATACCCATTTGAATGCAGAGTTCCAAAAAATAGCAAGGAGAGATATGAAAGCCTTCCTCAGCTATCAGTGCAAAGAAATAGAGGAAAACAATGGAATGGGAAAGACTAGAGATCTCTTCAAGAAAATTAGAGATACCAAGGGAACATTTCATGCAAAGATGGGCTCCATAAAGGACAGAAATGGTATGGACCTGACAGAAGCAGAAGATATTAAGAAGAGGTGGCAAGAATACACAGAGGAACTGTACAAAAAAGAGCTTCACGACCCAGATAATCACAATCGTGTGATCATTCACCTAGAGCCAGACATCCTGGAATGTGAAGTCAAGTGGGCCTTAAGAAGCATCACTATGAACAAAGCTAGTGGAGGTGATGGAATCCCAGTTGAGCTATTTCAAATCCTGAAAGATGATGCTGTGAAAGTGCTGCACTCAATATGCTAGCAAATTTGAAAAACTCAGCAGTGGCCACAGGACTGCAAAAGCTCAGCTTTCATTCCAATCCCAAAGAAAGGCAATGCCAAAGAATGCTCAAACTACCGCACAATTGCACTCATCTCATAGGCTAGTAGGAGAAGGCAATGGCACCCCACTCCAGTACTCTTGCCTGGAAAATCCCATGGGCGGAGGAACCTAGTAGGCTGCAGTCCATGAGGTCGCTAGGAGTTGAACACGACTGAGCGACTTCACTTTCACTTTTCACTTTTATGCACTGGAGAAGGAAATGGCAACCCACTCCAATGTTCTTGCCTGGAGATTCCCAGGGATGGGGGAGCCTGGTGAGCTGCCGTCTATGGGGTCGCACAGAGTTGGACATGACTGATATGACTGAGCAGCAGCAGAAGCAGCATACACTAGTAAAATAATGCTCAAAAGTCTCCAAGCCAGGCTTCAGCAATATGTGAAATGTGAACTTCCAGATGTTCAAGTTGGTTTTAGAAAAGGCAGAGAAACCAGAGATCAAATTGCCAACATTGCTGGATCGAAAAAGCAAGAGAGTTCCAGAAAAACATCTATTTCTGCTTTATTGACTATGCCAAAGCCTTTGACTGTGTGGATCACAACAACCTGTGGAAAATTCTGAAAGAGATGGGAATACCAGACCTGACCTGCCTCTTGAGAAACCTACATGCAGGTAAGAAGCAACAGTTAGAACTGGACATGGAACAACAGACTGGTTCCAAATAGGAAAAGGAGTACGTCAAGGCTGTATATTGTCACCCTGCTTATTTAACTTATATGCAGAGTACATCATGAGAAACACTGGGAAGAAGCACAAGCTGGAATCAAGATTGCCAGGAGAAATATAAATAACCTCAGACATGCAGATGACACCACCCTTATGGCAGAAAGTGAAGAGGAACTAAAAAGCCTCTTGATGAAAGTGAAAGAGGAGAGTGAAAAAGTTGGCTTAAAACTCAACATTAGAAAACTAAAGATCGTGGCATGTGGTCCTATCCCTTCATGGGAAATAGATGGGGAAACAGTGGAAACAGTGTCAGATTTTATTTTGGGGGGCTCCAAAATCACTGCAGTTGGTGACTGTAGCTATGAAATTAAAAGATGCTTACTCCTTGGAAGGAAAGTTATCACCAACCTAGGCAGCATATTCAAAAGCAGAGACATTACTTTGGCAACAAAGGTCCGTCTAGTCAAGGCTATGGTTTTCCCAGTGGTCATGTATGGATGTGAGAGTTGGACTGTGAAGAAAGCTGAGCACCAAAGAACTGATGCCTTTGAACTGTAGTATTGGAGAAGACTCTTGGGAGTCCCTTGGACTGCAAGGAGATCCAACCAGTCCATTCTAAAGGAGATCAGTCCTGGGTGTTGTTTGGAAGGACTGATGCTGAAGCTGAAACTCCAATACTTTGCCACCTCATGTGAAGAGTTGACTCATTAGAAAAGACCCTGATGCTGGGAAGGATTGGGGGCAGAAGGGGACGACAGAGGATGACATGGCTGGATGGCATCACCGACTCAATGGACATGAGTTTGAGTGAAGTCCGGGAGTTGGTGATGGACAGGGAGGCCTGGCGTGCTGTGATTCATGGGGTCGCAAAGAGTTGGACACGACTGAGTGACTGAACTGAACTGAAAAGATTTAAACATTAAAAAGGAAAATAGAATTCATTTTTCACTTGTGAATGCTGACATGAAATTTCCAAAGACATGTCTTCATTTGTAGTACAGAATACTTTCAAAACTATCGTAGTTGTAGTATCTGTGGGTGGAAAGTGAATAAATATGCTAGAATAAAGGGACAAAAACAGCCCATAAAGGCAAAGGCCTAATCTGGAACTTTCAGCTCAAATGAAAATGAAGAGCACTGACTCCTTTCAGTTGGCCCATTGAAAAAGATGGTCTGTAATTAAAATGCTGACAGACAGAACTATCTAGCAGCAGCACTGCCACGCGGCATACAGTAGATCCGACACTGGGAGCTACAACGGCTGCTACCCGTACTCACTCTCACACTGACCTTAACATGGGATGAACAGTGAAGGACTTTAAGAAATGCAGACAGAACCGATTCTACAAAAAAAGGACAAGAAGCTAGGTTTGAAGTAAGATGATGGGAAATTTACGGTTGTTACTTACGTAAAGGAAAAGATTACCAATGATTTTTTCCCACCATCCTCCCCTGCCCCCTGCTACCTGTGTTTTTGAATACTGGTTGACTTTAACAAGACAGCTCTGAATGTATTGTAAGTTAATTCTTCATCAGTTTTCATATATCATCCTTTACCCTGGTCGGCCAGCTGAAAATTATGCAAGCTATAAATTAGCTTTAAACAAGCTCTGAATCAGGCTAGAACTGGTTTTCGAATTAAAGAGCCTTCAGTATATTACAGTGTGCTGTCATTTTATTACCTCAATCAATTCTGTGTGGCCTGAGGTGGAAGGAAATGAATGCTGCTTTCATTTGCAATGGGTTTATCTCTTACAGCAGACTCTGGAAACATAACTGCAGCAATGAATTGAAAACTAAAGTTACATTTAACATTACCAATGCAGGAAATTGTTGCTCCTTAACAAAGCTGGAGATTCAAAGGTTGGGGCCGGGGGGGCGGGGAGATGTGTCTATATTGTGAAAAATATGCAAAATTTAACATCTGATTAAAATTAAATTTTATAGAATACTAAAGGAAAACAGTTAAAGCTTGCATTCTATTAAAATAACTTTAAATGGTTCACAGATTAAGAAAAAGAAAAAACCTACAATGGATGTGCTATTCTCAGTATTTCAGAAGTACTGGACATGAATGTATATATTTCAGCTTTATCTTAGTGAAAAACCATTTCATTTCTTTTTCCTGTGCAACTAAATAGACAAGTGAATTAGGTATTAGATTAGGCTCACTGTCATTGTTACCTGATTCAAAACCACCAACAAAAGAGCTTAAAAAGAAACAACAAAAAGCCTCAACGAGTAGGTATTATTTTTTGCTGTCTCCATTTTAAAGTGAGGAAATGAGGTACAGAGACATTAAGTCACTCGCCCAAGTTTACACAGTTACCTGGACAAGTCGATTTCAAGTCTATCCTTTTTTTTTTAATTTAAATTTATTCATTTTAATTGAAGGCTAATTACTTTACAATATTGTATTGGTTTTGCCATACATTGACATGAATCCACCACGGGTGTACACGTGTTCCTCATCCTGAACCCCCCTCCCTCCTCCCTCCCTGTACCATCCTTCTAGGTCATCCCAGTGCACCAGCCCCAAGCATCCTGTATCCTGCATCGAACCTAGACTGGCGATTCGTTTCTTATATTATATTATACATGTTTCAATGCCGTTCTCCCAAATCATCCCACCCTCTCTCCTCTCCCACAGAGTCCAAAAGACCGTTCTATACATCTGTGTCTCTTTTGCCGTCTCGCATACAGGGTTATTGTTACTATCTTTCTAAATTCCATATATATGCGTTAGTATACTGTATTGGTGTTTTTCTTTCTGGCTTCTTTCACTCTGCATTCAAGTCTATTCTTAAGGGAGACTTTAACTAACAGTACAGGGACATCCAGTACATGTAAGAGACTAATTTTTTAGAAATGGTTTGTTTCAGAGGAAATAATGAGGAATTACCAGCATGGGAAGGAATAAAATCAAGTTCAAAGGCTTACAAGAGTATGTCAAGTGAAGACAGAGGTAGATTCCTGTGACAATACACAAACCAGCACGCTCAAGTGCAAGTACTCATATAACACAAGAATGTGTTCAGTCACTGACAAAGTTTACTCTGAGGACTATGTGTTGCTCTTGCTAATCAATCACTGTGGACCCTTCCATAGTTTGAGTTTACTCATGATTCTGCAAAATGAGTTTAGACATCTATATTTTAGTACTAAACTTGTTTTTAATCACTAAGCAGATTTAATGACAATATAAAATTATTTCTGAAGTGCTCAGTGGTAGATTAATAAATGACTGGAGAAAAAGTACTAACTGGCACTAACCTGGTCATAGCTCTGCCATTAACTAGCTGAATAACCCTGAGATTCACATGAGATTACTTTTCTGAGTCTCACTTCCCTTAACTGTAAAATAAAGCACTTTAACCAGATCAATATTTTTCAAATTATTTAATAATATAAGTGGTAGTAAAATCAATTTAGTGGAAACTGATCAGCATTTTAGTGAAAAACAAAAAGAACAAAAATTATCAGCATGCTTTTTGTAAAATCTTTAGGTTATATGTAACAAACTATATACAATAATAACTCAAAAAAAGCTTGTGAATCATTGGTCTAAATGATATCTCCTCTTCTGATCCTTAACATCCCCTAAAGGACACCAAACAGAACTTCAGTGGTTACAAATTCATGATAAGATATTTATAATCTTTTATGTTATGGATCCATTTAAACTCCCAACCACTTGCTTTGTATTAAAAATACATCAGCTAAAAAGACTACATTTTCTCCACTAAACTGCTTTTACTCCTTTGCCAAAGATTGGTTGATTATATATGTGGTGGTGGTGGTGAAGTCACTTAGTTGTGTTCAACTCTTGTAATCCCATGCACTATAGCCTGCCAGGCTCCTCTGTCCATGGTATTTCCCAGGCACGAATACTGGAATGGGTTGCTATTTCCTTCTTCATGGAATGAAATCCTGCCACTTGCGAAAGTATGGACATATCTTGAAGGTATTATGCTAAGTGAAACAAATCATATTGAGAAAAACAAATACTCGTATAATTTCATTCATATACGTAATCTGAAAAAAATGAACAAAATAAACTCAGAGACACTGAGATTTGTATCAAATCTGAGAAAGGAGAAGAATCTAGAATATACAAAGATCTCTAAAACTCAGCAATAAAAACAAAAGCAAATTAAGATTCAGGCAAAAGATCTGAAGAGACAGCTCACCAAAAAAGATATATAGATAGAAAATAAGCATATGAAAGACATGTCACAAGGGAACTGCAAATCAAAACAATAATGAGATATCACTACATATTTATTAGAATTGCTGAAAGCTGAAACACTGACAATACTAAATGCTAACAAACATGTGGATCAATAAGAATTCTTATTTATTATTGGTGGGAATGCAGGATGGTACAGTTACTTTGTAAGACAGTTTGGCAAAGCTTCTTACAAAACTAAATATGCTTTTACCACATGATCCAGTAACCATGCTCCTTGGTTCTTCCCAAACGAGTTTATGTCCACATAGAAATCCATACATGTGTGTCTATAGCAGCTTTATTCATAAACTGCAACACTTGGAAGCAACCAAGACTGCTGTATATACAACAAACTAACTGTACTCATACACTTTCTCACCTTCAACAGGTGAGTGCATAAACCAACTGTGGTACACCCAAACATAGTATGTGATTCTGACTATATCACATTCTGGAAAAGCCAAAACTATGGAAATAATAAAAAGATGTGTGGTTGCCCGAGATTTGGAAAAGGGAGGGAGGAGTAAATAGGTGGAGCATAATGGATTTTTTGGGTAATAAAACTATTCTGCATGATATTGTGATGATGGACATAATTCATTATATGTATGTCAAAATGTACAGACTGTATAAAATCAGGAGTGAACACTGATGTAAACCATGGACTTGGGGTAGTACTGATGTGTCAAGGTAGTTTCATCGATGGTAACAAATGTACCACTAGATGCAGGATGTCACAAGCAGGGGAGGATGGCTGTACATCTTTGGAAACAGGGAGTATACAGAAACTCTTTGTACTCCACTCAATTTTGCTGTGAACCTAAAATGTAAAGGATAAAAACAAGAAGAAAGAAAGAAAGAAGCTATCAAGCCGTGAAAAAACATGGAGAAAACTTAAATATATATTACTAAGTGAAAGAAGCCAATGTGAAAAGCTATGTGCTATGTAATTCCAACTGTATGACATTCTGGAAAAGGCAAAAGTATGGTGACAGTATAAAGATCTGTGGTTACCAGGATTTTAGGGGGAGGGCAGGAAGGGCAGATAGGTGGAACACAGGGGATTTGCAGGGAAGTGAAACTATCCTCTGTGATACTCTAACGGTAGATATACCCTATCATACATTTTCCAAAACCCATAGGATATACAACATATAGAGTGAATCCTAATGTAAACTATGGATTTTAGTTAGTAATGATGTATCAATATTGGCTCATTAATTGTAACAAATGTACCACCCTAATACAAAATGTTAATAACAGGAGGAACTATTACTACAGTTTTACATATTACAGGTGTAGGGGCAGGAATGAGGGGCATATAGGGAACTCTGTACTTTTCACTCGATTTTTCTGTAACCTGAAAGCAGCTCCAAAAAGTCTATTTAAAAAATAAAGCAAAAAGAAAAAAAATTAAACATATTAGCATTTATTATTAGTACAATTACTGCTTCTCAAATTATTACGCAGTTTCCCTGTACAAACTGTATATATACTCTTTCTTTCCCTGGATTCTCCCTATGCTGCTTCAAATACCAAAAAGGCCTTTGAAGTATGTTAGCACATGGTAGCATCTGGCCTCTTAACATTAGGTTTTACTTGAGGAATTTGTGTACCATAAGATGGAGTTCAAGGTGTCAATTTCCAGATAAGATTTTAAAGGTCATTCCATATTTGCTCTATTTCCTTCTACAGTGCCGTGAAGCACATATGTTGAAATAAACTGCCAGCAGCTTGGGTCCTCAAGTGACTATGATATACAGAGTTGCTCTGTCAAACTGTATTGACATGTTACTTCCATGAGAAATCAACTTGTGTTAGTTCAATAAAAATTTTGTATTTTTTTTGGTGTGTGCTGCATAACCTTGTCTATCCGGATTTACATTCCTACCTTGGTTTGGTTTAGTCCTGCCAGGCTCCTTTGTCCATGGGATTCTCCAGGCAAGAATACTGGAGTGGGTTGCCATTTCCTTCTAGGGGATCTTCCCAACCCAGGAATCAAACCCAGGTCTCCTGCATTGCAGGCAGATTCTTTACCGACTGAGCTACAACGGAAGCCCACATCCAACCTAATTTTTGTAATTCCATTCAGATGACACATTATTCATAATCTTTTTTCCTGTGAATCTTAAAAAATTTGTTTTTGAAAGCAATGCTTCTAGTCTTCTAATTCCCAGTAGTTTATCTGTAACTTCTAAAGACATTTAACACTTTAAATCTTATAATTATATTTATACATGTGTTATCTATCCTACTAGAACATAACTTTTTAAGGGCCACATTTATGTCTGATTATTTTAGTAAGTCTCAAGTACCTAGGAGAACATGTGGCATACCTTCTGAATATTATACAGATTTTTATTCAACAAAATGAGGTTCCTATTGCAGACTTATTGGTAGGTCCATCAAGACAAAGAATGTATCTATATAAATAAAAGAGTTACTGTTTCTTATCAAATGTTACACTTATCAAATATTTATACAAAATATTGAAATGGACATTTTCTTTCAGATTGTCTTTAAAATCTCAGAGGACTCTGGTGTTCTTCATTCTGGAAGAGACAGTTTCTTTTTAACTAAAAACTGTTATCTTTATTTCAAGGCAATTTACCATAATCAATAGGCACTTTAAAATGTTAGCAGAAATGTTGACTGACCTAGACAGAAACAATTCTAAGAAAGGACAGTATTTCAAACTTGCTGAAGAGACATTCTCTTACATCTCTTATTCTAGGTCTTTTCTGCAATATTTGGGTCATCATTGGAAGAAATTTATGTTTCAGACATCCATTTACTGCTCAAAAAATAGCCTTGGGCATCTAAGGCAAAACCTAGAATCTGTACCACTTTTGTTGCCACTCAGTAAAATGAAAGTTTAAAAAATAATTTCAATAACAACAAACAGGAAACAAGCTAGCAGTGAAGCACTACCAGGAGTGCTTTTAAATCTATCTTTGAAAAAAATCATGTGTAACATTTAGGTTCCTGTCTTGAAAAAAATGTGAAAAAAAAATATTCTCTAAGAGTTTGCAATGTAGCTGGTAAGGAGAGCTAAGACACAAAAAGATGAGTAACAATACAAAGAAACACCTACCAAATGTCAAATGAACAGTCTAGCAAAATGCAAAAGAATTTTAGTTTAGTCCTAAAGACTACTTGGAAAATTAGGATTTAGCTGAATATTTCACTAAACAAACAAACAAACAAACATGCCACTCTGATGATCTTTGTAAAAGGGAGAGGGAAGGGTGTGGGGAGTGGGGAGAGAGACAGTGAGACGGGAAAAGATACATCTAGAATATTAGCATGAGGCCAGATTATAGACAGCCTTCAAAGTCCAGGATAAAACTCTGATGTCTGTCAGTTTTCACTGTCCACTATAGAGTAGAGGACAGTGAAGAGCTTCTTGGAGTTTTGTAAGCTGGAAGGATAGGTGAAAAGTGATCTTTCAAAAACCTGATTGGAAAAACCTTGTAGGGGGACTTGATGAAAACTTAGATTTTGAAGAGAAAGATTTTTGGAATAAAGAACAAAAGTAAGTGACATTTGTTTTTTTCTTCTGAAAAGAAAAGAAATAAGAGATTGAGGTATTTTGAAAGTAACAAAAGTTGAAGCAGAAAAAGTAACAAAAGACTTTTTAAGGTTGGGATGTGATAAGGTTATGGCCCCTTTTTTCCTCAGTAAAGTAAGAGAGTTATCTAGAAAAAAACGAGGGTGCTGTAAATAAAACTGAGACTTGACAAATGTGGCAAATATCGGAAATAACTGCAAAAAGAAATCCGATAAGGAACTCACAAAAAACAGCAATGAGGCTTGGTTTAACTTAGGAACCATAAAATTTGTAGTGAACCTAAGTCTACAAATTCCTCCAGTTATTTTTAGGCAGAAGAGAGAAGGAAAAAAAAGAAGCCAACACATTTAAGATGAAACAATACAGTAAATGCAGAGAAAGTTAATGAATTGTAACAGAGGACTCTAATGTTTTTTAAAAGTATCTATTAAAATGCCAAATCATACCTTGAAAAAGGAGAGGTAGATAAAATCAGAAAGAAGATGATGTTCTGGGGGTCTTGAGAAGAAACTGGCAGAAAGTAAAGAAGTGGACAAATTAAGAAAAAAGAATGATGGTTTTGAGTCCTGATGATTTGAGAATGATTTGACCTTCTCATACAAAAGGACTAAATAAAGGGTAGGTGACATTTTATCTCTTGGTCTCTCATAAGAAGTCTAAAATTTCATTTTTTAAAACTATTCACTGACAATATACTTTCGAAAGTATTGTCTTCAAAGACTCACACATAAAAAGATTCATCAAAGGAGAAGCTTGAAGAATGAGGAAAATGAGATTGGAGAGTAAGGATTTCTTTAAAAGATGTACTCTATAGGAAGTCCCTATATGAGACAGTCTTTCTGAAAAGTATTCAGACTGTTTGTTCCTTAGGAGTTCCAAGGACACTGAGATTGGTGGGAGATGCTTTTGAAGTGTATTCAAAGGACCTGTCCCCTCAGAGTTTTGAGGGACACTCAGATGAGGTGGTGATGCGTCTTTCCAGTTGTAAAGGCAGAGCAGCAAAGATGCAGTGCTGCAGGGGTAATGACTGCTCTTAGCTTACGGGACAAATGAGAAAGACCCACGAAAGAGAGCAAGACTCTGTTGTTTAGAAAGGGATCTAGCCAAAGAGGAATGGCCTAGTGGGAGTGAGCCTGCCAATCAGGGAGCAGCCAAAAGACTAAAGACTTAAAGACTTCAGAAAATGAGTTCTACGTAACCCACTGAAGAACACCTCTCTCACTTCAAGGAAACAGCAGTAGGGAAGTCCTAAACAGTGAGGAACCACTAAAACTTTACTAAAGGAAGGAGGCACAGGAATCAAAATTCAGGATGCGCCCTTTTCAAACTGTAGACTTCCCAGTTTGAAGCAGACCTGGAGCTGGTGAGAGGAGAAACTCTGAACTAGTTGAGGGTCTGAAACCTTCATATTGAACTGGACTAGATTTTCTATATTAAAAAAGAGAACTTTTATTAATAATACCTCAGAAGACTGGAAAAGCCACAAGTCACCCCAAAAAAGAAAATTTATCAGAGCTTGTTTAAAGGTACTGGAATGAAAAAAAATAAGTTGCTTTCTATGAGCATCTTGTTGAATTCAGGGACAAAATTTATTTCAGTTCAGTTCAGTTGCTCAGTCGTGTCCCGACTCTTTGCGACCCCATGAATCACAGCACGCCAGGCCTCCCTGTCCATCACCAACTCCCGGAGCTCACTCAGACTCACATCCATCGAGTCGGTGATGCCATCTAGCCATCTCATCCTCTGTCATCCCCTTCTCCTCCTGCCCCCAATCCCTCCCAGCATCAGAGTCTTCTCCAATGAGTCAACTCTTCGCATGAGGTGGCCTTACAGCATCAGTCCTTTCAAAGAAATCCCAGGGTTGATTTCCTTCAGAATGGACTGGTTGGATCTCCTTGCAGTCCAAGGGACTCTCAAGAATCTTCTCCAACACCACAGTTCAAAAGCATCAATGCTTCGGCACTCAGCTTTCTTCACAGTCCAACTCTCACATCCATACATGACCACTGGAAAAACCATAGCCTTGACTAGACGGACCTTTGTTGGCAAAGTAATGTCTCTGCTTTTGAATATGCTATCTAGGTTGGTCATAACTTTTCTTCCAAGGAGTAAGCATCTTTTAATTTCATGGCTGCAGTCACCATCTGCAGTGAGTTTGGAGCCCCCCAAAATAAAGTCTGACACTGTTTCCACTGTTTCCCCATCTATTTCCCATGAAGTAATGGGACCGGACGCCACAATCCTCGTCTTCTGAATGTTGAGCTTTAAGCCAACTTTTTCACTCTCCTCTTTCACTTTCATCAAGAGGCTTTTTAGTTCCTCTTCACTTTCTGCCATAAGGGTGGTATCATCTGCATATCTGAGGTTACTGATATTTCTCCTGGCAATCTTGATTCCAGCTTGTGCTTCTTCCTAGTGCTTCTCATGACATACTCTGCATATAAGTTAAATAAGCGGAGTGACAACATACAGCCTTGATGTACTCCTTTTCCTATTTGGAACCAGTCTGTTGTTCCATGTCCAGTTCTAACTGTTGCTTGGATTGGACTAAACAGGAAAATCAGCCTTTTAAAAATAGTAGTCTGGATAGTCCTTCACACATTTAAGATAGAGAACAGATATGACCATTTCTATTGTCTCCTTTTATATTCTTTATTTAATGTTGTTTAAAGGTGTCTGTTTCAGACTGCAGGATTTCCATGCCACAACCCCTCAAATTGCCATGGCGCGTTATTAAAAAAAAAAAAAAAGCAACTAACTCTATTTGGCCTTATTAGGGAGGTTCCCGCTGAGTTTTCCAGATTTGCTGGCATATTGAGTGCAGCACTTTCACAGCAAAATCTTTAGGTTTTGAAATAGTTAAACTGGAATTCTACCACTTCCAGTAGTTTTGTTCATAGTGATGCTTTCTAAGGCCCACTTGATTTCACATTCCAGGGTGTCTGGCTCTGGGGGAGTGATCACACCATCGTGGTTATCTGGGTCATGAAGATCTTTTCTGTGTAGTTCTTCTGTGTATTCTTGCGACCTCCTCTTAATATCTTCTGCTTCTGTTAGGTTCATACCATTTCTGTTCTTTATTGTGCCCATCTTTGCATGAAAAGATCCCTTGGTATCTCTATTTTTCTTGAAGAGATCTCTAGTCTTTCCCATTTTATTGTTTTCCTCTATTTCCTTGCATTGATCACTGAGGAAGTCTTTCTTATCTCTCCTTGCTATTCTTTGTAACTCTGCATTCAAACTGGTATATCTTTCCGTTTCTCTCTTCTTTTCTCAGCTATTTTTAAGGCCTCCTAAGACAGCCATTTTGCCTTTTTGCATTTCTTTTTCTTGGGGCTGGTCTTGATCACTGCCTCTTGTACAATGTCACGAACCTCCGCCCATAGTTCTTCAGGCACTCTATCAGGTCTAATCCCATGAATCTATTTGTCACTTGAACTGTATAATCATAAAGGATTTGATTTAGGTCATACCTGAATGGTCTAGTGGTTTTCCCTACTTTCTTCAATTTCAGTTTGAATTTGGCAATAAGGAGTTCATTATCTAAGCCACAGTCAGCTCCCAGTCTTGTTTTTGCTGACTGTATAGAGCTTCACCATCTTTGGCTCCAAAGAAAACAATCAATCTGATTTCGGTGTTGACCATCTGGCGATGTCCATGTGTCAAGTCTTCTCTTGTGTTGTTGGAAGAGGGTGTTTGTTATGGCCAGTGCGTTCTCTTGGCAAAACTCTGTTAGCCTTTGCCCTGCTTCATTTTGTACCCCAAGGCCTAATTTGCCTGTTACTCCAGTTATCTCTTGACTTCCTATTTTTGCATTCCAGTCCCCTATAATGAAAAGGACATCTTTTTAGGGTGTTTGTTCTAGAAGGTCTTCTAGGACTTCATAGAATCATTCAACTTCAGCTTCTTCAGCATTACTGGTTGGAGCATTAACTTGGATTACTGTGATATTGAAAGGTTTGCCTTGGAAACGAACAGAGAAAAACTCAGCAGTGGCCACAGGACTGGAAAAGGTCAGTTTTCATTCCAAACCCAAAGAAAGGCAATGCCAAAGAATGTTCAAATTACCACACAATAGCACTCATATCACATACTAGCAAGGTAATGCTCAAAATTCATCAATTCAGTATGTGAACAGTGAACTTCCAGATGTTCAAGTTGGATTTAGGAAAGGCAGAGGAACCAGAGATCAAACTGCCAAAATGCGCTAGATCATCAAAAAGCAAGAGAGTTCCAGAAAAACATCTATTTCTGTTTTATTGACTATACCAAAGCCTTTGACTGTGTGGATCACAACAAACTGTGGAAAATTCTGAAAGAGATGGGAATAGCAGATGACCTGTCTCCTGAGAAACTTGTATGCAGGTCAAGAAGTGACAGTTAGAACTGGACATGGAACAATAGACTGGCTCCAAATTGGAAAAGGAGTAGGTCAAAACTGTATATTGTCACCCTGCTTATTTAACTATATGCAGAGTACATCATGAGAAATGCTGGGCTGGATGAACCACAAGCTGGAATCAAGATTGTTGGGAGAAATATCAATAATCTCAGATATGCAGATGACACCACACTTATGGCAGAAAGTGAAGAACTAAAGAGCCTCTTGATGAAAGTGAAAGAGGAGAGTGAAAAAGTTGGTTTAAAACTCAACATTCAGGAAACTAAGATCATGGCATCCGGTTCCATCACTTCATGGGAAATAGATGGGGAAACAATGGAAACAGTGAGAGACTTTATTTTGGGGGGCTCCAAAATCACTGCAGATGGTGATTGCAGCCATGAAATTAAGAGACGCCTGCTCATTAGGAGAAAAGCTATGATCAACCTGGACAGCATATTAAAAAGCAGAGATGTTACTTTGCTGACAGAGCTCCATCTAGTCAAAGCTATTGTTTTTCCAGTAGTCATGTACAGATGTGAGAATTGGACTATAAAGAAAGCTAAGCACTGAAGAACTGATGCTTTTGAGCTGTGGTATTGGAGAAGACTCTTGAGAATCCCTTGGATTACAAGGAGATCAAACCAGTCAATCCTAAAGGAAGTCCTGAATATTCATTGGAAGGATGCTGAAGCTAAAGCACCAATACTCTGGCCACCTGATGTGAAGAACAGGCTCATTGGAAAAGACCCTGATGCTGGGAAAGATTGAAGGCAGGAGGAGAAGGGGACTACAGAGGATGAGATGGTGGGATGGCATCACTGATTGTATGGACGTGAGCTTGAGCAAGCCCCGGGAGTTGGTGATGGACAGGGAAGCCTGGCGTACTGCAGTCCTTAGGGTTTGCAATAGCTGGACACAACTGAGCGACTAAACTGACTGAGGGAGCTTTCTATCTTAGGGAAGCTTTTTACTGATGAAAGAACATAATACAGTTGATAAATATATAGAATGTCATGTTTCCAAATGCTGCTCTCACTACGTCTGGGAAAAACAAGAAGAGGTGAAAGACTATGAAAAAAGAGAAAACTGGAGGATTTGGGAACCGCAGTCATGAATAAACAAAGTTTATCTCATAGCAAAAATTACATCATGAGTAGCAGAACTCAAAAGAAGCAGTCAAAGAGAAAAGGAGAATAAGATTATACTTTATATAATATTTATGGTGTAAACAGGGTAAAGCTTCCACGTCGTCACTAAATGTCACAAGGAAAGGGTTGGAAGATGTCTAAATTATATATCACTTTGTCTTCTTTAAAAGAGAAAAGAAAACTTTCTAAAAATATCCACTTCACTCATAATCCTAAAATGGCATGAAGTGGAGATAAACTGACTAATGGTAAGTAAACTAATGACTGGATCCTGGAATAAAGTTTGAATTGAGTTATTTAAGTAACAATTTTTTTCTTGACACTGTTGCATTAAAATAAGAAAATAATACTGAAACATCTCACCTTCATGATTTGCTTTAGACTATATTATATATATTACTATATATCCTCTTATAATCTATGTATCTTATTGGCTTCCCTGGTGGGTCATATGATAAAGTATCTGCCTGCAACACAGGAAACTCAGGTTCAATCCCTGGGTTGGGAAAACCCTCTGGAGAAGGAAATGGCAACCCACTCCAGTATTCTTGCCTGGAGAATTCCATGGACAGAGGACCCTGGCACGCTACACAGTCCATAGGGTCACAAAGAGTCAGACACCACTGAGCAACTAATCTACACACACGCACATCATATATATCTATGCTTTGGAAACCAGATCACAAATATCTGCTAATCTATATTTTAAAAACAGAATTTTAGAATACTATTTTTGTCTTTAGAAGTTGAAAAAATAGTTGAGTCCCTCAGGAACACAAAAGTGAACTGAAAGAAATGCTCTGATGCATTTTGAACTTTTCAAAGTGATTCTTAAAATTTTTTAACCTCTATAGGCATACCTTAAAGAGTTTTCAAACCAGCGAAGCAGATAATCATTTGTAGCCATTATCGAAGGTACATTTAACAAAAAACCAACTTAACTTCAATGACAATATAACACTGCAACATAAACCTTTAAGAAACCTTCAGAGAAAACATTAAAAAAGATTGCATCTTAGGTGACCAGAGTTTAAATTTAGCATATGAATATGGTCCAAAGTAAAAAAGAACAATTTACTAAAGTTAGCTAAAATAACCTATAGAAGTCTGAAATCACAAAAGAATGTAGATGGCTGAGCTAGATCACAGGTCAAGATACAGTGGAATAAAAAGCCTCATAGATGGATCTTTATCTGTCAAGAAGAAATGAAACATTTTCAAACATTTTATAGATGAGGTAACAATTTCATACTCTTTGGTTAAAGAACAACAAAAAATTAACAAAAGAACTAACCCATATGAGTTTAAACTGCATAATAAATAGTTTTGATCCACCGACAAACAAGATATTTGTTTCTGAATAAGATCTTTTACTGTAAAATTACGCTAACATTGAAAAAATATACAAAATCTTCCAGTTTATACATAAAGTGGCTGAATGGTGCAAATCCAAATATTCTTAAACTATCTTTGCAAAAAGATTGTATGTGGTTGGTTTCAGTTTCTCTTTACAGTACAGACTTTCAGACTTTTACAACTCATGACAAACATTAGGCAGTAATATTTGACTCAGCTAAAACACAATGCTTAGTGCCTAATAATTTTTTTTTTCACTTTTAGATCCCTTCCCTCACTTCCCTCCAATTAATAGATTAGATTCTGCCAGGACCACATAAATCATCTATGTTGTCAAGTGGATGCTCCCTAAACATAGGCATTTACTTCACTGAATTTTATAAAGAAATGCCCTTGAAGAATTATAGTCCATCTTTTAATACCTTATAGGGGAAACATCCTTAATTGATTTATTTAATAATTATCTTTAGTCTCCTATTCATTAAAAAGATCAGAATAGATCCCATTTAACAAACACTTTTCCTTTTCCTATTACTAGCAGTGTTTATTTGTAAAAGAAAAATTAACTGAGTTTCTATATGATGAAAATCTAAAGTGGCTTCAGGACAAAATCTAATTTGAGAACCTCTTGCAACAAGGAATAGAGAATCAAATTTCTAAAACAAGGCTTTGAATCAGGCAGATCTGGGTTTGAATCACTGTTATACCACATATTTGCTGTGTAAAACTTAACTTTTTTGAACCTCATCTTTTTTAATCTAAAAGGGGATTAAAAAAAAAGGGGATGAAAAATAGTAGCTACCATAAAACCAGTAATATATCATATAGTGAGGATTAAATGAGATTATACATTTTAAGTGCTTACATAATGCTAGGCACATAGAGGTACTCAACGCATGTTAATTACTAATATTATTACTAGTAAGGTGTTCTTTTTTATTTTTAAAATGTTCCTTTTTTTTGACCCAGAAACTACACCGAGAGTATCTGAGCAAAAAAATATTGTACAGTACTTTAAAAATCTCATTAGAAAAGAGTATTTAACACTATGGGAAATTGTCATATAACGCAGTTACATGAAGCAAAAAGTATATAATAGAATGTATAGTGTAACTGTAATTTTTAGGGAGTAGGTTGAGATAGAATATACCACAGAGACATGAACAGAAATGGAATTACATTTAGGTACTATAAATTACAGGTAATTTTTAATATTTTTCTTTGTTTTTAAAATTTTCCAAATATTCTATAATAACCATGTATTACATCTCTAAAAAAATTTTTAAAACACACATAAAATATGTAATTCTTTTTTCTGACTTCAAATTTCTCCAGAAAAGTAGAGTCAGGGAATAGAAAAGAGAAAAAAAGAGTAAGAAGCATGAATTTTTTTAAAGCAAGATTTATATAAAGGATATTAATTTTATTACACTAAAAACTTGTTATTTTGAATTACTACTCTCTAGCTTTAAAGTTCGGAGAAGGCAATGGCAACCCACTCCCGTACTCTTGCCTGGAAAATCCCATGGACGGGGAGCCTGGTGGGCTGCAGTCCACGGGGTCGCTAAGAGTCGGACACGACTGAACGACTGCCCTTTCCCTTTCTACTTTCATGCACTGGAGAAGGAAATGGCAACCCACTCCAGTGTTCTTGCCTAGAGAATCCAAGGGACGGAGGAGCTTGGTGGGCTGCCGTCTATGGGGTCGCACAGAGTCGGACACTACTGACGTGACTTAGCAGTAGCAGCTTTAAAATTAAACAAAACTCAAATAGAGCCTGACACCTCAATTATATTTAATCATATCTTCACACTAATATTTCACCTGGAGATCAAGTTGTTGTGTATTCTCCTAGTTAAGCATATTCTATTCAAGCTTTATAGTAAATGGAGACTATAAGATAACGGAAATGGCCAAATAACACTTATTTTTTGTAAATGTAATGTAAATTTATCATTACATTATGTCTTAATTATTAGATTGAAAGATAATATTTTAAAAGATAGAAACTTTCTCTCTCTTGATTAACATTAACTCAGAGAAAGTAAGTAGATGAATCATTAATCTTAAGTCCCAGGTATTCCTATAGCAAAACTGGTATGGTAGTGACCCTTAGATATGGATGCTGTCACCTGCAGAGTGAGAAAAGACAGTGAGAACAGGCAAAAGAAGCTTATCAAAAGGCAAAAAAAAAAAAAAAAATTCTGATAAAAGGGAGAGAAAACCAGAAGAAAACAGGTTGACTGAAGGCAAAGATGTGTGTGCTTAGTTGCTCAGTCATGTTGGACTTTGCGACCCCATGGACTGTAGCCCACCAGGTTCTCTAAGGCAAGAATACTGGAGTGGGTTTGTCATGCCTTCTTCCAGGGGATCTTCCCAACCCAGGGCTCCCACATTGCAGGTGGATTCTTTACCGTCTGAGCTACCAGGGAAACCTGAAGGCAAGGAAGGAGTTTGTAAAAAAGAAGTACAACAGTATCAACAGCTATATAAAAGTAGAAAAAAATATGAAGGTCAGTAACAGAAGATTGATGGGGACAAAGAGAATCTATAGTTCAGAGAATATCCTTGAGATACTGCTGGACAATTCCAGAATGAGGAAAGAAGGGAATATTAGCAAACCAGAGATACTACAGTATTGAACCTGACTCAGCCTACCTTGAACCTACTTGTCGGGTTGAAAGAAAGTCCCATTAGAGAAGAATAAAGACTGAGAATGAATGATATTCTGTAGGTACAATAAGTGAGTACTTCAGAGACAAAACTGTGTGTAAGGAATTTAAAAGAAATTAGGGTCAAAGAAGGTTCTTTGACCCGGGGTTCTTAAACATTAGTAAGTATAATTATCACCTGTGGTGCTTATAATAATGCTGATTACTGGGCGTCATTCCAGGAATATTGATTTAGCAGATCTGCATGGGCCCTCCACACTGCCTATTTAATAGTACTTTGAAAGTGAAAGTGAAAGTCACTCAGTCGTGTCTGACTCTTTGTGACCCCATGCAGTCCAGAGAATTCTTCAGGCCAGAAGACTGGAGTAGGTAGCCTGTTCCCTTCTTCAGGGGATCTTCCCAACCCAGGGATCCAACCCAGATCTCCCACATTGCAGGCGGATCCTTTATCAGCTGAGTCACAAGAGAAGCCCAAGAATACTGGAGTGGGTAGCCTCTCTCTTCTCCAGCAGATTTTCCTGACCCAGGAATCAAACCAGGGTCTCCTGCATTGCAGGCAGATTCTTTACCAACTGAGCTATCAGGGAAGCCCTAATAGGGCTTTAGATGAGTGTCTGTAGGCTATACTTTGAAGAGAAATCACTGAACTCTGGGCTAGGTAGATTGACAAGTGATGGAAATCTCAAATTATAATATCAAAATCAGAAGTTCAAGAATTTTTTTTTAAGAATAGCATATTTGATATTCCCAGAAGAGATATTCTACTTTTAAAGTTACATGAAGATAAACAAATATAGAAATTTATATACTATTAAGGATGTATATTATTAATGGTTTCTTCCACTGAGAATCAGGGGAGCAGGTGGCAGAGAGAGAAAGGTATGAGGTGTCAAGACAGGGTTCTTAGGAATTTACATGTATAAATCACTGCACTTTAACTTAAACATATAAAGCATGTATTAAATTCTACCTTTTTGAGAGACAGGCATTAGTAGCTTCTGAGAAAGAGTACAAATTTACTTATTTACTTCATGGAAAGCTTTCTTTTGGCACAAATGTTTGTGAGACATATTGAAGGCACATAATCATTTTATGGAATTCTAAATATATTTACAGTTGCCCTAAAAGTTAATAACCTTAATTTCCAGGTACCACAAGGAATGTAAAAATGCTGGCCCAGAACTCCCCACATTTCCATCCTTAAAGGTATTCCAACACTTATATGAAAAAAGGGTATGTTGCTGATATATGCCTGTCCCTGATGCTTCAGATGGTAAAGAATTTCCCTGCAATTTGAGAGATCCAGGTTTGATCCCTGGGTCAGGAAGATCCGGTGGAGAAGGAAATGGCAACCCACTCCCGTATTCTTGACCGGATAATCCCATGGACAGAGGAGCCTGGTGAGCCACAGGCCATAGGATTGCAAAGAGTCAGACATGACTGAGCGACTAACATTTTCACTTTCTTTATTTCTCTAAAAGCTATTTGTTAAGTCTGATGAGTCTTTTACACCTTGATAAAGTAAATTCATAAGTTATCTTACAACTATCTTCAGTAGTTTGCTACTTTTAAATTTTATTTACTTTTTACTTTCATCTCAGTTTCAAGTTTATAGGTTTCATGACCTTGACATGGAAATAATATTCCTCCAGTCTATGGGAAATTTCTTTGATATTTCTTCACCTATTAACAAAACATGTCTTTGGTTAAAAACACTTTTCCCTAAAAGGGAACTCTTGCCTGTATCAGTTATGTCTTAGACATGACCTTACTCTATTTAGTGTAGAACTCTGAGAAAAGAAATTTTTTTTACTTGGAATGTGTAAAGATAAAATACAAAACACAGCAAACTGCTCTTCAGATTACTTAAAAAAAAAACATTTTACATTTGAAAACTCAGAACATTATCACTGATTTTGAACCTTTCTCTCCACAGCTCAAATGACTGCTTATTTTTAAGAATGAGAAGATGTGTTATTTACTGACCACATACACCTTGATAAAGTAAATTTTAAATACTGCCATTAAACTTTTCACAAATGAGCAATCTGAAACTCACATTAAGTGAAGCAACATGCTGAAGGTCACAAACATTGTAAATAGTTATTAATAATCCAACCAATCCATTCTGAAGGAGATCAGCCCTGGGATTTCTTTGGAAGGAATGATGCTAAAGCTGAAACTCCAGTACTTTGGCCACCTCATGCAAAGAGTTGACTCATTGGAAAAGACTCTGATGCTGGGAGGGACTGGGGGCAGGAGGAGAAGGGGATGACAGAGGATGAGATGGCTGGATGGCATCACTGCCTCGATGGACATTGAGTCTGAGTAAACTCTGGGAGTTGGTGAAGGGAGGCCTGGCATGCTGCGATTCATGGGGTCGCAAACAGTCGGACATGACTGAGCGACTGAACTGAACTTTTTATTGATCATTATTGCTGGCTCAAAAAGCAGTTTACTTGATTGTCCTAGACATACTTATGAACCCTTTCTTCAGGTAATATTTTTACCATGTAACAATTTTCAGCAAAACAGACTGTTCATGCCCTGGTGGCTCAGATGGTAAAGAATTTGCCAGTAATGCAGGAGACCCGGGTTTGATCCCTGGATCTGGAAGATCCCCTGGAGAAGGGATTGGCTACCCATTCCAGTATTCTTGCCTGGAAAATTCCATGGAGAGAGGAATCTGACAGGCTAAGGTTCACGGCGTAGTAAATAGTCGGAGATGACTGACTGAACAACTTTCACTTTCACTTTTACCAACTATAGTTAGAATTGTTAATGGTTATTACTTTTTATCAAAATCACAAAACACTGCTATTAGTCTCAAAGTACTTGATAAAAATATTATCTGGAGCACTCTATTATAAATTAAGACTTAAAAGACATTTATACAATTATGCCTGCCAACCAGCAACTGCCTGAATTTAGCTTAGGTTAAGGTACAAGATCTACTGTAAGTGTGTGGAAATCTAGCAAAGAGGAAACCTGAAGTTTAAATTATTTAACTCTAGCTATCATGAAGGATAACCACACCAGTTTTAATTCTCAGACTTTTAGTAAGTCTACAAACTACCAGATTTGTTCTATAGGATTCTAATTTAGGATACTACGTAAACAACTTTTCTCTAGACTTTACATAAGTGTATCAGTAAAAAGGAAAATCAAAACTCAGGAAAGTTTGATAAAACATATTGTTATAACCACTAACATCATACAAGTTCTAGAGAAGAAGAATTCAGAAGACGAATACTGAATTAAGATGGTTAAGTGGTATAAGTTTTACCCGAAAATGACTTCTCTGTCAACCATGCTAAATTTAGAAACTTAAAAATCTAACCTAATGCCAAATAAAATCCTAGAGGTCAAATGAATAGCAAAAATATTAAAAAGTCCTCTTTTATGGGTCAGTTATACAATTCAAATTTAAAACAACTTTAAAGGATAACTCATTTTAATTTTATATTTTTCATAAATCTTCATAATACATAAAGCTCAGACATTCAATTTCCAATATCACCAGGTTCAATTAAATGTGCTTGTTTAATGTATTGTGGCAAGATACTCCTTGGAGAGATTGTTCTGTGCAGTTCTTAAAGAATCAAAATTCTCAATGACTATTTTATTTGCTAATAAATATTCAATATGTCATTTTGACACAAGAATTTCAGTTATAGAATTCTACCTGCTCAATGCAAAAAAAAAAAAAAAAAAAAAAAAAAAAAAAAAAAAAATGAAACAAAAATTGAAAAAAGCATACTTCCCTACTCACGGATTTCTAACACAAATGATTAACAAAAAGTACCGCACTTGCCTGAGCTAGTGTGTCATGAATTTGTAGTTCCAGAAAATCTTCCATATGGATTTAGATGAGATTTTCATGCATATGAATTCAACTTATTACCACTAAAGAGAGTACTAGAAAGATGAAAGAAGAGTGAAGCAAATGGAAGTCTTAAGCTAAGACAGCTCATTTTGTAGTATCTGTCATGTATACATTTGGCTTTTCACAAAACACAGCATGAACAGGGATGAAAAGCTAGAATCATAACTGGCACAGTCACTGTAAAATATATGATGTGTATTTAAATCCTTAGTGGCACTTGTGAATATATATCATTTCCATAAATATTCTTTCAAAAGGATTTTATTCATGTTCATTTAACCATATCAAAATATCCTCATTTGGGGCGTTTTAGTACAAAGCAGTTGTTGAGATCTATATCAAGTATACCCTAAAAAAGAAAGACTAGTGAATTGTGCCCTATATTAACGTGGAATAAGAGGGAGAGGGCTCAAATAAATACAATTAGAAATGAAAAAGAAGTTACAATGGACACCCATAAGCAACTATATGCTAATAAAATGGACAACCTAGCAGAAATGGACAAATTCTCATAAAGGTACAATCTCCTAAGACTAAACCAGGAAGAAATAGAAAACAAAAATATGAACAGGCCCATCATAAATACTGATATTGAAATTGCCATTAAAAAACTCCCAACAAAGTCATAGACCCGATGGCTTCACGGATGAATTCTATCAAACATTTCAAGAAGAATTAACCTATCCTTCTGAAACTCTTTCAGAAAATTGCAGAGGAAGGAACACTCCCAAACTCATTCTAGGAGGCCATCATTACCCTGCTACCAAAATTGGACACAGATATCACAAAAAAATAAAATTACAGACCAATATCACTGATGAACATAGATGTAAAACTCCTCAACAAAATACTAGCAAACCAAATGCAACAATACATTAAAAGGATCATACACCACACACCATGATCAAGTAGGATTTATCCCGAGGATGCAAGGATTTTTCAATATCTGCAAATCAATCCATGTGAATACCACATCAACAAATTTAAGAATAAAAGCAATAACAGTAAAGAAAAGGAGCAAAGAAAAACTGGAGATATATTTAAGGAAACACCTATCCAAGATTCTGTGACTAGCAAATGTACAAGCTAGTCCTTGTACAAGCAAGTGACTGACTGTCTATCTGGGACAGGATGAAGAAAACCTGAAGATGAATCCAGGTATTTGGCTAGGGAAAATGGATGAATGTAAGGATGGAAGAAAAAACAAAAGATGGGTGAGATAGAGGAGTAAGAACAAAATGCATTGATTTTCCAGGCATACATCATTCAATGGCAACAGTATTTTCACAACATAGCAAAGCACAAGGGGGAAAACCTAATGCTGGTGATCGGTAGGAATGAACTAGCCCCACTGAATACAAACACATCACATTGTCTTGGATAGCTACTGCCTTAGTTAAGTATCTTTGAAGCATAGTCTGTAGAAGAAAATGTTTTGTGCATGTGTTTGTATGTATGCGTATAGATTTGTCTCTCTATGTGTGTTACATGTAACATTTATATCTGAGCTCATGTAGCTGGTCATTTTTCATGAAACCTAGTGATTACCTATGGGCTTCCCTGGTGGCACAGACAGTAAGGAATCTGCCTGCAATGAGGGAAACCCAGGTTTGATCCCTGGGTCGGGAAGATCCCTTGGAGAAGGAAATGGCACCCTACTCCAGTATTCTTGCCTGGAGAATCCCATGGACAGAGGAGCCTGGCAGGTTATAGTCCATGGGGTCGCAAAGAGTCGGACACGACTGAAGCCACTTAGTGGCAACAGTAACCTAGATATGAAGGATTGTTAAGGCAGAGACAGTCTTATACTTTGTGGGTTTGGATAGAATAAAAGTAATTTTATATACAAATATTGAATCATTATGTTGTGTATCTGAAACTAACATAATGTAAGTCAATTATACCTCAGTTAAAAAGTCTGTTAGGTAAATTGTTATTAAATCAATATCATTAATTATATATTATTATTAATTTAATATACTTAGGTATATTTTATCTTTCATGAGCTAGAACTTTATATCATGGATTGAGATATGTTGAATCTTGTTAGACTTTTGTGTTCACAAAATTTCATTTCTGTGAAAGTGAAATTAAAAGCAATAGGCAGGATTAGTGACAGAAGATTTTTGCTCTCACAAAGCTTATGGAAAAAGAAAACCCATTACTTCAAAGACAAAGTCATATATAAATACATTACGCTGCTCAGAGTATGAATGGCAGTATTTTAGAGCTTCCACTAGTACGCAAAATTTAGAGACAATGTTTTAACAGTTAAATAATGTTTAAAGTGCAATGCATTTTCAAGCACATTTTCAACTACACACCCATACCTTATACAATTTATTACACTGGAGTCAAATGTTTACAATAAAGTTAAGACTTCTTGGATTAATAATCCTGACTATCATATATACGTATTTATGGCTATTAACAATTTTATATTCACTTGCCCCCACCTAAATTTATTGCAACTGATTCCTTTCTCCTGGCAATAACTATTTCTACCTTAGCTTTTAATATCATTATAATATATGAACATGGCAAATATACCTAGTATTACCTAAAAAATATCATTCCACCAAAGCCAACAGAGGAGAATAAAGGACAAGCAAAACGTATTAACTTTTATTCTGGATTTCTTTTAGGCTCCCAAATGATACTAATTTCTTGACAGATGTTAATATACTGCTTTCTTAATTTGAGCGTTTCTGCAGCAATTTACTGAATTGTAAACCTGACATTATCAATGTTTTCTTCTTGGAACCCAATAATAGTCAACACCTTACAAGAGAAAATGTAAACAGAAATTTACTACCTGCTGGTCAGGAATGAAAGTTTTCAAAGTGAGCAAAACAGAGTTGATTTAACACAAGTATCCAAAGGAATGAATTAAGCTTCCCTGGAGGTACTAGTGGTAAAGAACCCTCCTGCCAGTGCAGGAGACCTGAGAGATGCTGGTTCCATCCCTGGGTTGGGTAGATCCCCTGGAGAAGGGTATGGCAACCCACTCCAGTATTCTTGGTAGGAGAATTCCATGGACAGAGGCTAAAGTCCATGAGATTCCAATAGAGTTGGACACGACTGAGCAACTAACGTTAACACAACTTTCAGCTTAACTGTTACATTGCTTAATTTTTCATACGAAAAAAGTATATAATATTCATCTTGATATGATAAAAATATAAATCCATTTCACTGCTGTAATTCTTACAGTAAACTGCTGTGACATTCAGCAGTGAGATACCATATTTAGATGAAAGTTTGAAAATGCTGGCTGTTTACATCTGGTATTCATTCAATCACAGGTCAGAGTACAGCAAGTACAATGCAACTTTTCTAACAATGTATCTTACTAATAGATTTCCATTCAGAGTTCAAAGATCTTATTCTCTCAAACAGAGGGAAAAACAAAATATGGGAACAACTCAATGGCTACTGGCACGCACCTACTGCATTTACAAAATATTCATTTTATATATTCCTAACATATGTGAAATACATCCCCTTGCATTTTCAATGTTCATTAATGAAGTTACTATATAACTTAACAAAGGCACTCTGGATTTAATACAATGCCACATAACTAGGGTAGTAGAAAACATTTTTGAAAGAATGTATAGAAAAAGATTTATTCATAAAATGCAATAAATGTTTTTTCAAAAATTGCTTTCCTAATTGCTTTCTGAGGGTAGAAGAAAATCCCAAACAAAAAACACACTTAGAAAAATTACATCACAAAGAGTCCCAGTCCCATAAGATGATTATTTAAAATCTACAGTACACTATTATTTTTTCATTTAAATATAATTTCTAGAAAGCATTTTTAAATTATATAATAAAATATTTTGATATTAAATATGCTCTATCTTAAATATGGGTCTTAATAGCTGGAAAATTGTTCTTGATATCATATAGTTTAAAATCTTGAGTAAAAAAGCTTGATTATTAAATAAAATGCATAATATTCTATTTTAATAATCATTATATAAAATATATAAAATTTTAATAAATTTCATTGGGAAAAAAATAGTTTTTTTCCCTATAGCCAAATGCTTTTCTGTAATTTTTAATACAAAATCTTTTACAGATGGTATCTGTGGTAAGCTTGAGTAAATCATTTTAACTGATAAAATGAGTATTTTTGATTCCATAATCAGACAGTAATTCAGTGTCAATTTTAATTCACCCTAAGAAAAACAAATGCACTGAAGTGGCATTTAGGAAAGATGGCTTGAAGTTCATATTACAATAGACAGTCAGCTTTTGCTGTCTATTTAAAAGAAGAATAATTTGTTTAACCTAATTGTATTATCTTAGTTCAAATATATTCAATGTATCTGTCAAGTGAGTCAAAGCATCAGGAGTCCAGCTATTCACTCACACATTTTAAATAAAACACATAGTTACTTAAAATGCTGATCACCACAATTAAAGGTTTGAGCTACCAGAGAAGTCTAAGGTTATAATATTGATATTCAAAAGATGTAATTTCAATAGTTTATTTTCAGAGATAAACTATGAAACAAATTTATTAGGTATTTCATCCTTTCTACTTATCTAAAATAATTATCATAAAAAATTTTAGTATATAAAAACTAGTTTTCTCAAAGAACACACATTATAAAAATTCATAATATATTGATAATATATTAAGATGAGTCATCTATAAAATTAAATTGGGTTTTATTGGTTATTCCCTAGGGGTGGTAAATAGCAGACGATGACAAGTTTTGGTTACTAGATAACTATTTAACATGCTACCCAGCACAGCTAAAATATTTATAGAGAAAATTTATATACTTCAGTAGAGTTCTTTACTCTTTAAGGGCAATAAAATCACCAAAGCCGTATTTTCTTAAAGTGCATCAGATTAAAATGTTGGTCCTTCATATACCAATTATTTTTAAATGAGGAAGCTGATGGTGAGATGTAGAAAAGCTATCAAAATAAACAGAAACAAGACTTTTTCTTATAGGTTTTCCCCCCCTTACCTTAGAAGATGAAGAATCACACTCCTGACATATCCATCCATAGCCTGTTTGTTTAGGAGATTTTTTCAAAGGAGGATCCAAACAACCAAAATGGTAGCACAGTCTGCATTCATCACACCTGCAGGGTAAACAGATTTATGGTGTATCTAAATAATATTTAAAAACACCTTTTTTCAGAAAACAAAAAAAACAGTAAACTACTATATATTTCAACTGTAACACTGTTAATTCTATCCTTAGCTGGCAAGATTACTGAATTAATGTTTATGAAAAAGACAACCTAAACCTGAAATAAATGTTTTAGGGAAAACAAAATACCAAAACAAAATTAACAAACGAAACAAGTATCATTTAGAACACATTGAAGGTAGAGATGTTAAGGCCATAGGAATAAGTTTATGTGTATAGCCATGTTTTCAAAACTAACATTAACATTTTCAATTTTGAACTTCAATAATAATCACTTGCCTATTAGTTTTAAAATATTTAATAAGATACATATAATTAAAGACTGAATTCAATCTAACACATTATGATTGTTTTAAAAAAACTTTAATGAATTCTACTAGGCCACACTAAGCTTAATTCTATACTATGTGTGTATCTCATCACTCTCCAAGTTAAGGTCGATTCTAAAAACAATTTCTAATGTTTGCAACATGCTAACATAATCTATAGCAAATAAAAACCATACTCAGAATTTTATGTTATTTTCTAAAATACAAATTTTCTCAAAAGTTTACCTGCCACTTTCAGTGCATTTGGGTTGCAAAAGTACCTCCTAAGTACATTTTAAAGCTTATTAACAAATGTTTTGATAGTGTCTTTGCCACCTATGAGGTACAAAATCTAAGAAAACTACCATACCTATTCTTCGTTTCAGACAATCTCATCCTGCTGACAATGAAGAAAGATCTGTATTATTTCAGTGTTTTTCAAAATGAATTTTGCATCAGTTGGAATAACAAGATGAAAATTTAACAACAAATAACAAAGTTGTATATATTTTATAGAAAGGATTATATTCCTCATTTTGTGTTCCTTTTTTTAAATTAAAAAAATAATACTTTCTCCAAACCAATCTGTCACATTCTCAATGTATAAGTTACCCTTACTGATTTAAAACATAAAAAGTTGAGGAATTTATAACTAGGAAAGCAAAGAAGATATTTTATAGACAACATATTTAAGTAATATGCTACTTAAATAAAGTACAAAATAACTATTCAATAACTTTTGTTAGAAAAAAAAGGGGAAGGAGTTACTATGATAAACAACATGCAAAGAAAAGCAATTTATTTTCACAATAAAGGGAACTGTAAATTTACATTTATAGTAAAAATTTCATATCATTCTACAAAACCCAATCTCCCATTTCAGGAATCAAGAGTTTCAAGAAATTTAGCAAATTAGCTAAGCTATTCAGGTATAAAGAAGTCTAAAACAAAATGCTATGTCCTAAGTTTATGTATGCATTCCTCTACAACTTTCTTCTTATAAACCTAACAAACTTCAGTACTTTTCCAAAAACCTTTGCTTAGACTCAAGAGATGGACTTGAATAAAAATATTTATTATAATAATTTTAGCTATACAAAAAGTCAAATCAAATGGAATAATAAGTGGTACTCTATTTGTTGTGCCAGAATTATGCAACTATCCAAAATATATCTAAAAGTAGTTAAAATGTTTAAGTACCTATTTTTCTATTATTAAGAAAATGTAATAGATAATAAATAGCTAACATCAAACATTACATAAAACTAAATAGCAAGCCTGTACAATTTTATGTTCTTCTCAATTGAACTTATTTACCTTTCAGTAGTTAAGGTTCCAGTTACATTAAACACACACAGGACCCTTCAGAGTATAAGCATGTCTGAGTTATGAGAAGCTAGAGATTTCTAGATGGCTAAGAGTGTACTCCCTCAAGCACGGAAACTAGTTATTTCAGTCATCTTCAATGCGAAATTTAAGAATCACATTCTTCGCCTCATCAAGAAAAATCTGATATGGTTTACTCTATCTTTGTCATCCCTGGGTCACAAACACGAGTAACAGATACTGCTACATGTCTAACAGCTGTGCCAGACTTTTGTGTCTGGAAATGAGTATCATCAGTCTGCCATACTGTCTGAATTGTTGTATTCAACTATTTTAGGTCCTCACTTGCTTGAAAAATATCAGTCACTACTTTCTGATATTGTCAGTATTATTTGTTTAAGTAGCATCTCCCCAACAATAATTCACTGTGGATTCAGAAAACAGATCACTCAAATCTATGTAAATTGATAGTTAAAAGAGCATGGAAATGAGAGCTGCTAAGTACATGGGCTCAATTTTGGTTAACTATAGTCTTTTTTGCTTAATTTAGGTTTTTTAAAGTAAGTTTAGATTGCCAATAATCTAGGCTTTTGATAGTGAAGAGTTATAGTATTAATGTTTTCCTAGTTCATATTAAATTACAACCTAACTACTGTATCTTTACAAGTCCATGCCATAGTAAACTTGCAAATTATGATTTCTAGTGTACAACTAGAATCAAACACTATATGAATATAGAGGTAAATCATAATTTATTACCTTTTACCTTCATGTACACCTTCATGGTGTATGAATATAAAGATGCGTATATACACAGATATTTCAATCTAATAATTGTTTCCCAATTGGCTCAGATGGTAAAGCGTCCACCTGCAATGTGGGAGACACGGGCTTGATCCCTGGGTCAGGAAGATCCCTGGGAGAAGGAAATGGCAACCCACCCCAGTACTCTTGCCTGGAAAATTCCATGGACTGAGGAGCCTGGTAGGCTACAGTCTATGGGGTCGCAAAGAGTCAGACACAACTAAGCGACTTCACTTTCAGTTTCTTTCTTTCAATCTAATAAATTAAGAACAAGTTTGTGACACTGAAGTAGTTCAGATTTGCCGCTGATTTCAATTAACTGTAAACTCAAGCTATCTTTCAGCTCAATAAAAAACGCAAAAGGAAAAGATTTTATATGGTAGATTTGGTAGAAGATGATATTGAGTAGATGTCATTTGGAAATGACCCAACCCTTACTGACTCCTTCATTAATTATATTTTTTAGAATGGCTTAGTCTACATACAGAACAAATGTATTAGTGTTGGGTTCAAGAGGAAAGGAGGAACTTACTTGTTAGAATCAGGGGGTGATATGGGAATTCTCTGAAGTTATAGCTCACTCACTAGTAAGTAAAAACTGCAATTCCAAGACTAAGTATTAATAGCAAAAAGAAGCAGTTAATACACTTAGGAACTCCCAAAATCCAGGAGAGGCAAACAGAAAAAGAAATAACCCAATCTTGAAATCATAACTATTAATAAATAAGTATAAGTACTTTCTAAAAATGACTAAAATTATTTCCATGCAGAAAAAAAATATATTTGTTCTATACTAAACTATTTAATTGAAAATATCTATAGTTTCATGTGCCGGTAACAAAAATATCCTGAGTGATACAAGGGAACTCCAGTAGAATTTGCAAGAATTACTTCACCATAAACAAATGTAAGAGATACCATTAAGAATCCTAGAAATCAAAGAACAATTTAGATGGTAAAAATGGTGAATTACTTATTTCACGCACACACATACCACTTTGTTAACTTTGGCAAATTTTGTCAGCCAACAAATTATGGCTTAGGTTACAAATTTAGATCATTTTAAAAACTCAAAAATCAGCAACTCATAAGGATCTGTGATCATTCCGCTACCAAAAAACTGAAATAGAGTTGAAATAATTACTGATCCAATTACTATGACTGCTACATCTAATTCTGACATATGCTTGGAAATACATAACTGCAACATATAATATGGAACATATTTATCAAAATAATAAATACTATGAAAAAAGCAGTCATTGACCCACAAAAGCATACTGATATAACACAATATACTTTATTAAATAACACAAATGTGTCTATGTTAAAAAAACAGGCTATTATACCAATGGCACATATATTAAATGCAAAGACAATGTCTTAAAATAGCAAAAGATAATATAAAACTAACGTATAAAGAAACACAATGTTTTTTTTAATAAAATGCAAAGTGGATGCCTAAAGAATATCCTTGAAACATCTAATAAACTTGTACACATTAACATATTATAGGACATTCTAAAATTACAATTTTAAATGAGATAAAATAAATCCCATTTATAATAAAAGGAAACCTGATTGATTAATTAGATTCTTACTAAATACAACTTCCTACCCATCAGATTCATAATGGATACAGATTTAAACAATAAAGCAGCTATATGTATATAGTCTTTTACACATTCATCTAACAAAATACAGTGACCAAATAAACATAGTTCTATACGTATTTAAAATACTTACTTAGCATACGGTTAAGTATAGCACCCTAGACAAAGAAGAGGAAGAAAATGATTTATGTTCATATGTCCTGTGATCCATAGAAGCAAATCAATCATGTGTTTATCTGATTACTGAGAATATGCATATAAGTAAAAAGAAACATTTCCATCTACACCTAAGAGACAGGCTAGTGTTGCAAAGGGTTTCTTAAACTCCCTTAATTTCCAATTGATAATTTTATTGGGAAAGTACACTAAGTAACTACTTTTTAAAACTAACCAAAATAAGTTAAGTGTACCTCATATATATATATATATATATATATAAAATTTATAGCTAGATGATCAGCTAAATTTCAGGAAGAACAGAAATCCATAACATGGGACTTGAAAAGTGATGTACATGTATTATAACTAGGATGATCCATAATCATAGCTATTTTTTATGTCCATGAACATTTGATTTAGATCCCTTTCAAGTCTATATGGAGTAAAACAAAACTGACTCTGAAAATGTACACTATTACATTGGTTCACTTATAAAAAGAAACACACACACAATTAAGTATCAAGAGAACTGTGGGTTGGATTTTCTTCCTTTTTCATCACTTCTATGTAAAAATTCTATAGAAGAATCATCAAAAGATTGTATTTGAATATAAGATTACTTACACAAAATCTTTCTAGCAGTTAGAACACCTACACAAAGGTATTATTAACCAGTAGTAATAGACTCTTTTATTGAACGGTAGCCAATTATTTCAATTATTCATTTTAGCAGATGGAGAAAATGCAGGTTTGTGTCCCATGAGTTAAATCACCTCTAAAATAATACAAGCTTGCACGAAATTCTGCATTCTACCAATATTAGAATAACACTTAATATCAATAAAGGCAAACTTTATTCCTTTTTACAACACTTTTAGTGCAAATAACCTATATGAGCATTTTCTAAATAATTAGAAAACATCTATTATAACATATTTCACATATAATGACTAATATGGAGTTCTTGAACATATTTTTATTAATGCCACTAAGACTTCCATCACATGCAATAATGAATGAATGAGTGGTAGGAAACACAAAAATATCCTTTACACATTTAAGTATATTAATTGGAAAAAACATTTGGATAATTATTGAAATCCAAATTAATTTTTAATTTCACTTAAATAATGGGGTTAATTCAGCTTGCTACATCTGCATCAGCCAAGTTATAAGATTAAAAGTGAAAGGAAAAAAATAAAACATGAAACAAAAAAGTTCATATGAAAATGCACAATAAGGTCAAGTTCCTCTTCACAGCACGAGAGAACGATGAGACATTTTCATACCTGAAACACGTCTGCTTCGTTCTTTAATAAACTGATCTCCATCTGCTCATGCCCTTGGAAATCTTTCAGCAGTAAAACCTGCTGTGCTCAAGTCCCACATAACTTTGTATTTCCCTGCTCATAATTAACTAATTATTCTCTAATCAATAGTGTAGATCTTGACTTTACAACGTATATTAGATAAATGACATAATGGCTGGGGGTCAATCTCATTTTATTTACAAAGCCCAGCACGAGCATCCAACTTCATTATATGTTATGTACCTGAACAGCAGTGAATCTTATCAGCAGGCCTACAGAAAGTCTTAAGACTGAGTACTGGACAAAGAGGCCTACATTTTTATTAAATTAAAAAAAAAAGAAGTATTTGCAAAGCATGTCCAGATCAGAAATATTTTTAATCACAATCCTTAGTGTTATGTAAACTGACAAAAGTGCTGACTCAGACAAGTAGGAAAAAATTTCTGCCTTCATATATCATGCAACTCTAAAGCTGAGTCTCTTAAACAAGTTTTAATTGTTGAAATGATTCCAGAAATTTTAAAGAAAAATTAATGATGTCAATATATCATTCTGCTGCAGAGTCCTTCTGAATTCCTTGAAAAGATTTTGGTGAAATATTAATAAAATATTCCCATACTGAGAAACAAGTGAAGCAGTGGTAAGTTTTGTCAAATAATGAATATTAAGCGTTTAAAAATAGTGATCTCTTTAAGTGTATGATGTAAAAACAGGGAAATAGGATAGTGAGTGTGAATATTCTTATTATTTATTAGTCATCAGTCTATTTTTACTATTAAAAATGCAAAATCAGATAAACACTCAAACACATGAATAACAATGATATATAAATGATAAAAAAATTTCATTTACAAACTTAAAATGGATAAAGGTTAAGGCTAATTTCCGCTTTCATGTTAAACATAATCCTAATTTCAAATTTTAACAAAGTTACTATGGACAAAGACTATGTGCCTTGATTCATTCTGTGCCTAAAATACTGCGATCTCCATAACAGGTATAAAATAAACACCTATTTAATTGAACTTATGTATAATAAAGAAGTTATACTGCATGTGTTGTAAACAGAATTACCACAATCTCTTTTTCCTAGAAATAAATATTTTTGAAAATTTAAGGGCCCTTTAATGAGATTAAAGCCACTTTCAATCAATCGATGTCAAGCACAACGCCATGATTCTTTTAAAAAATATTATATACAAATGGTTGTCAAAGGATGTCCCTGGCCAGCAGCAGCATCATCACTTGGGAACTTGTTAGAGAAGCAAATTTTCTGGCCTCATCTCAGAGCCACTTAATCAGGAACTGCATGGAGAAGGAGGAGGGAGTAAAATGCAGAGGACTAAAAGAAGACGGGTGGTATGTGAGCAATCTGCTTTTAAACAAACTCTCCCTGTGATTCTGATGTCCTACAAAGTTTCAGAACCACTGCTATATACTGTCATGTCATTCTTCTTGTATCTCAGAGATATTTATTTTACCCCTTGATATTTCAGTATTTTTTTCCTTTCCCTATTATGAGACAATGAACCATCATTCACTTGTTTGGCTGTTTCTCTTATATATGTCTGTCAAATATGAACAGTTTAGTGTATATTCCCTTAAGTACACACATACTACTATCTCCTTTGAATAACAACTGGACCAACTTCAGAAAAGGGTTAATTCTGCTCCCTGGAAATATAAGAGTGTCTAGGAGATTATTAGGAAAACTGTTTTATCCTATTCTATTCAAAAGTTCTACTCCAAATACAGGTTTGTAGGAAAAATGATCTTATGAATTCTGTGTTTTACATTTTTATATTTATATTTGTGATCTGTGACCAAGATTCTTAGGGCTAGCACCAAATATGGAACAGGATATCTACCACAGAAGTATAAAGTAAGACAGAGAATGAAGACAATATGTTATTACAAACAGAAAAAGGTGGAAAGGATTTTGATAGACAGTGTGACATCAAAAGCATAAGACTTATTAATTATTTTTTCAAAATAAAAAGTCTAAAATAAAATGACCATTAATAATTTCTCATCATATATCAAAGGAGGATCAGGTCCCAATGCATTAGCAATTTCTTTTTTAAGGAAATGGAAATCTGCCATTTTTCTTAAAATCAGCTAAAATTCAGCAACAGTAATCATTACCAACTTTTTCTTAAGATTATACAGCAATAAATAGTGAGTCCTTCTCCTAAGGAAAAAAAAAGCCTACTGGTTTTGCTACAGGTTATTAATATTTTTCCTCCAATGTTACAAGGTCTTTCAATAAGTTGATGATCTCAGTTTATACATATTTTATATACATTCTACTTTTATTACATATCCAATAATTATGGTTCCTTAGTATAACTATAGATTACTAGCATATAGCAACTTTATACTGACACTTGCTTTTGATTATCTATAACATTTCCTACTCTACTCCTAATGTTTAAACTATTTTCAATTGCCACTATACCTGAAAAGATGTCCCAAACCACATCTATAAATCAGGTAATTCCAAGAGACGTGTTGACAATTTACATGTAAATATGCATTTCAATTTCAGCAAAGAGTCTCTTCTAAATCAGTTCAAGATGAAGTGATGAAATATTCAACATATTTCTGTCGTTGACTTAAAACTGGATCATTAAAGCTTGAAGATCAAATTTTAATTCTGCAAACCTTTGGAAAGATACAGATGTTGATGAAGATCTTTCATTTGGCAGGTTGTATAGTCAATAAGCTTTGTATCTCTCTCCTTATTTTGTAACCTCATATTTACGTTTGAGAAAAGTAAAATTAAACCCAACAGAGAAAGTTTGTATTAAGTCAGTGAAGACTCAGTAAGTTTGGTTACTAAAAATATCTAGAGATCAACACGGATACATCTTATTTATTTAAAATCTGAAGTTGTAAAAACTGCATGCTAATAATACTAGTGCTTTCACACTAGAACTAATGAGTCAAAACTAGAATGGCATATTCTTTCACAAGTTTTCATTTTTGCTGAATTAGTATAAATAAAAGTAACATTTAATATAGTCTACAGTTGTTTCCCAATGTAGCATTTCATATATGAATATATGTATTAGCTGGATGAAACAGAACAGCAGACTAGTGTAATGCATTGTCTTTCTTATTTGATACTAGATTTGTTCAACAACAATGAGTAGCACATTGCATGTAAGTCCCACAGGCTTCCACACTCTTTAGTAAGTCCAAACACTGTATATCATTTGCCAAAAAAGCAAGAGGGGAAGACATTACTTAATCGACAATTCTGACAAGACATTATCTAGTAGTTTTCAACAATGTACATATCAAATGTTTCTGATTTTAAAAAAAAGTTGGAGGGAAAAAAGAGAAAAAAAAAAAAATCCATAGAGGCAAAGTAACTGCCTTGTCAGTCCAAGTAACAAATCAATCAATTACATTCTATTCAAACCTGACAAGCAAAGGCAACTTTTTGCAGTGATAAGCTTATGGGAAGGACAAGATAGCTGTTCTCCTTTACTTTATGTACTCTATTGAGAGGGTAATCCACATTTTAAAAATCACACTTATAAAAGAGGTTTCCAGGACTGCCTCCGAGGATGAGCTGTGGCAGAGTTGGGTCTCATGAAGGGTATCTACACAGTAAAGTGATAAGAAAAGAACATTAACATTTAAGGATCACAGAAGATCTGTACTATGTCTTATGAAACACACTAACAATAACCATGGTAGATTCAAATAACATATGATCTGGTCCAAAGAGACAGATGCCCTGAATCTAAATGCCACGATCTTGCAAAGGTTTTTACTAGTTAAACTGGAACTATTCTATCATTAGAAACACTGAGTAGCCTCTTGTATTACTCGTATTACTTTTAGTTGTCAAAGTAAACCTTACTAAACAAAAAAAAGAAAGCATAAAAATGATGAGGGGCTTGCATTTATACAAGCAAATATGTAGTTCAATCAGTAAATGTTTTAAAAATAGCAGTTTGCTATTTTCTCATCAAATATAGCAATTTAATAATGTTTGAGAAAGCATGCAACTATGCTAAAAACAAGTGCACATAATCAGTACAGTACAGGACTGGTTCTACTCAAGTAGAGTGTCTCAGGGAGGAAATTTTCAGATGATTCTTACTCCCTGGGCTTCCACTGCCTTCTTTTATAAAAGACTATATTGGAAATGCTTTGTTACAATTATGAAAAGTATATCCCTAACTAGCTATTTGAGTAGATCTGTGCAACAAGTGACAGAATACATGTCATTATAAAGACCTGGCATTGATTATAAATACACTAATTTTGGCCAAACTTCAAAAGTCATTCATTTGTATTTATTTTCAAAACTTTCATTGTTTCTTGTATTTACTTCCCTATCAATAAATTTTCTGAGTAATTTTAGATGCCTAGCAATTTGAGGTAACTTTTTTGATTGTGGTAAACAAAATTTTATCATTCTCTTCAGATATTTACATCTGTGTATATGAGGTGAAATTGCCAACTAGTCACACATCACAGAAAAAGTTCATTTCAATATTTAGTAGAGAGATGTGTTTAATGCTTCTAAGTTCTACTGAGAAAAAGAAAGTGAAAAGTGGCACAATCACAGACAAAGTGCTACTGAAGAACTACCATGTCAAACTGAATAACCTCCAAAGCAAGGAAAAACAAAACTGTACAAGAAAAAAAGAATATAACATGAAACATAGTTTTCAGAGAAATGTACGTGTCAACATATGAGAAGTAAACAGAATGAACAGAAGTCACTCACTGAATAACAAGGAAACAGACAGGAAGAGCTGAATTCCCTTGTTGAATAGTCACATGTGCTAACTTCTCTCAGCATTTCAGTCTGCAAGTGATGAGCTTTAAGCACATTCTAAACCTGATATTCTGAGAAATGCTTTGTCAGCAAGTTAAGCACTACTACATAAGCATAATGAAAGAGGAAGCGACCACATCATTTATCACAGAAGTACATTTAACTTGAACTTATATGCAAATACAATAGAGACTAGCAGACAACCCAAAGATGTATTTGTACTTAACACTGATAGGAATTTGAAAATAGAAACACTAGATATCATAGAAATCTGCTTTAAATTCTAATTAAATCTAGATTTAACTTTGAAAACACTAAAAAGCTATCACTAATATTCTTCCACTCTAAAATTTCACTTAATTTCCAGAATAAGCAATATGACTTATCCTGTGTGCTACCTTCCTAGGACAGAAGACTACTACGTGGTCTTTTAAATCAGAGGTCAAGTCTTGACTTTGTATTTATTCCATGTGCTTCTAATAAGTTTACTTACAAATTAATGTAGAAAAAAAGGGAATTATATATTTTCAAAGGGCTTCCCTGAGGCAAGCTTCTTGTATAGTTGGAATTGCTGACCAAGAAGAAACATCTACTTTTGCCCCAATGAAGGCAAATATGCTAAAGAAGCATTTGTCTGGTCAGCAGTATGCCTAATGATTAGAGCATTCGCCAACACATTCAAGACCGACTAAACTCAAAACTAATTCCACTACTTCCTGTTCTACCTATTGTGTGGCCTTGAACAAGTTAAAACTTCTCAGTTTCCTGAGTCATAACCTAGGGGTAAAATGAATATCTGTCTAATGGAGTTGCCTTGAGGATTACATGAGATAAACTATGGAAAACACTAGCACTTTGGCCCTTAATAAACACTCTATAAACTAATATAAAACTAAATACTCAGCAACTAACACGAACAATATTAGATTTATCAAACCCTATAGTAGTATGTGTATTGGAAAGGAAGAAACTATATTCTAATAACAATTTATATAACACAGTTTCAATATATCTTTGGAACAATTTATACTTCATAGTGCTTAATGTCTCTGTACCTCAATTATCCAACCTCTAAAATGGAGATGTCCACACCTCATATGACTGCTGTTAAAAACTGAATGAGATAATACATTCAGACAGCAGAGAAGAGGATCTGGGATATAGTAAGCATTATTTTAACACTAGCATTATTTTAATCTCTAGTTAATAAAGACTTTGGGGTTCAATTATTAATAAAATGTTAAAATATCATTTTCTTATATATGATTATCTATACTTCAAAATCCATCAGCTCCAACATTCATAGCCTATCTACAAATTCTAATTCCAATTACTATGTCTATTCCATATGTCCAAAACTATACAAATCTATACAAACAATACAAATCAAAACCTTGTTACAAGAGAACAGATGAAACGGGATGTTTGATTAAAAAAAAGAAAAAGAAAAATCAGAAAACAATATAGTTGGTTTCTAACACTAGAAGTTAGATAATGTTTGTTTTATATGATTCTAACGATTGAAACTGTCAAGAAGAGATACCTTAGCTGACTTGGAGAAGGAAACTGCCAGTGATCAGAGCAGCCTCTAGAGGGAATGGGTGACTTATATACTTCTATCCTGGCAGGGGCTCTTTGCCTGTTACTTAAGTAGTGATACTGAGCAGATGACTCAAGTGCCAAATTGACAGTGAGATCCTTTTCAGAACTGTATAGGATTTGTTTTGAAATTACTATGAGTTACAAAATCTGGGAAAAAAATGAGGTTAAGACCTTCATTTTATAGATAAGAAAATGACTATAATGGTAACATAATTCAAGGTCATTCATCTAGCCAGTAGCAGAGCTGTGGGTGTAATACCAGTCTTCCTAAATAACTGAATAAACCCTTTGATGTATAAGTTAACAATATTAACACGTTGCAGTAAATAATGAGCATAAAATTACAAAAAATAAATTTTACTGAAAAATAAATGCATGAAATGAGAAATATTTCACTGCTATATATGATAAAAATTATAATGTTTACTACTCTAAAATTGCATACTCCAGAAATACCACACTTCACTATGTAATTAATGGTTACCATGTTCAGGCTTCTGTTTTTTTTACAATTTACTTGTCTATAATGCATTTATTTTAGAAAGAAAATTTAAAAATTCAAACACAGATAACAAAAATATTTATAAATCATACTAAGTTACTTGAAGGTTTAATGGTTTAATATAGATTTGAAAATCAATGAATGTCATCATTGAATACTAAATGTGTAAGGCAGGTTAGCCACTTTCCATGTCTAATAAAATCATCAAATGAGCTTAATTATAATGGAAAAAATATATATATTTTCTTTTCAACCCAAATTTTATCAGAATACTATTCTAGTAAGAAAGATTCAGTGGCAGCTGGTCTATCTCCATTATCCAATTACAAATATTTTGAACATTAAATATCCCTTTCCCAATTTTTACTAACAGAAGAGCATTCTTAAAAAGAACTTTCAAGTATAGTTTCCTTCACAAGACTCAGTTTATTTTTGAATTTCCTCTTTAGAATCTAATCTCTTCATGATGTATTATACAGCATCAGTTTGGTTCTAAAGACATTAACTTTAACCACTGATCATTGTTTTTTATAAAGCTAGGTCTAAGGCACAAAGGCAATATCCTTAGTGTTAGGGATGGCTAAGTAACTCCTAAGAAGAGTAGTATAGAGCATTCAATTTAAAGTTTTAGACCCTTTTACCCTAAATGATTCAGCAAATGTTCAAGACAACCTTGGAGTGGTGCTATTTGGAGAACAAACAGCTGGGTTCAGGAGAAAATGAGGAAGCAGGAGAACCTGTGGCCTGCTCAGACAGGGAGGATTCTGGTGGACTTCCTTCAGTGACTGGAGTTCAGGTTTAGGTCATTTAATCAGGCAAGGAATAAACCAGAAAGTTGGAGGAATCAACATATATTAGACCTAAAGAATGCAGTTATACCAGCTTTACTAGCAATAAAAAAACGTGGACAGCCAAGGCAAACAGAGTGGAATCCAAGGAGGCCTCACTGGAAGTGAGAAACACAGACAGGAAAAAAGAGGAAACAATGAAGAAGCTCAAGTGTACAGAATAACATAGTAGAGAACAGTGCAGACATCATAAGCCAGCCAAAAAAATGGGAAAGGAAAGAAATGGGGAGAGTTTGGTTTAATACACCCCTTTCTTCCTTGCCTTCTCCTTTTTGGCTAATTATCTGCTGTAACCACTGGTGTGGACTTATGTCCCCCGAACGTACTGAATCCTTTACATTTATTTTTCCATCAGTCTAAGTTCGAGGCCCCCAAACTGGTCATTCATCACACAGGCCACCACAATATCAACCTCATAAAAGTACTATTCTCCCTGTTATCTCCAACCTTCAGTGAATGCCCATTGTGTGTGCTTAAGTGCTTAGTCGCCTCAGTAGTGTCTGACTCTTTTGGACCCCATGGGCTGCTGCCCACCAGGCTCCTCTGTCCACGAGATTGTCCAGGCAAGAATACTGGAGTGAGTTGCCATGTCCTCCTCCAGGGGATCTTCCTAACCCAGGGATCAAACCCACATCTCTTATGTCTCCTGCATGGGCAGGCAGCTTCTTTACCCTACTCTCCAAATCTTTAGCCTGAATCCAGTCCCCAATCTACCTTCAATCTACATCACAAATGGCTCCAAGGATCCCATTCTATGTCTTTCAATTCAGTTCAGTTGCATCTGACTCTTTGAGACCCACGGACTGCAGTATGCCAGGCCTTCCTGTCCATCACCAACTCCCGGAGTTTACTCAAACTCATGTCCATCGAGTAGGTGATGCCATCCAACCATCTCATCCTCTGTCGTCCCCTTCTCCTCCCACCTCTAGTCTTTCCCAACATCACGGTCTTTTCATATGAATCTGTTCTTTGTATCAGGTGGCCAAGTACTGGAGTTTCAGCTTCAACATCAGTCCTTCCAATGAATATTCAGGACTGATTTCCTTTAGGATGGACTGACTGGATCTCCTTGGACTCTCAAGTCTTCTCCAACACCACAGTTCAAAAGCATCAATTCTTTGGTGCTCAGCTTTCTTTAGAGTCCAACTCTCACATCCATACATGACTACTGGAAAAACCATAGCCTTGACTAGATGGACCCTTGTTGGCAAAGTAATGTCTCTGCTTTTTAATATGCTGTCTAGGTTGGTCATAACTTTCCTTCCAAGGAGTTAGCATCTTTTAATTTCATGGCTGCAGTCACCATCTGCAGTGATTTTCGAGCCCCCCAAAATAAAGTCTGTTACTGTTTCTGTTGTTTCCCCATTTATTTGCCATGGAGTGATGGGACCAGATGCCATGATCTTAGTTTTCTAAATATTGAGTTTTAAGCCACCTTTTTCACTCTCCTCTTTCACTTTCATAAAGAGGCTCTTTGGTTCTTTGCCTTCTGCCATAAGTGTGGTGTCATCTGCATATCTGAGGTCATTGATATTTCTCCCACCAATCTTGATTCCAACTTGTGCTTCATCCAGTCCAGCATTTCTCATGATGTGCTTTATGTCTTTAATCATATTCATTCTCTTCAAGGATCTGGTACCTCCTATCTCAATCTTCTGAAACCTGCTCATACTTCAAGATCCAACTCAAATGTCACCTTCGTGTATATGGAAATTTCTCCCTCATCCTTTTACAAACATCCCCATTCCTATATAAAGTCTTATGCCTTTATATATCTTCCAAATGACAATTTGATGAATAAATAAATGGATTTTAATTTCCTTAATATTAACTAGATTAGAAAATAAATTTGATGAGACTAAAATAGGACTCTTATTAAAAGAACTGGAGGGAAACAGATTCCATAATTTCTTTAGAAACGAAAGCTTCAAAAGCACAATCAAAAAATTTTTTTGGTCAGAGTGCTTAATATACTCATTATTATAAGAAACTCAACTTTACTTTTTAAGTGATCTACATTTAAAGGCCACTTCACAATAAGGTCCTTGATATAAGCAGGCAATTTTAAAAATTTTTTAATAATTGACTCAAATGAGTAACTGACAAAAGAAATGGGTCTGGAAGATTTCAGTCACTTAAAAAGCAAGTTACTGACATGTAATTTCTCTTGGATGTGACTGAATCCAATTTAGTCTTTCCTAGGCCTATTTTCCTTGTGCAGCAGGGTCTGTGTCCATCTGATTTACTGAGCATCTACAGAGATGACCTAACAAGTTTCATTCAAAGCAGAATTCTTCCTCTACTTGCTATTATCTGGAGAGAACACACTTAAAGTTACTTTCATGTAGTTGAATCTATCAATTCTCACAGTATTCAACTGGCTAAATCACACTTAGGACACTTCAGAGCATGGGCTTCATGTATTATCTATGTACCAAAAAATGAAACACACACACAGAGAATGCATGAACAATTTTATACTAAAGTTAAGTCATAATCACTTTTTTAATAGTATAGTTAGAAGGTAATAATTACCTTCACTTTTCTCAAATTTGCCAAAGTATTTTAGGAAAACAGACAAACATTAAGTACCTCATTAAAAATTGTTTGTGGAGTTCTGATATTCAACTTTTAAAGAAACCATGGAGTATTCAGATAAGGGTCAAAGGAAAGTCATAAGGAATTATATAACTGATATAGTATATCTGAGAGAAAGGCTGAGGAAACTGAGGTATTTACTTCCTTTTTTTTTTTCTAAATTTTTCACTTTAATTCAGCAACGAATTAAAATAACAGTATAGTAAAACAAAACTTTTATTAAATAACAACATGCCCTTGCCTAACATAAATTAAATATCAAAACAAGCAATTTGGGCAAATGAAAGGAGGTACTGAACCCAGTGGTTCAGTCTTAGGTAAAGAATCCTCGACAAGCAGCAGATGCAGGTTTCATCCCTGAGTTGCGAAGAGACCCTGGAGAAGGAAATGGCAACCCACTCCAATATTCTTGCTGGGAAATCCCACTGTTTTAGAAACAGGTAATAAACTCTGGAATTGACAGTTTAATTTTCAGATAATCATAATACATGCAAGGGAACAAAGATCCCAAGAAATTTTTCTCTGTCTCTTTAATGTGCACGGTTTTAAATGAAAAAAATCCAATTTAACAGTAAATGAACCTTTTGAACACTTATTGTGTTCTAGTTTCTAACTCTAGTTCTACTAATAAATTTAATGTATATAAAAACTGTAATTGATAAAAATAAAAAATCAAGAAGAAAACAATCGAATTCCAAATCAAACTCTCTCTCTCTTTTTTTTTTTTTTTTTTGGCCAAGCTGCATAGCTTGCAGGATTTTAGTTTCCTGACCAAGGATTAAACCTGAGCCAAAGCCAGGAAAGCACCAAGTTTTAATCACTGGACTGCCAGGGAATTTCCCAAAATTTAATTCTAAGAGTACTATAGGGTAGGCAATGAGGTGTAAAGGAAGCAATGTTATGTATATTTCATGCACATATGTGCTTATATTCATTTATATAGAGAGTAAGTTATTACTTACCAGTAAAAAAAAAAAAGAGGTTTAATGAGACTTAAAAGTTTGCCCATTGTTAACATGTCTATCTGATATTAATAAATCACACAGTTACCAAAAATTGTTTTCAGGGATTTTTAAGATGGCCAAACCAACATCAGAACAAGAAGATCTAAGAAGTTTTCAAAGTGAGCAATTTTATATATGGGATATAATACTTCTTCTATAATGGATGCCAAATTTAAAAAGATGTGACTGCGAAGATTAGAGCTCAAAAAATGTATGAAGAATTAAACTTTTTGTACCATTTACATTCAAGTGACCAGACTAAATCAATAAAATGTCACAAAGTAGCTACTGTTACAAAAGGGAAATATGGAAACTCAATGACGTACAGTGACACAACACTGCAAAAGATTTAGTATTTCCAGTAAGTACTTAAACAATGAAAAGACTTGTGCAGTTAATCCAGATGGAGTTATATTCTCCAAAATTAAAATAACCTAAAATAATCAACAGTCCAGATACTAGAATAAAAGTATTAAAAAGTATAAACGTTTTATTTAAACTAATAATATTGTTTGTAAGGCATGTAAAGACACAACTGTGCACTATAATAGTGTCTTTATAAAGAGTAGGATTATTATAAGAAGTTAATAATAGAACCTGTAGAAAGAGTTTGATAATGAACACTGAAGTCAAGAAGTCTGGGTTCTAAGTCTAACTCACACTAACCAAGTGATCTCTTAAAAACTATCCGTCCAAATAATCACAGAAAGATTACAGTATGCCAAGTTTTATTCTGGCACTTGAGATAAAAGTATAACTCTTCCATTAAATTCACAGTCTGATGGAGGGTCAAGTGAACTGAAGTGTTAAGACTCTATACAGGAGAGATTTAATACAAAGTAAAAAGCATTATTAGCACATAGGCCTGCAACAAATGGTCAATAAAATATATTAGGTACATAGACTATCTTTGCTTGATTAGTATGAGAGAGGAGGCTAAGGAAAGGATTAACAAGAGAAAACACCAACAAGATTAAAGCAAGTGTTACAAAGTAAGTAGAAATTTATCAGGGAGAGAATATGTGGAATAAAATTTGAAGACATACAGAGGAGTTCTTTGAAAGAGTATATCAGAAAAATGTTTTGCTGGCATTTGGCTATACTATTCAGAAACTAAGTGGAGAGTCTGGCTAGAAATAAAAATTTGGGAGTATTCAGAATTAAAAGAAAGAAAACATCAAAGATGAGATCACCAAGGACTGTGTAGAATGAAAAAAAAGAAATTTGGACAGAGGTTTAGGAAGAGCAACAAGTGTAAAGGTAGAGATGTCCACAATAGGACTACCGAGAGAGATGGACATGAACTTGGGCAAACTGCAGATGGTGAGTGGCAGGGAAGCCTGGCGTGCTGCAGTCCATGGGGCTGCAAAGAGTCAGACATGACTCAGCGACTGAACAACAACAGCAACAATCCAGAGAGATAGGAGAATATCTAAGAGAATGGCATGATTTGAAAGATAAAGGAAAGGAATCAACTGAGAAATTGAAGATAACTACAGAAGAGTAGGAAATAATCTGGAGAAAGCAATGGCACCCCACTCCAGTACTGTTGCCTGGAAAATCCCATGGATGGAGGAGCCTGGTGGGCTGCAGTCCATGGGGTCGCTAAGAGTCGGACACGACTGAGTGACTTCATTTTCACTTTTCACTTTCATGCATTGGAGAAGGAAATGGCAACCCACTCCAGTGTTCCTGCCTGCAGAATCCCAGGGATGGGGGAGCCTGGCGGGCTGCCGTCTATGGGGTCGCACAGAATTGGACACGACTGAAGCAACTTAGCAGCAGCAGGAAATAATCAGAGTCATGACGAATGGGATCCAGGGGCCACTGGTAGACATGATAGTTTCAGAAGGAAAAGGGAACACTCTTCTACTATACTGTTATGAAAAGAGAGGAGAGGGTGGTGGAAGAAGCCTATGGATGCTTCCGTGTCAGAAAGTTTAGGGATTTCTGTCTGACGGTTTCTGTTTTCTATGTGAAGCAGGAGACAAGGTCATTTGATAAATATGAAGCAAGAGAAAAGGTGATGAGATAAGGAGCATGAGAAGAATAGAAACAGGCGGGCTCAGAAATGAAAGTTCAAGCTGACTAGGAAAATATGGAAGGACTGCCAGATAACACTGAGGGCCTAATTTATAATAATCAGGTATGTTAAAAAAATATACATATGCACCAATTAGTGATTTATTTATACTCTAGTATACATATACTTCGGAGAAGGCAATGGCACCCCACTCCAGTACTCTTGCCTGGAAAGTCCCATGGACCGAGGAGCCAGGTGGGCTGCAGTCCATGGGGTTGCTAAGAGTAGGACACAACTGAGTGACTTCACTTTCACTTTTCACTTTCATACATTGCAGAAGGCAATGGCAACCCACTCCAGTGTTCTTGCCTGGAGAATCCCAGGGATAGGGGAGCCTGGTAGGCTACAGTCCATGGGGTGGGGAAGAGTCAGACACGACTGAGCGACTTCACTTTCACTTTTCACTTTCATGCACTGGAGGAAATGGCAACCCACTCCAGTGTTCTTGCCTGGAGAATCCCAGGGACGGCAGAGCCTGGTGGGCTGCCGTCTATGGGGTCGCAGAGAGTCGGACACGACTGAACCAACTTAGCAGCAGCAGCAGCCTTTGTGTGTGTGTAGTCAATTAGGACTGTATTTTAAAGTGTAACACCGAGGAAACCAGAATCAAAAGAGACACGTGTATCCCAATGTCTATCGCAGCACTGTTTATAATGGCCAGGACATGGTAGCAACCTAGATGTCCATCAGCAGACAAACGGATAAGAAAGCTGTGGTACATATACACAATGGAGTATTACTCAGCCATTAAAAAGAATACATTTGAATCAGTTCTAATGAGATGGATGAAACAGGAGCCTATTATACAGAGTGAAGTAAGCCAGAAAGAAAACACCAATAGCAGTATACTAACGAATATATATGGAATTTAGAAAGATGGTAACAATAACCCTGTATGCAAGACAGCAAAAGACACACAGATGTACAGAACAGTCTTTTGGACTCTGTGGGAGAGGGCGAGGGTGGGATGATTTGGGAGAATGGCATTGAACAATGTGTATTATCATATGTGAAACGAATTGCCAATCCAGGTTCGACGCATGATACAGGATGCTTGGGGCTGGTGCACTGGGATGACCCAGAGGGATGGGATGGGGAGGGAGGTGGGAGGGGGGTTCAGGATGGGGAACACGTGTATACCTGTGGTGGATTCATGTTGATGTATGGCAAAACCAATACAGTATTGTAAAGTAATTAGCCTCCAATTAAAATAAATAAATAAAGTGTGAGTAATTTAAAATTTTGTAAAAATTTTTTAATGTTTTACTCACAATCCTACCATACTAAAAAAAATAGCATGCTTATTTCTTGCTCCCTTCCAATCTCTAGGTATCTGTTATGTAACAACTGAGGAGCATATACTTATATTCTAAAACAGCTTTCTTCATTCCCATGTAATTATCTTGTAATCTATAAATGATACATATTTTTTGTTCTACTAATTTGCTATACTTATTCCCCTCCTATACCATGTTTAAGCTGCTTTTATTCTGGGATTTGTGTGTTTTGAGTATGGATAATTTTATTACTATTAATATGGCCATAAATATTCTTTAAATACTTTTCTTTGAATATTTCCTTGTGATGGAATCCAAAGAGGAAGGTTATCATGATGAAACTAAGAGCACGTATAAAGCTAGCACAACTAAAATAGGACAAAATTAAAATTTTCTTCACCTCAAAACAAAAAAGTAGAATTACATATAAAACATACAATATTTATAATTTAGACACTTTTAAATGCTTGAAAATAACAAATACTGTTATTCTTATTGTCAGTGTTTGAATCACTTGACAATTTGTAAAATAGTCGTTAGAAAATAGACTATTGTGTGTATATATCTGGGTGTCTGTGTAACCAATACAAATTTCTTTCTAAAGTTAATAACAATGATGATTTTACAAAGTTAAATGTTATACTGAAGGAAGCAAGCAGTATTCTACCAGAAGTTAAAACTTAAAGAATTATGTTCTACAAACAGTAATTACCCTGAATGACTTTAAAGATGTATGTTTTATTTTTTCACTTTTGCTTTTGTTTCCATTTAACTTCCAGAAATCATAATTTTCCTAAATTATTCATAGTTTCTTTTTTAATTACATATTTAAAGTGCTCAGCTAACACAGAAAAGAGTGCTAGAACCAGTCTTATGAATGTAACTATGCACGTCACGCAGGCACACACACACAAATGAAGACATTAACAGGAATGAAATAATCTAGAGATTAATTACGAAATGAGAGGCATGATAAGGGTCAGAGAGGAAGCTTATAAGCATAATCCAAGTCAGCAAGAGCCACTGAAAGGATTAACTGGATGGGGAGAGACACCCGGGACACCAATCACTGGAGCCAAACCAAAAACTATGGTACTATACCAAAGTACCTATAACAAAAAACAAAGCCAACAAAACCAAAAAAAAAAAAAAAGGGGAGGGGGCAAAGAAAGAACCTGTGTCTTTTATTGCCATGGAATTACCCCAGGAAGCCAAATTAGAAATTCTCAAACTGTTAATAATTTTTTTTCAGATTTAAATGGAAAGAAAATCCAGATTGTTACAAATTACAAAATAAAGTACAGCTTTATTTCCTCTACTCTGACTAAAACTGTATTATGACCTAGTCAGATTTAACTAAACTGACTCTGTATTGCCCAAGCAGTTAAAATTAGCAAAAACTAACAGCACACAAATTTTCAGATTAAAGAAAATTCAGATTTCAATGAGGTAGGAACTATCCTTAGAAACACCAGAGGAATGTGAAGGGTAATAAAACTCATTTAAGAATTTAAATGTATCTTAACTCATAGAACAATACAGCCATGAAGAAAAAAATGAACTGAATTACTATAAGTTACATTAAAGTATGACAAAAACTACCATCACAATCTAAATAAGGTATGAACATTTTATATATAAAAATAACATTAACTAAGCCAAGTTTCTAGTAATATCTGATGAATATTACTCTTAAAATATTAAATATGAATGACTTTAATTAAAATCTATAGATTCTCTATTCTCTTCATCTATGTAAAGGGCATACTATGTGATAAGCTTGGAGGGAGCCTGGGACTGGAAAAATTAAAATTAACTTAAATATCAATATATGGTACTGAGAGATGGGAGGGAGGTTCAAGAGGGGTGGATATATGTACACTTAAGGCTGATTCATGTTGATGTATGGCAGAAACAAACACAATAATGTAAAACAATTATCTCCCAATTAAAATTAAATAAATTTTAAAAAGATACAATTACTGAGGTTTTTTTATGTGCATAACCCTTTTTCTGGGATTTTTATTCCTTACTGTTGATTGTTTTGTCTAGACCTACACTAATAATAAAATGAAACCAACAAAACATTGTAAAGCAATTATTTCCCAATTAAAAATTAAAAAATATTTTTTAAAGATATGTTACTTACACACTAAGAATCATGAATTGACCAAGACATACAGACTAAATATAAATGATTGAGAAGTCCTCATTCCAGAGAAAAACAGGAGATCATTTTAGATAAGAGCAAGTTAAAGTTGGGGCTTCCCTGGTGGCTCAGACGGTAAAAGAATCTGTCTGTAATGTGGAAGACCTGGGTTCGATCCCTGGGTTGGGAAGATCCCCTGGAGAAGGAAATGGCAACCCACTCCAGTATTCTTACCCGGAGAGTCCCATGGACAGAGGAGCCTGGCAGGCTACAGTCCATGAGGTCACAAACAGTTGGACAGGACTGAGTGACTAAGGTAACATAAATTAAAGTTGAAGCAAGATGGCATGAAACTAAGTGAAAGTTTTAGGAAGGAGAACTAGATTATCCCAAACTGTGAATAACTGAAATGAAGATTAAAAAGACCGAGGTCAGGTGGTCAGGTGTGGAAGACCTTAGACCATGTTTTAGACTTGGGATTTACCCTTGTAACAAATGAGAAGCTCTGGACAAATTTAAGTACAACATGAACAAATTTTTTAGACAACTAGATGGAGACTGGAGACATTCAAACTACTGATGGTGCTGGTTACTATAACAGACTAAGAGGGAGTTAATGAAGGCATATAACCTCTATCTATTCATTTAATCCTCACAGTAATTCTATGAGGTAGAAACAATTACTATTCTCAGTTCATAAATGAAGAAACAGGCACAGAGATCACTGCAGATGGTAACTGCCCCCATGAAATTAAAAGATGCCTGCTCCTTGGAAGAAAAGCTATGACCAACCTAGACAGCATATTAAAAAGCAGAGACATTACTTTGCGAACAAAGGTCCATCTTGTCAAAGCTATGGTTTTTCCAGTGGTCATGTATGGGTGTGAGAGTTGGACTGTGAAGAAAGCTGAGCACCCAAGAATTGATGCTTTTGAACTGTGGTGTTGGAGAAGACTCTTGAGAGTCCCTTGGACTGCAAGGAGATCCAACCAGTCCATCCTAAAGGAAATCAGTCCTGAATATTCACTGGAAGGATTGAAGCTCCAAAATTTTGGCCACATGATTGCAAAAAACTGACTCACTAGAAAAGACTGATGCTGGGAAAGATTGAAGGCAGGAGGAGAAGGGGATGACAGAGAACGAGATGGTTGGATGGCATCACTGACTCAATGGACATAAGTTTGAGCAAGCTCTGGGAGATGGTTGAGGACAGGGAAGACTGGTGTGCTGCAGTCCATGGGGTCGCAAAGAGTTGGACACAACTGAGGGACTGAATTGAACTGAAGGCACAAAGATTATATAACTTACTCAAAGTCAAAACTAATAACTGTTGGTGGAGAATTTGAACCCAAATAATTTGGGCCCCAGACACAAGCATTTTAACTACTGTTCTGCCACTGATAGGAACTAGAGTAAAAACAAAAGCTTTAAGAAGGAATGTTCGTCATCAATGTTATTAAATGCTGAAACAAGACCAAAAATGAAGAGTACTTAGAAAATTAAAATGCCTTTGAATTTAGCAATTCAGAATTTATCAGTGACCTCTTCAATTAAAACAATAATTTTGCCTTTGTAATCAACCACCAAACACAAATTCAATTTCCTCAAGGTCCAATCACCAAACACTATTAATAAAGTCTAAAACATTATATAAAAAGTTACAAAACTGAAAAGAAGCTTCAACAAGCTTGAAAATATGCATTCTCAATATTTAAAAAGTTACAAAATCATCTCTGAGAACTAACTGGTTTTAAATCAAAAGAATTTGACATATACTAGTAAAGCAAACTAACATTTTATATTATGGTAATACAAAAATATAAAATAAAACTATTTTTAATTGACATAGTATCTCCACAGGTCTTTAAAAATATTTCAAGCACAACTGCACATAGATCATCCAAAGGGCAAAGACAAATAACATGCACTGCCTGACTAGGTAATGTATGAGATATTAGTTGGTTATGTCATAACAACACATATTAGTTTCTTCAGACATAAATATCATAACATATAAAAATTAAAAGTTCAGTTTTGCCAAAAGTATCACTAGCAAGCAAAACATACACACACACAAAATACCTGAAAGAAAAGGCCTGTAATCTATATAAAAAATATGTGATAAAATCATTTTTAAAAAAAGAAGAAACATCTCAATAAGGAGGCACAAGATATGGAAAGACAACACATGGATGAGAAAATCCAGATGGGTAATCAATATATGAATAAATACTCAACTGCACAGTCACAAAATAAAATAAAAATGTCAATTTCTATCAACCAAATTGTCAAAAACTTACACAATAGCATCCTCACACAATTATGTATATTGGGAAATGATACAATAATATATATTAAAATGTAAAATATAAATAGAGTTTGGTCTAGCAAACTCAATTTGGGAAAGAAATCAAACAAAAAAACATGAATTTCCATTTATAAATAAATACTGATAAATTGTGGTTTATTTTATTGTACTATTTTATTGCTACTTAAAAGACTGGTTTAGTTCTATATTTACTGAAAAATTCATTATGTGTTTTCAAGTTTAAAAAAAAACAAGGGACGTTTCAGAGTAAAGCCAAAATAGCTATAAAAGAGAGAGAAGGAGGAAGCCAGCCAATATGCCCTGAATATTTTGTTTGCACTTAGAAGAAAGAAGTATGCTGATTATACACTAATTGACTATGTCTGTTACCTCAAATGGAAAGGGTTTTGAGGAAGCAGGGTAAAAATAACATTTCTCTGTACACTTATTAAGCAATTAAAAACAACATATATTGCATTAATACTTAAAAATCTGTTTAATTAACAAATATGCTCTAATCCAATATGCCAGTATCTCCAAAATAAAAGGCTATCTGTATATGCCAAACATTTATTATATTGATGGTTTTTGTTTTCCCAGGATTGTATGTGTATGTATGTATAATGTATGTATACAGTTTCTTCATGAACATGTTTACATTTTGTATTTATTTTTAACAATGTTAGAAAATATTATAATAAGTTATGCAAAATAGCACATTATAAAGTATCTTTTTTAAATCTTATTATGTAATGTTACAATCCCCCAAACAATCATAAATTGTGGTGTTTTAGGTCAAATAATTCTGCACAGAATTCTGCCACAAAAGGACTTCCCATCTTCCTGAGAATGCTCATAAAGCATCTCTTCTCTTCTGGAAAGCCTTGCTCTTTTTTTCCCTACTTGCTTAAACCTACCCATTCTTTTACAGATCCATTGGCTTTACTGGCTACCATTTTTTCTTTTTCTTTTCTTTTTTTTTTTTACAATTATCTTATTGGGCAATCCTATACTAACAGTTCCCATTATCTGAGAATTTTCAGAAAACTGATTATTTCTACATAACAAATTTCTGTGGCTTTCCGGTCATAATGACGGAGAGTTGGGAGGGACAAAGGAGGAAGGAAGAAGGGAAAGTGAAGGAGGGTAAGAGGGAGGGAAAAAAGGAAGGAAGAAAGTGAAAAAGAAAAGGAAAGCAAAAGAAAGGTGCTTGCTCAGTAAGGCATACTTTATATCACTAACAAAGTGCCAAATCATTTACAGTTGAAAACACAGGGATTTATATCCACACTGCATATTATTCTAATTAGTTCTTTTGATCTATATAATCATTTGAAGACAAAGAACTGTTGAACTCAATGTAAACCCTCCCATTCTGAGACATTTGCAAGAAAGAGCAGCAGAATTAAAGTCCATCAAGCAACTAAATACAGTCGCCAATAGAGTTCATAAAGAGTGACGGTCTCCTATTAAAGCCAGCTGGGAAAACGGGCAGATTGAGTGAGAGATTTCAAGTTAATTTCCATTTCTTTAGTTGAAATTGCACCTTTTATGAATATTCCTATAATCCTGGGGATTCAGGGGAACCAAAGTAGTGTTTAGTCAAATACTATCTGATGTATCTTTTATCAAAAGTGAGATACTAAGAAATAATGTATGTGCAAAATACATTTCCAAGGTTTTTGCTTTTGTTTTTTTAAATTATTGTGTGATGGGACCCATATCCAGGCACTCTGTATCAACTCTAAAACAGAATCCAATGCTGTACAAGTGCTACAAAATATATTTTAGAAAGTTACTCTCTCTTTCTCAGTATGTTTCCATAGGGCAAAAAAGTTTTATGTGGGACAACTTTATGACTTCATTCCCAACAGAAATGTGCCCTCTCAACGTTAACAGGCATTGATCTTTAGACCAGTGAACCTATAAAATCAGCTCTAATAATACACATCTAAAGTGACAATAAAAAGTAGGATACTTTCTGGTTACACGTAATAGGTAAGGTCTATGTAATTACTAAACAAAGCTGTCCTGATTTACTGACATGTCATTTCTGATCAAGAGTTACTAGGAAGAAAAAAGGAGAGGGGAGGACAATGGAGAAAAAAATTAACTTGAAAGAATAAACACACAGCTTTAAAGATATACTAGAACTACATGATTTGTGTATCACAGTTAACATAAAATGTAAAGGGGTAATAGTCATGTTACTAAAAAAAATTTAACTGATTTATTTTGAAAACAGATTCCTATAATAGAATTCAGTGCTTGGTCACTCTTCCCCTACATTCCTATCCTAAACTTTGGTTTCTTTTTAATGAAAAAAAGGAGTCAGCAAAACAAAATGCCACCATTAAATCATTCTGCAACATTTTGTGTCAAAAATGTAATGGGAAATGCACACATCAAGGGAAAGGTTACTGTTCTTCCAGAACATCTTTTCACTTGGTTCACGGCTCATCCTTCTATATAACCGTGCAGGCACTACTGACGGTTTTCTCTTTCGGTTTAATGTGGCATTTGAAGGATTATGGCATTTTCAGAAACCACAGTGCAGTGATTTTAGTCGTTATCTGACTGAAAGTGATACTGCGACTCAGAATAACTGCGCTGTTTATGTGCAGTGGTAAAAGTCAGCTACCAACTCTTTTCACATTATCAACCTAATTGCTGATTGTGTATTTTCTTAATAATACATGAGGTCAGTCTAGAAACTAACGCCAGAATTAGAGAAAACTCCATTTAAATGGGAGCCTGCTGTACAGTTATACTATATTTAATTTTAAATCCTATTAACTGCGTTGTTATAGAAAGAGTTAATTCAGAAATTGGTAATCAACTCATTTCAGTTTGGGAAAAATGTAACTGAAACTGTTTCACAAAAAGGGTTAAAATAAACAATTAAAAGGAATATTCTTAGAAATTAAAATGAAAAGAAACCATATATCATACATGTAAATCAATTAAGAACTATAAAGAATACAGTAAATGAGATATGCTATAAATACCCAGATAATATTTTAATCTACAAATATTTGAACAGATTACTTATATTAATATATTTAAAGATATTTTGAAAGCTCAATTTATAATATTTTATTTTATAGAATTAAGAAAATAAAAAACTTTTTAAATTGAAAGAAAACAGTTTCTACTATAAACTATTTCTCACAAACTATTTCTACATCTCAATTAGTGAAAAATGAAAAGAGGCTGCCTTAAAATTAACTCATATGCTTCTGGTAAGCTATGACCTATAAAATGTATAACTGACAACAAAATTAGAAAAATAATATGGATTAATACAATAAAAAACACCACTGTTGGTGGGAGATTTGTGCTGTAAATTGTTCAAAATCCCAGACTGCTGGGTATTTTTCATTTCTGAATTTCCTTCTCTTTTCCTTTAGTCTATGATATAATGAAATCACAGAATGTGAAAATTAAAAGGTATCTTCAAATATATCTAATACATTGCTTAATTTATGAATGAGACAGATGGTTTCCAGAAAAGCTGTCTGCATCCTCAAGGCAACACAGTCTTCAAACTCTTAGTGTTAATCCTATACCCTCCACCATCATTTTGCCTGGTTAGTTATCTAATGAAGTTTTCAAGTGAGGTTCATTTTTTTGAGCCTATTAAGATAAACATTCAAGGCACTTTTACTGCCAAAGAGAGACTGTCCTTAATAAGCAAGAAAATTATATTCCTGGTTTTCCTAATTAACAATTTCTTCATATATGTTAACAGCATTATGTGGAAAATTAGAGCTGTAATAATGACATATACCACATCTAAATAATAAGTGAATAGGGTGAAATTAAGGGAAAAATGAAGTTTGATAACTTACTTTTATCCTTATTCAAAAATAAAGATAGAAATACAAAAACATTTGTTCAAATACAACAATGTTGTATCTAATACACACATTCACACATGTACATTTTAAAACCTGAACAAGATCACCCTAAGGTTAAAGAATTCTGAGGTTATGTATTTCTGAGATGTAAGTCTCAGTTTTACGTATGCTAAAGAATCAACTAAGTGATGCAAAACTTCCCAAGTGGGGAACATATTAACATTTATTTTATGAAGATTCTGAAATGACAATGTTCTTATTTGCTCACTGAATTTCAAAGGACCACAATTCTTTGTCTACTAACTTGTATTGTTCTACTCATTTAAATAATCTCTCTTCTCAAAAACAAAACCCTCAGATCACAGGTAATTAAGAGGCTGACTACAACAGAGGTAAATCTGCTATTCAAATTTAATCTACCAAATGCAAATATACTGCACTTGGGATCTTTTTTTTTTTTCCCCACAACTGGTGGTTATTACAAATACTCACCTCTCTAAAATTTCACATCATTGTGCCTATAAACTCAAGGTTTCTTCAGTCTATTATTAGAATGATGCTGTTGTATTCTTCAAGACAACACAGAGGGACTACAAAAGCATTTAGTAAACAGATGACCACAATTAAAATGATGAGTGACCAAAAAGGTAAAGATAAGATGCATCATGCATTTTCACAAACAGCAACTTCAATTAATATATGCAACATTATGTGATTTAAGTATGTACACATATGCCATTTTAATGTGTATACATATAACATAAATACAATGTAGATATATTCATATACCCTTCAACCTGAAAGTTATTTGTAAAAGATGTAACTTGTCCATGAAAAAAGGATAGAGCATATTTCCTTAAAAACAAAAGTCCCAGAAATAAACATCTACAAAGGTCACATTTATTGAGTCCTATGCCTCTCATTTAATATAAAATACAAATGAAGAATAATGACATCTAAAGTTAAAAACAAAAAGTAGTAATTTTAATAAATCCTTTTAATATCAAAGAAAATCAAATAGTATAGTTGGAAGAATAAAGATTACAGCACTACAGTCTCAAAGAACATCAAATTTAATTAAAAAAAAAAAAAAAAAAAAACCACACCAAAATTCGAAACATCAGATATGATCCCAAAAGGGATGTCATCATTTAGCCTGAAACAAATACATTTATCAAAGGCAAGTTTTATTCTACCAGGGAGCTGAAATGTAGATTTATATTGAGTCTGTATGAGCTGAGAGCACAGACTGTTTGAATCTGAGTATCAGTTTCACTACTTTCTTTTGGAAAGTTATTTATGCCTCAGTAGCCCCATCAATTCAATGGAAGCAATACTACTGCTCACCTTATAGGGAAGCTGTAAGGACTGAATGATTCAAAATGTACATATATATATATATGGTATCTGGTCCATATAAGCATTATATAGTTTATTACAGTTGTTTACATATATAGGGTATTTACAATTCCCTAATTACTACGCCAAGCCATTTACTTCTATTTATCTCACTTAATCCTCCAACAACCTCTGGGTTAGGTACTATTGACTATGGTTATTTTACAGATAAAGAAACCAAACCACAGAGAACATAAAGGCAGAATTCCCAAATACCAGAAACAGGTTTTAAATCAGGTGGCTGGCTATAAATACCCATTTTTAATTGTTCATTATATAAAACTGTTTCCCAAAATGTAGAAAGACTCTGAAATTTAATAACATTTAGGCTTTTCATATAAATTTAGCAGGTTTGCTTTAAAAATATCCAATGTAAAATATCATGCTGAAGAAGGAATAAAATGGGATAAGTTTTTCACATACAAGATTCACTTGAATTAGAAGTATCTATTTCATTAAATTCTTTTGTTAAAGAAGAAACATATTCAATGACAGGTGTTCAAGATGGTATGGCAGGCTTTATTTAGGACCATCATGATAGATTTAGGAACCACTGCATTGCAACTTTATACTGGGGCAGAAAGACTGGGCCAAACTCTGAATACAGTATGGCCAAGAGGGAATTTATAGAAAAAGTGCATGGTGGCGATCAATGGATAGAAAATTAATAAGCGGAAATATCAGTGCTAAGGGGGTTTTGGCTAAACTGACCTGAAAGAATTTTTTCTTAAGATATGCCTGGGTGATCAGAATGGCAGAGACTGAGAAACCGGATCAGATACCTAGGGTAATCAGACATCAAGGGTGAGAGGTTCTGCTTAAACTGGCTGAGCAGGGTTCCTGCTAAAACTGGACATTATAAGAAAACATACAGATGAACTTTGGAGGAAGTTCAGTAACCTGACTAAAGTTTGGTCCAGCAAAGAATCTTTATTGCCTTTGCTAAGTCGCTTCAGTTGTGTCTGACTCTGTGTGACCCCATAGACGGCACCCACCAGGCTCCCCCATCCCTGGGATTCTCCAGGCAAGAACACTGGAGTGGGTTGCCATTTCCTTCTCCAACGCATGAAAGTGAAAAGTGAAAGTGAAGTCACTCAGTTGTGTCCGACTCTTCGTGACCCCTTTAGCACATTAAAAAAAATTTTTTTGAAGAAAAAACAACAAAAACTAATTTTATTTAATCAAACACGTGTAAAAATAATAGTAAGATAAAAAAATGGATTAGGAAAGGACTAGGCTATGAGGAACAAGTGACAGGAGAATATGTGCAGTGGTTTTCTGAGGGTGAGGGTGAGCGTGGGATATGGGATACATGGCATGTGGAATCTTCCTCCAGCCAGGGATCAAACCCATGATACCTGCATTTGGAGTGCAGAGTCTTAGCCACTGGGCCACTGGGAAAGCCCATAAGAGTAATAGGAAGATGAAAAAAATGGATCAGGAAAGCAACAGGCTATGAAGAACCAGTGCCAAGAGAATATTTGCAGTGGTTGTCTGAGGGTAGGGTGGGAGCTAGGATTGACAGTATATAGGCAGAGCCCTTTTTGAGGTAATGGAAAATTCTCTAAAATGGGACTCTATTGATAGCTGAACATTTCTATAAATTTATTAAAAATTGTAACAGTCTACATATAAAATGGGTGAATTTGTACAGTATGAAAATTAAATCTCAATATAGTTATTTAAAAAATATATATATTTGCTCTTAATCAAAGGAAGTAGGCTAGCGTACCAAGGGAACTGACTTCTTTTCCAGTCTCTTTAGCTAAATGAGAGAAAGGGCAACAAGAATGATTTCCACTCTAAGAGACTTAATCAAAAGATATATATATTCTACATAGTTACAGGATAGTCTAGAAAGAGAAAGTATGTGTTTACAGGAGAGCCTGTGAGGGAACGCAATTTAGTATAGATTTGGGAACTTGTAACATCACATGACTTCCCTGGTGGCTCAGACGGTAAGGCGTCTACCTACAATGCGGGAGACCTGGGTTCAATCCCTGGGTCAGGAAGATCTCCTGGAGAAGGAATTGACAACCCACTCCAGTACTATTGCCTGGAAAATCCCATGGATGGAGGAGATTGGTAGGCTACAGTCCGTGGGGTCGCAAAGAGTCGGACACGACTTCACTCACTCACTCAATCAACATCACATATGATTATCAGAGGTAGTCTGTTAGAGCTCAGAGATGATATAGCCTGACATCTTTTCTATTCAAATAAAAAAACAGAGACCCTCTGAGATTCAGCAACTTGCTAGAATTGGTAAGAGACAAGCCTGGACTAACTGAGGTCTTTTAATTCTCAGTGAAGTAATCATAGTCAATCAGAAAACCTTATTTACCTACCCTTTTTGTTGTTTTTTGCCACAAGAATATACTATTTTAAAGTTTGTTTTTAATAAGTAAAAATGAAAAAACAGATCAATTAAGACCTAAAGAAAAGTCTTTGCTCTCAAAGAGATGACACTATTTCACTGTATAAGGCTGAAATGCATACAGACTTAGCAGTGCATCAGTAAATAATGTAACAAAAATTTACTCTGATTAACTTCCTGTGCCATATTGTAGAAGACTGTGAGAATCATCATGAATAAATGGAAGGCCTCACTTAATCTAGTGAAAAAAGTAATTCATAGATAATTTCCAAGGAATTGGATAAGAGCATGATGTGGGATTTTATGTGGATCCCAAGGTCAATCAAAGTAAGAAAAACATCATTATGGGAGCATATAAGTCTGGAAAGATACATGAAAGAAGTAAATTCTGACCTAGTCTTAGAAGAAAGAAGAGAATATGATCTGAAATAGTATAGGAAGCAGGAAAGTCTCAAGCAAACAGTTGTAGGGCCCATCCAAAAGATAAGCATACTCAAGAAAAGAAGCAACTGACAACTGAAACAAAATCAATAAACTGCTTGAAAAACACAGCTTACCATAACTAAGGTTAAGACAAAAGAACAAGTTTTCAATAGCTCTATTATTTAAATATGTTAAAAATCGAGGGACTTCCCTGGTGGTCTAGTGGTTAAGACTCTGTCCTTCCAGTGGAGTGGGTGTGGGTTCAATCTCTAGTTGGATTACTAGGACCCCCACATGCTGCATGGGGCAGTCAAGAAATAAAAAGTAATAATAAATAAGTAAAGATTTTTTAATATGAAATTAATTACAAAAAACCTCCCAACAAAGAAAATTCTAGTCCAGAATGGGAGAAAATAATAGCAAATGAAACAACTGACAAAGGATTAATCTCCAAAATACACAAGCAGCTCATTCAACTCAATACCAGAAAAACAAACAACCCAATTAAAAAGTGGGCAGAAGACCTAACCAGACATTTCTCCAAGGAAGATATACAGATGGCCAATAAACACATGAAAAGATACTTAACGCTGCTCATTATTATAGAAATGCAAATCAATATACATTGAGGTATATCACCTCCTACCAGTCAGAATGGCCACTGTCAAAAAAATCTACAAACAATAAATGCTAGAGAGGGTGTAGAGAAAATGGAAACTTCTTGTACTGTTGGTGGGAATGTAAATTGATACAGCCATATCAATGTAAATTGATATGAATACAGTATAGAGATTCCCTAAAAAACTAGGAATAAATTATCATATGGCCCAACAATCATACTACAGGGCATATACCCTGAGGAAACCATAATTGGAAAAGGCACACACACTCCAATGCTCACTGCAGCACTATTTACAATAACTAGGACATGGAAGCAAACTAGATGTCCATCAACAGATGAATGGATAAATAAGCTGTAGTATATATATACAATAGAGTATTAGTCATAAAAAGGAACACATCAGTTCTAAAGAAAAAGATGAACCTAGAGCCTATTATAAAGAGTGAAATAAGTCAGAAAAACAAATATTGTATATTAACATATATATATGGAATCTAGAAAGATAATACTGATGAACCTATCTGCAACTCAGCAATGGAGACACAGACCTAGAGAAGAGACTTGTGGGCACAGTTGAGGAAGGAGGTGGGGGATGAACTGAGAGAGTAGCACCGAAACATGTACCTTACCATATGCAAAACAGACAGCCAGTGGGAATTTGCTGCATGACACAGAGCACTCAAACCCAGGGTTCTGTGACAATGAAGCGGGTGAGATGGGATGGAAGGTGGGAGGGAGGTTCAAGAAGGAGGGGACATGGGACATATGTACACCTATCGTTGATTCATGTTGATGTATGGCAGAAACCAACACAATACTGTAAAAGCAATTATTCTCAAATTAAAATTAAATAAAAAAAAAAAAAGAAAGAAAGCAAACTCTGGTCCAGATGGTTACATTTGAAGAATTCAATGAAAATTCAATGAGGAAATAAAATCAATCAATAAATACTTTAAAAAAATTGAATACTTTCTAACATCTTCTAGAAGGCCAGTATAACCTGAAAAACCAAATCTGATAAAGACTTAAGAAAAGAAATTGTAAGAATAATATTTACATGAATAGAGACACAAAACCCTTATCAAAATACTAGCAAATAAAATTCAAATATATAGCCCAGGAGGGCCTTATCCCAGGATTGTAAAGTTGATACAACTTTTGAGGTCTCTATCTGTGAAGGATGGAAAAGCTAGACTGAAACACTGCTTGTGCACCTACTTGTGCCAAGATCTCCTTATTGAGAGGTCTTAACAATTCTCGCCCAGGGAAGGCAATGGCACCCCACTCCAGTACTCTTGCCTGGAAAATCCCATGGACGGAGGAGCCTGGTGGGCTGCAGTCCATAGGGTCGCTAAGAGTCGGACACGACTTCACTTTCACTTTTCACTTTCATGCATTGGAGAAGGAAATGGCAACTGACTCCAGTGTTCTTGCCTGGAGAATCCCAGGGACAGGGGAGCCTGGTGGGCTGCCGTCTGTGGGGTCGCACAGAGTCCGGACATGACTGAAGCGACTTAGCAGCAGCAGCAGCAGCAGCAGCAGCAACACTTCTCGCCACTGACTTTGTATTTTTCAATTTCCTAGCCCTTTCCCTTCTTCTTCATTCCAGTCCCTCGGTCCATCAAACAGCAAAAGCCTTTTGATTTTAGCCATAATGTTCAGCTTGGCTTCTGATCCTAACTGACGACCTCAACACCTGGCAGCTCTCAACACCTGCATAAACAGGTTTTTTTTTTTAAATCTTATTTAAAAATTTCTTATACAATAGCATCAAAAACATTAAATACTTAGGAATACATTTAATAATAAACATGTAAGACTTCTACAATGCAAACTATAAAAACATTGATGAAAAAAATAATGGATATCTGAAAATCTGAACAAATGTAAAGATATACCTAGTTCATGCATCAGGAAACAATTCTGTTAATGCTTCCCAATATTAATCTCCCCAAATTCATCCACATATTCAACACAAAACTTATCAAAATCCCAGTAGGCTTCTTTTGAAACACTGTGGTTGTTGATTGCAAGATTTACCATTTTAACCATTTTTAAGGGTACATTTCAGATACATTAAGTATATTCACACTGTTGTGCAAGCATCACCACTATTTATCATTTTACACAACTTAAACTCAGTACCTGTTCAAACACTAACTCCCCAGTCACCCTGCTCCTGGCAACCACGATCCCACTTTCTGTCTCTATGAATATGACTACTCTTAAATATCCCATATTAAGTAGAATCATATAACATTTGTCCTTTTTTGACTGGCTTATTTCAGTCAGCATTAAAGTCTTCAGTGTTCATTCATGTTACAGCATGTAACAGAATTTCCTTCCTTTTTATTGTTGGAATATATCCTGAGGGCTTCCCTGGTGGCTCAGTGGTAAAGAATCCACCAGCCAATGCAGGAGACGTGGGTTCGATCCCTGGATCAGGAAGATCCCCTGGAGAAGGAAATGGCAACCCACTTCAGTATTCTTGCCTGGGAAACACCATGAACAGAGAAGCCTGGTGGGCTAGAGTCTGTGGCATTGCAAAAAGTGGGACATGACTTAGTGACTAAACAACAACAACATGAATATATCATATTTTGTTTATCCATTCATCTATTGATGGACACTTGGTTTGTTTCCACCATTTGACTACTCCTAACAATGCTGCCAGGCTTCCCTGGTAGCTCAGCTGGTGAAGAAGCTGCCTGCAATGCAGGAGACTCTCGTTCAATTTCTGGGTCGGGAAGATACCCTAGAGAAGGCACAGACTACCCACTCCAGTATTCCTGGGCTTCACTGGTGGCTCAGTCGGTAAAGAATCCACCTGCAACGTGGGAGACCTGGGTTGGGAAGATCCCCTGGAGGAGGCATGGCAACACACTGCAGGATTCTTGCCTTGAGAATCCCCATGGACAGAGGAGCCTGGTGGGCTGCAGTCCATGGGGTCACAAAGAGTCAGACACGACTGAGAGACTAACACACAGCAATAATGCTGCCATGAATATGAAGGTACAATATCTCTTTAAGCTCCTGCTCTCAATTCTTTGGGGTACATACTCTCTAGAAGTGAAATTTCTTTTTTTCCACATCCTCCTCCAAACTTGTTATATTTTTGTTTGTTTAATAATAGTCATTCTAATGGGTTTGAAGCAGTATTTCATTGTGGTTTTGCTTTGAATTTCACTAATGATTAATGTATAGCATCTTTTCATATGCTTAATAACTGTAAAATTTCTTTGGAGAAATGTCTGTTCTTTTGCTCATTTTTAATCAATTTTTTTCATTGTTGTAAATGATTTGTTGTTCTTTTTATACTCTTGATATCAATCTCTCATTGGATGCATGATTTGCAAATATTTTCTCACACTTTGTTGGTTGCCTTTTCACTCTGTTGGTAGTTTCCTTTGACACAGATATTTCTAATTCTGAATGAAATCTAACATATATTTTTGTTGTTGTTGCTGGCCTGTGCTTTTTTTGGTATCATATCCATGCTTTCTTCCTTTTAATAAAAGTGGAAAGCTCTTTCTGACACTCATATGAAAATGCAAAGGATCCCAAATAACAAATGAGCTTATGATAAGACCTCAATAATCCAGACATTAGTACTGGCCTAGAAATATGTACATAGGTTGATGGAACAGAATACAAAGTCTAGAAACTGACCCTCATTTAAAAAGTCAATTAATATTTAACAATGAGATCAAAGCAACTTAATGTAGAAAGGAAATGCTTGCTAGAAATTTGTTAGAAAATTGGTGCTAGAAAACTAGAAATCCACATGGGATAATAAACAAACCTTCCTTAACCATACTTGAAGTTAAACAAAAATTAACTTTGGATGAACCATACAATCTCAGTATAAAAGATAATTCATAAAGCTTTTAGAAGAACACAAAGATAATTTTTGTGACCTGGACCTAAGCAAAGACTTTTTAGATAGGACACAAAGGCATTAATCATAAAATAAAAAGTTGCTAAACTGAACTTAGTAAAATTAGTAATTTCTGTTCTCTAATACCATTAAAAAATGAATAAGCAGGCCATAGATAAAGATTGTATGTTTGAAAAACATGTATTTGCAAAATAGAGTATATTAAAAACTCATATAAACTCAATACTAAACATACTACCTAATTTTTTTTTAATGAGCAAAAGAATTAGCTCACAAAGGAAGATATACAAACAGCCAGTGAGCATATAAAAATGTGCTCAACATTATTATACATCAGAGTAATGTAAACTAAAACCACGGTGCCATTTCCTCACACATTCATTAAAACGGCTGAAATCAAATAAAAACTAAACATGCCATTTATATGTTCTACAAGAGGTAACTTCTAGGGGAAAAAAATACAGTGGTTGCCTTTGAGAAGAGGGAATGACTAGGAAAGGGCACAGCTCTTGAGAATGATAAGTTCTACGTCTTAATAGAAATGGGGGTTACATAAGCTCATCATAAAAAATTTTGTTACATGCTTTTCTTAAAATTCACCAATTTATTCATTTAACATTTATGCATTTTAGTTTGTAACTTTAACCACACACACACACATACATACATAAGCAACTACTGAACTTAATAGATTTATTTTTTGCAGTGGTTGGGGCTGGCAATTCCGAAATTACTTCCTATATATTCTAAGCTTGAGCAAATAGGAAAATATATTATCCTGAAACCTAAACTGGATAAGACAATTATGAATACATTTTAATATTTCTATGAAAGATTTCTGTGAAATATTTATATTTTTATAGAAATGTTTCTATGAAACTGTTTCATTTAATCATTAACTCAGAATTTACAACATTTGGGAAGCTTAATTATTGTTTCTCTAAGTAGTTTACAGAGTCTGGATTTAAAAACACTGAACAAAGCACATGTAACTAGACTTCTATACAGATACAGTCATTTTTCTTACTTGAATTTTAATGTTTGTTGTTTACATCAAAATTATTAAGATCATATTTTGCCAAAATATCCATTAAAAAAATATATCAGATAGGGTGACACATAATGAAACGTTAAATAATTGCAATGTTTGCATTTTTCCTACTTATCATTGATTAAAGTGAAAGTCGCCCAGTCGTGTCCGACTCTTTGCGACCCCATGGACTCTAGCCTGCTAGGCCCCTCTGTCCATGGAATTTTCCAGGCAAGAATACTGGGGTGGGTTGCCATTACCTTCTCCAATCTTTGATTAAAAATATAAAGAAAAATATCTTTGTTAATCAGTGCTCAAGCTGATTTATTTATACATTCTAGCATTATTCATATATTAAATGCTGGCATTCTTATAGAGTTTTAATTCTGGTATTAAGCTGACTGAATTAAGCTTTGTTTATTTTTTTAAGTTAATACAAATAAGTAACCAGCTCTTCAAAAATTATAATAAACTTTCAAAACTAAAGTAGACCTCACTAGGGTTTTTTTTAACATCAAAAAGCTTAAAAATCAATTGTTAAACAAAATGAAAATTTAGAAATATTTTCTCAAAATACGGATATAATGATGTTAAACTCTCCAGAATATGACAGAAATATGTTTCTGAATTCTATTCAATTTTACTTACGCATTAGGTGATACTGTTTGGTATTCATATCAGAATTCCTTGAAAATCTGTTTCTATAAACTATTTCTTATTATGGTTATTCAAAAAGTAAATGTAAAAGTTTTTTAAGCAGTTAAAAAACCTAAGAAAATGAAGTTGCAAGTCATAATTATACTTCTGTTTAACTTTTCAAATAATTTCTAGTGCTTCATTGGTTTGTATTTAGAACGCTATACTTACCTTCGATTCTTGTTAAAGAATTAGCACATTTCCTCAGGCTATGAGTTATAGGAAGTCTATATGTCTTTCAACAACTTGATATGCTACTTTATCTTTGCCTTCTATGTAAAATTAGATTTTCATATCAGATTTTTGATAATATTTTTAAGCTTCTTTTATATTAGAAATATAAATTAGGAAGATTTAATATCTGGCCAATGATTCCCTAACGCAACCTCCTAAGTGTTTAAGCCATTACCTACCACAGGGAGGCGCTCGTTGCTCAGTGACTTCGAGTAAGAACAGCAGAGCTGTAAGGACATGTAAAACAGAGACTGTGCCTTCTAGTTGGCCATACTTGCAAGAGAGAGAAGTCAAGTAATATTACAGCACTAACAGCAGTGAACTTCAAGAAGAGATATATCACACAGGACATAAGGGTGACGTGAGGCAATACATTTTACTACACATAATTGAAAGAAATATTAGACCTCCAAGCTTTGGAAACAATCCTTTAGAATACAGCAATTTGTACTACACTGATCACTGACTCAGGGTTATAAAACAGAACAAAACATTAAAACCTATCCTTGAAATCCTTGAAACTGTTGGTAAAACTAAGGAATAGAAACAGAAGATTAATCAGAAATGTCTTTGTGCAGGAAATGTTGTTACTAATTTGAAATTTATTAGAAGACAAATCATTTTAAAATTTCTATTTGTTTCTAATTTACAAGTGTCCAAATAATATATATTCACACCATCACTTGAGATATTCCTATATAAATATGCAAATTTTATCATTAAGACTGATTACTATGTGATAAACTACATAAGAAATAATAAATTAGAAAGTGTATAATCAAAATAAATCATGCTAAATATTTTAGTCAGTCAGTCAGTTCAGTCGCTCAGTAGTGTCCGACTCTGTGATCCCATGGACTGCAGCACACTAGGCTTCCCTCTCCATCACCAACTCCTAGAGTTTCTTCAAACTCATGTCAGTTGAGTCAGTGATGCCATCCAACCATCTCATCCTCTGTCGTCCCCTTCACCTTCCGCCCTTCAACCTTTCCCAGCATCAGGGTCTTTTCAAATGAGTCAGCTATTCACACCAGGTGGCCAAAGTACTGGAGTTTCAGCTTCAACATTAGTCCTTTCAATGAATACTCAGGACTGATTTCCAATAGGATGGACTGGTTGGATCTCCTTGCAGTCCAAGAGACTCTCAAGTCTTCTCCAACACCACAGTTCTAAAGCATCAATTCTTCGGCACTCAGCTTTCCTTATAGTCCAACTCTCACATCAATACACGACTACTGGAAAAACCATAGCCTTGACTAGACGGACCTTTGTTGGCATGGTAATGTCTCTGCTTTTGAATATGCTGTCTAGGTTGCTCATCACTTTTCTCCCAAGGAGTAAGCGTCTTTTAATTTCATGGCTGTAGTCACCATGTGCAGTGATTTTGGAGCCCAAGAAAGTAAAGTCTGTCACTGTTTCCACTATTTCTCCATCTATTTGCCATGAAGTGATGGGGCCAGATGCCATGATGTTAGTTTTCTGAATGTTGAGTTTTAAGCCAACTTTTTCACATTCCTCTTTCACTTTCACCAAGAGGCTCTTTAGTTCCTTTTCACTTTCTGCCATAAGGGTGGTATCATCTGCATATCTGAGATTATTGATATTTCTCCTGCCAATCTTGATTCCAGCACTTCATCCAACCCAGCGTTTCTAATGATGTAATGTACATATAACTTAAATAAGCAGGGTGACAATATATAGCCTTGACATACTCCTTTTCCTATTTAGAACCAGTCTCTTGTTCCATGTCCAGTTCTAACTGTTGCTTCCTGTCCTGCATACAGATTTCTCAAGAGACAGGTCAGGTGGTCTGGTATTGCCATCTCTTTCAGAATTTTCCACAGTTTATTGTGATCCACACAGTCAAAGGCTTGGCATAGTCAATAAAGCAGAAATAGATAGGAGATATCCCACGCCCAAGCTCAGGAGTGGTGGCTGCACTTGCTGGACCAGCAGTGAGAAGATACCCCATGTCCAAGGGCAAAGTAGAAGCCCCAGCAAGAAAGTAGGAGGGGCGAACTTGCATTTAAAATCAAACCCCATTCCCACCAGAGACACTCAGAGGGCTCAAACAAACCGTGTGCACACCAGGACCCAGGGACCCCACAGAGAGTGAGACAGAACTGTGTCTGAGCGTCTGCTGTGGAAGTATGGGTCGGTGGTGGTCTGCTGCAGGGACAGAGGCCCTGGGTGCAGCAGACTTGGAGAATCCCATGGACAGAGAAGCCTGGTGGGCTACAGTCCACGGGGTCGCAAAGAGTCGGACACGACTGAGTGAATAGTCTAGTCTAGTCTAGTCTAAGCTCTCTTGGAGGAGGTCGCTGTTAACCCCACCATAGAGCTGCCAGAACTTACACAGGACTGGGAAACAGACTCTCGGAGGGCACAACAGAAACCTGTGCACCAGGACCCAGAAGAAAGGAGCAGTGACTCCACAGGAGACTGCCCTCGACTTGCCTGTGGGTGTCCGGCTGTCTCTGGCAGAGGCGTGAGTCAGTTGGTGGCCTGCTGCAGGGTTGGGGGCACTGAGTGTAGCAGTACTTGCAATGGATCTTTTGAGGGAGGTCACCTCTACCTTCATTGCCTCCATCACAGTTTGGCCCCAGGTAAATAGCAGGGAGGGAACACAGTTCCACCCATCAACAGAAAATTGGATTAACGATTTACTGAGCATGGCCCCGCCAATCAGAACAAGACCCAGTTTCCCCCTCCGTCAGTCTCTCCCACCAAGAAGCTTCCATAAGCCTCTTATCCTTATTGATCAGAGGGCAGACAGACTGAAAACCACAATCACAGAAAAACCCCCCATCTAATCACATGGACCACAGCTTTGTCTAACTCAATGAAACTATGAGCCAGGCCGTGCAGGGCTACCCAAGACAGACAGGTCATGGTGGGGAGTTCTGACAAAATGTGGTCCACTGGAGAAGGGAATGGCAAACCACTTCAGTATTCTTGCCTTGAGAACCCCATGAACAGTATGAAATATTTTAGGCAATCTATCAAATGTAATCAATTATTCTTAAGAGAAATGAAACTATGTTTTATTTTTTTAAGTACTTTAAAACAATCTATTAGTATTTAAAGTGATCTTACATTCTGTGAACATAGAGTTAACACAGAGTTACAAATAAGATCTGCTCTCTTAGTCTAACAGAATCTCTGGGGAATTAAACACCCCTTACTATGACCCAGGCAATCTATAAACCTCCAGAAAGCTAAAACAGGAAAGGTAATTATAAACTGAAAAATCTGAATTATCACAGAGACCAATATTTGAAATAATTGATAAATATGAATTTGTGTTTGTGTTCCTAGTAACTGAAGATACCAACAAATTGTTTTGAGGAAGGCACTCAGAAGCTAGATGTTTAAAATGTCAAATAAATAAAAGTGCTAATAATAGTGTTAACAGACCAAATAAACATCCTAACTCTGTAACCAAAATGGTTCAATACCTATATAATTTGCCATATACTCAAATAAGGAAGAGAATATAGTAAACATTTAATGGTATAGACTTAGCTATAAAAATAAAACAGCTGCACAGATCATTTCCTACCCTCAATGCTTCTAAGTAATGGCCACAATACAAGGTAAAACTAAAGATGTTATTTAAGAGGACCAATGGATTTTAAGGATCTTAGTTTTCGGAGACCTTTTTCCTCTTGCCTATCTTCCGTTAAGTAATAAAATGTGTCCCACTGAGTTTACATAGTTAAGATAAAATCTGAAGCCTAAAATTTTGGTCTTATTCCTAATTTGATAGTTTGATAAAGATGTGTAGAGAACAAAAGCCAACCTACGTCTAAAATCTATCTTTTGAAAATAAAATGTGTTCAAGAAGAATAATCACTTTATTTCTACTTTTACATTAATATATCAACAAACACTTCAAATTTGTGATTCCTAGTCCTTTACCTAAAACACAGAAAAAAACCACTGCTCTTTAGCGACATGAAAGTAATCCTCCTTTATTAAGTCTTTTAAACATTTTATCATATACTGAGTGAACAATTTGTTCTAGGAATAAATTAGAATAGTAAATGTTTTTAAATTAATTCAGCAAAGAATAATCGGTCACTACTCATATGGCAAAGTCACTCATTTGCCACGCATTTACTGAGAATTAAATGTCCCAGGAACTGAGGAAGCAAAACCAAGTAAGATATCACTAAGAGCTCAAAAGTACCTCCAACAAGGAACATTCATAGCAAAAAGATAAATATCCCCAAAGACCTCATAATTTGAAGACAGTTTCAATTTGCCCTTTAGCATTTAACTGCACTAAATAACACAGAGGAATATATTTTCAATTGGAAACTTTCCAGTTAAATTTTAATTAAATTTAAAAAGTAGATGGCAAAAAAGGAAGCACTATTTTTTTTTAATCAATATAATAATGTAAACCATCTTTCATCCTTAAGACACTGATAACTTTCATATTTCCCATGTTTAGAAGAAATAGTTGGTCAAATCATTTTAGGGACCATGTTTCAACAAATTCAAATTTTTTGTCTCCCTTATTGCAAGAATAATCATATACAAAAACAGGACAAGCACACTCTCTGAAACGTAAAAAAATATGCATTAGTATTATTAATGTAACATATTTACCATCTAGAACCCTTATTTCAGAGCACACATACATGTATTCTTTGAATTATTAAGTATTAATAATACCACTGCCCTACTATCTTATACAGAATAATTCACAAAGCTTCTAATGGAGCACAGCATGATTGTGATCATGTACAAGAGAGGAAAAAACCAAGACACAGAAATTCTAAATTACTCATCAAAGACCTGAGAAAACTAAAGAGGCAAAACAGAAAATAACATTTGGAACCTACTATTACAGGTAACTGACAAATTGAATGCAACTTTCTCATGATATTAAAAAAATTATACATGTAAATTAACATATACACATTTACAAATAAGTGAAAAAGCCAGGAACATCATAAGAATTTTTTATATAGCCTGAATTACATAGAGAAGTGTGGTTTCAAAATCAAAGCTGCTAAACAGCCGATTCCAGTGAGTCATGTACATTAGTTCAAAGGAACCTGAGAAAATACAGTATATTCAATATAATATTAGTAATTAAATTATGACCCAAGAAGTTGATTTTATAAGAGGACTTAATAAACATATATAGTAAGTAATATGATCAAGCACTGAAATATATCTTCAGGGAAAAAAAAGGTTAATCTAAAATGTCTTAAAAGTAAAGTTAAAAAAATAGCATGTGTAAAATATTTAAGATGCAACTTAATCATAAAAGTGTGGGTTTTGGGGAGAGGGGTTTGAGAACAACGATGGTACCATTACGAAATAAAAGAGATCTTAGGGGAAATGGTAGATATTGGCTTATAAGCGTACCTCTTGAAAGACATGAAATTCTACATAAAATTGTTCTTTAACCCAAAAGCAATGTGCTTAAACTAAATGTGTATGTGTGTGTGTGTATATAAAATATAGATAAAATATATATGTATTTTTAAAGAACAATCACATTGTAACTATAAAACATTTTATGGCAAGCCTTTATATCCAGCTTATTTTGTTCTCATTATTAGTATATAATGTTTATAAAACATTTAATTCCCTCTTCATTACCTCTAAAATCTTTGCAGAAAATCTGATATTATCTTCTTAACAAGGCAAAACTAAGGAAGAGATTTGTATATCCATCATTTCTAGTGTAACAAAAATATCTTTACCTTCCAGAAGACTTTCACAAAAATCCGACACTGGAATGTTATAATAATGCAAGTGAGGATGAAAATTTTATAATAGGAACTGATTAAATAAATGAGAGAAAGGCTAATAATAGATAAAAATGTTTATCAAGAATCAAAGAAAGGTGATACTTATTTTTTCTTTTTTAAGACAACTATAAAACAATGTCCTAGAGATACTCTTGTTATAAAGTGTTTTTTAAGATGAAAATTGTATTTACTTCTTAGGTTCTTTTTTTCAAATATGACCAAATAAATAAAATAAAAACCTGACAAAAATATATAGAGTCTATAGCAAAAAGACCTGCATCAGCCTATTATCTTAAGAAAATAAATAGGAGGTAGATATTTATATAGATTTTAATAGTTATAAAAAGAATAACCAGCTCTCTTAACTATTGCTTCAAAATGCCCCACAATGCCACTCTCAATTCTAGACTGAATTTTTGTTCATTATGTAAGAGTGTTTTTATGTTTTTTCTTTTATTTGTTGTTTTATGCATTCCAGTATGTTATACTTAGTTTGGGATTTCTTTTTTTATATAAATCAGAACATCATGTTGTGAGGAGAATTATTCATGGGTCTCTTCTGATATTAGAACTAATTTACCCTAAACTTAAATAAGCTTAATCTCTAGGAAAGCTTTCATGATATTCTACATAAACTATTTCAAAAAACAATGGTCTAATATTACAGACTTTTTCAAGTTTGCTGAAGCACTCTGTATTTCTTCACTGGAATTTATATTTTTTCTTTTTCTACCTCAACGACGGCATAAAGTCATGAAATTTAAAACCACATGCCTTTAAGAAATTAAAACAAGCAAATTATACTTCTAATGACAAATATATGACATCATTTTGGAAGCAAATATTTAAAATCTTATAAAGGTATTAATACACATTAACTAATAATTTTTGAATCATTTAATTTCTATGCCATGAGTTAGGGGGTTATCAAAAAACAAAATTTTGAAGAAAGTCAGAAAGTGTTCCCATAACATACTAAAAAATTCTTTGTGTCACTGTCCTTTGAAAGAGGATACCTCTTTTTAGATGAGGTCTCCTTTTTCTCACCCACCCACTGCTTCATCTCACTGAAAGCTTTGTGCAATTTCATCATCTCAGCAAGAGGCAAATGGCTCAAGTTAGCAGTCTCTAGACCCTCAGGAATAGCCACTATGCCATACCACCTGAGATTCCTGACTAGAATTATGTCTGATTAAAAAAAAAAGTAACAAAACAAAGAAACAAAGAAGAAAACAAAACAGAAAACAAAAAATGTCTACCTAGGCCATCTTTTCACCTTTCTTTATTTCATAAGAGAGAAGCATTTAACACATTTTTTTGAAAAAGGATAAAGTACTAACAAAGCTCGTGTCAATAAAAAGTATTTCTTATCATTACTGCTAAAAAACTTATCAATTTTTATATGCTAACAAAACTCAGTAATTTTATTGCTTTATGAGATAAAACATAATAATCTTAGTGCAAACAGTTTAGATCAAATTATTTTTGTGGCCTCTATCTATAGAACACAGTCAACTTCTAATGTCAAGGGAAAATTAATTCTCTTTTGTTCAAAATCCAGATTATCACTCTTAACTATATCTAAATCCAGAGAATAACCATGTGTAGCACATTGGATGAAATTTGTTTGTGAAGTACTTTTTTCACTAAATAAGATTTTAAGAAAGGTCCTATACTGTGATTTTTTTTCCCCCCATTATATCTGTGATGAGAAAATGATTAAGATGGAACCTTAATCCCCCTAAAGATAAAGTCTCAGCATCCAGCTTACCTGACTAGATTTTCATTGTCTCCAGTTCCCTTGCAAGTTGCACATTCAGTTCGTAAATCTTCAGCCTTGGGCTTCTTTTGTAACACAGACTGCCTTTGTCTCCTCTCTCTAGGAACTCTTTCCTGTCATACAAGGAAGAAACAAAATATAAAATCCGGATATGAGGAAAACAGAAATAATTTTAAGCAAGGAAGTTTCTCAAAGTTTAGACTATGCAAAATATGCTTAACTTATTCCAACCTCATGTTTTTCTTCCTCAGGAATGAAGCTTCGTTTTCGTCCTCTGGTTCTCTAAAAAAAGAAAGAAAGAAAGAAAGAAAGAAAAATCCACAAAAATATCCAATGTTTAATTAATGGTAAAAATGAATTTTCTCTGTTAAATGTTACTGCTTAGGTTAAGCACTTGGAAAGTTAGCAGCATTTCTAATTAATGCAGTACTGCTTGCTCTACTGCACTTTGTTACAATTTATATCATAGAAAATAAAAACAAGACAAATTAAGTACAGCCTACAGTAACAGTGCTTTACTTTTAAATGACAGATATCTGATAAGAAAAATAAGCTACAAAATTAGCTTGAAGATTTATGAACACCACAGATGTCATACTATGATGATTTAGGAAGAACATTTAAACTTTCATAACTTATCATATATGACTGCTAGAGCTAAACCTGGACTCACAATACATCTACTGTATGCCTCTGTGTGTGTGTGTATGTTTGTGTGCTACACAAACATGCCAGAGTAACAATCAATTTTTAACAGCTATGAAACAAGTGGGAGGCAAAGGGCTCAATTCTGGTTAAAATAAAATCAACTAAAACATGGTACAGGTGACTTGAGCTTATTTATTTAAAACTTTTGAAATTTATATCCTGTATTTCAGAACACATTTACCATGTGAAAGACAACATTTGTATGTTTTAAAGTAATACAAGTACAATAGTATTTGCAGCCTATATGTTAAAAAATCTCGACCCATGTAGCACATACTCTGGAGATCTACAATTCTCACGTGAAGATCACTGTTCTTAAGAGAGAATGAAGAGAAAGGAGGCACCACTTTCAAAAATTATATTGTCTGACTGCTGAGATCAAGGAACATTATTCCCAAGTTACAGTAGGGACCAAACAATTCTAAATTACTGTCATTTCAATTTTCCACAGAACCAAGTCACTTGTTATTTAGAACCCACATCCTGTTTAATCTGCCCCTCGAGGAGAAGGGGGCAACAGAGGATGAGATGGTTGAATGGTTTCGTAGACTCAATGGGTATGAGTTTGAGCAAACTCAGGGACATAGTAAAGGACAGGGAAGCCTGGCCAGCTGCAGTCCATTGGATCACAAAGCCATCAGACACAACTGAACAACAACAGATGACCAAGAGTTAACTAAGTCAGTCATTCAAAATAAGCAGATTTAAAGACAACATATTCATTTACATTTATACTCTCAATCAGTATATTTTGATATGGAAGAAATTAGGAAGAAAAAGTAAGACTGTAGCCAGGGAAAGGTTTCAAATGCAGTCCACACTGGGCATGAATGAGTGACTGAGCACACTCATTTATATCTATTTTTAATTCCAAAGATTAGTACTAAGCCTTGCTTCTCAAAGTATGATCATGGTTCATAAGCGCTGGCGTCCACTGGGAGTTAGAAATGAAGAATCTCATGCCCACAACAACATACTGAATTAGAACTTGTCTTTTCACAAGATCCTCAAGTAAGTCATATACACATTAAAGTTTGAAAACAGCCTTTAATACTGACAACACTTACCCATGTCCTAATTAAAACCTTATGGCTAGCTCTTTGTATAGTCATCTTTCCCCTCTATGACATTCCTTCCTTTTATGCTTCAAATTCTGTCCCCCTACACAATTTCTCCCAAAACTGGTAAGGACCATGTCATATTCATCTTTTCAGACCCAATTAAACTTAATATAATGCATATTACATAGAAATTCAATAAATTTGTTTAAATAAAATAAATATAAGTATCTGGATTGAATACAAATGAATACACCAGATAATACAAATGATAACACTGACAAAAAGGGTAAGTTATTGTTCCCTTCTCTAATAATCTATTTTCAATTTGCAAAAATTATGCATAAGCCATTTCAATAAGGTGATCAAAATTAATAACCACTATCAAAGGAAAAATATTCAAATTATTTTAGTCCTATGAACATCTAAAGAATGTTCAAGCGGCCTTCACACATTTCTATATTTTTCTTCATTCAACCCATCTTTTGTTGAGTCATCTAGTTTTTGAATCATCTACTCACTGAATTAATTTTTAAAGTATATATGTCAATGCTCCAAGTTCATATTCTCAGTTCTTTTAAAAATATATAATTATTTACCATTTCTGATTAATACTTTAAATTTTCAAACATCTGGTTTGATTCCATCAATTGGAAGCTTTACATACCCATGGAAGAGCTAATCTTTAGGTAGGTTGGTAAGGAGTCCAGGGCCCTCAAGGAGGAAGGGGTCCAGAGTCCTCAAGGAGAAAGGGGTCTGGGGCTCTCAAGAAGGAGAAAAGGACAAAGGTTTTTTTTCCTACATAGCTTTGTCTTAGTCAATATAACAATCTATCTTGCTGAAGGACATGTTTCTCCTTAACAAGAACATTCTGACTAATCTTGTTATCTTAAGACATATATTGTGGGAGTGGGTCTGGTAAGACCTTTCTATTGTTAGTTCTAATCTTGTTAATTTAAGATGTATGTTGTGGGAGCAGGTCTAGTAAAAGTATATAAGGCCTTGGTAAGACTAGTGAGTTTCTGGCACTATCCTTCCCCCTTCTGATGTCTATGTCAAAAACTTTCTCTCACTTTTTATACTTTAATAAAATTCTGCTACAGAAAAGCTATTGAGTGATCAAGCCTGGTCCCTGGTCCTGAAGCTAAATCTTCTTTGGAGATAACAAGTCCGACATCATTCACTGTAAGCTATCACCCATACTGCAATTACCATCATAAAGTATAATGTCACATTGATCCTGTCTCATAACTACAGTTACATATCTCTACATTTATAAATTCTGTTTTATATTTTATGAAAGTAGTATTTTTAAATGACTAAACATTTATAATAATTATCTAAGTGATTTTTAACTTAAGTGCACATATTACAAGAAGGTAATCATTTATGTATTCCTGCAGTAATTTTAAATAACTAAATACAAGAAACCAACATAAACAATTTCTAGCCAGAAAAACAAGGTTGTTACTAGCAACATGAAATTATAGCATTTTAGAGTTCTGAGAAAGCAGGTCACGGAAGAAACTTGATCAGCTGTGATCACACAGCTGATAACTGACTGAAGGTGAACTTCAAACCCAGATCTCACAACTCTCAATTCAGTGATTTTTCTTGCATGATAAATCCAAGATTAATAATTGAATCCCACATAGAGATGAGTAAAACTATCAAAAGAAAGCAAATGTCTTATTCTCATTGATAGTTAAATAAACTGTAACACTCATGTCTAAATGAAAAGTTCTTACATTTTGAAACAAGTAAATGAGACAAAGGAGACAAGTCTACCCAAAGGAGTGGAGACCTCAATACATCAAGCTGACTTTAAATTCTACTCAATTTGGTACCCTATACATACAGTGACTAACATGATCCATTACCAAAGTGATTTATAGCAAGCTTCCTTAGCAAATATAACTAGCATTTCCAGTGGAGAAGGAAATGGCACCCCACTCCAGCACTCTTGCCTGGAAAATCCCATGGGCAGAGGAGCCTGGTATGCGGCAGTCCATGGGGTCACCAAGAGTCGGACACGGCTGAGCAACTTCACTTTGACTTTTCACTTTCATGCATTGGAGAAGGAAATGGCAACCCACTCCAGTATTCTTGCCTAGAGAATACCAGGGATGGGAGAGCCTGGTGGGCTGCCGTCTATGGGGTCACACAGAGTTGGACATGACTGAAGCGACTTAGCAGCAGCAGTAGCATATTTCCAAAAATTAAAAATAAGAGGATTTAATCCAAACAGAATGCTTCACAATATCAAGTCCCTCAACCAAGAAAATACTGAGAGTAGTGAGGTTTTGCCCCCTAGTTTTAAGGAAGTGCCAGCAACTGTTGTAATTGACACCAGTCTACAAACAAAACAGACAAAATATGTTAAACATGGTATCTCTAGTGAATCAAAAACAACGGGCGTTAAAAAGAAGGAGAAACGACAGGAAAAAAAAAAGTTTGTCTCATCCAACAAGTTTCAATAATCAAAGAGCTTGCCCCATCTTAGATGTACAGAAGTATTCATAACCAGGTGGTCATTTCATGGAATACATTGAGCCTGATGCTACTTTAGAAACAAAATAAAGCAGAAGGGAGAACACAGTGCATGGAAGAAGGAAAAAACAATTATTTAATAAGTATGTGCTTTAGAACTTAACACAGATATATTATCTAGACGTTCCAAAGGATTGAAAGTTTATTTCCAAGTTGAGGTTCCTTTTCAATTATTACACTCTTAAAAGTAAATGAAAGTGTGAAAATCATTCCAAATCTTAACACATTCCTATTTTTTTCTTTTTTGTTATTTTTTAAGAACTTTATTTGCTCAGGGAACACTGTCAATCTGAGCTGCTTAGATCACCTAGCTCTACCTGTCTTTGACACATTTACTTGAAAACAGGAAGGGATAAAAACACCCACAAAGAGTGGCACTAGAGACAATGTATCTAAGTTAGGAAAGAATAAAACATTTGTAACTATAGGCATCATTTTAAAAGCACATCCATCTGAAATAAATATTTCAATAACTTCACTTGTTTGGACTAATAAACATGTAACAAATTTTAATTCTGGGTTATTTTAATTTATAATTAAGTCAGATGTATGATTATTTCCCCAAGGTTAGAATGATTCATTTCACAAATGAACTAAATTTAAAACTAAAAGAGAGTATCTCAACATCTTTGATGGATTTCACATAGTCATTTGTGCACTGATTTTCTCTTAAGTTTGACACACTTTTTTGATGACAAATCACCATTTACACAAATGACAATAAATAAGCCACACGTGATTAGACAAAACAAAGAATGCCTTCCGATGTAATTTATATATAAAAAGATAAAATGCTTACTTATTAACAAAATTCAAAATTCAATGTTAATTAGGACAATTAAACCTTGAAAACCTCTGTCAGGCTAAAATAGCTTCAGATTTATGCTGAGGAATAAATGTCAGGGCTGTCTTGCAGCTGTTCAAAATGCTTCAATGAAATATATATACAGCATATATATATTTTCCTTAAAAATAAGTATGTTTTCCAATTTAAAAAAAACACTAAAAACAATCATATATTAAAACTCATAAAATATTCAAAAGAAAAACGTTATATACATAAACAATGTGTGAACAAAGCACCATCTGTTTCTGTTGGCTACAGGCATACAACAGATGGAATGGTGATCACCAAAAATGAGTGTTTTCACTTCGTGTCAACTGACTAGAGTTTATTTTTACCTAATTTATATTAACTGGGTTTGGAAAATAGGTGAAAAATAAAAAGAATATCATGACCAGTTTCACTTAACACTATAAATTAAAATAACCACAAGCCTAAAAAGGTAAAATAAAAGCTACATTTTACATGACAAATGTTTCTGTAATGCCCTTCTCATAGGTAATAGCATATTCAAAATAAGGAAAATCCTGAAGCTCTGCCTCGTCCTTGTTCTCTTTATTTCATACACCTGGAAATAAATAAAAATGATGACTTTCCAAAAGGCAAAAAGCACAGCAGCAGCCTGTGGGTTCTGAATAAGATTACTGGACGGAAGGACACCTTCAGTGGCTCTCTTCCAAGTGAGTCAAGGTGAACTAAGCATGTTCACCAAAAAATTTTTTGCCTAGGTTTCTTCTAAGGATCTGTGACAGATACACAGGTTAGATAATCTGTTTAGTAATTCAGAGGTCCCCTTGAGTCTGATAATAAACTCAAAAATAACTCTGATATCTAAGACCCCCATACATAATCCTTTCTTCCCAGAACTATATTAATCAAAATCATTAGCATAAAGATTATAAATAAATTAAGACTTGGGCAATGAATGCCTAGTTGCCTTTAGTCATTTCAACAGGGCTGAATCCAATGCTTCTATTATTTCTACTAAACTAGCATATAAAAATTGTATGTATGAAAAAAAATTCCAGATTTTAAAATTTTCTGTTAAATAGACTATACAACAGACATAAAATGTATGTGTATGTGGAAAACTATTTTAAAATCAAACGAAAGCAGACTCTCAGATATTTGATAATCTTTCAAATGAAGCTTACCACTTATAACAGACTACTGATTTATTAAGTAAAATGGAAAACAGATTAATAATGTGTTTAAGTCTATTTCTAGAATAATGATCTATAAGAAAAGGTGAATTCTGAAAAAAATATGGCTTCAGTCAAAGCTGATAAAAAGTACTTTGACATTTTACTGCATTTCTTTCCAAAAAAGGAGATACATAAAACAATATAAAAATGTATGAGACAGAAAAAAAGATCTGACAACTTCAAAGAGAGTAGAAGATGATACATTGTGTAAGAGTATGGAAAGACAGTCCCAACAAGTCCCTTTGGCACTTGTATAAAAGATGAAAAGTCACTAGATGACACAGAGTGTAAAGAAAATGAAAAGAAAATATGAAAGCTTTCAAGTTACATTAAAGTTATTAGAAAATATGCCAAAAAGTACAAACATCAATTTTAAAGTAACTTCAAAAGGAACATGGGTAAGCTAATTTATATTTTCTTCAAAAGTAATTTCCTTGCCTAAAAGCAAGTGAAAAGTTTCTACATTAAAAAAAAAATGCAGAGAAAATGACTAAATAACAAGATACTTAAAGGGAAGGCTCCCTTTCGAGTAATTCTATAGTTTCACCAATGAAATATGATTAATACATACAAGGAGAAACAAACTAATTCCCTTCCTAACAATAAAGGGCTAGGGAAAAGACTCTGTTTCAAAGTATACTAAGCTTCTGATACATAGCAACAGTGGAAAAGAACTCATTGGTGAAATACACTAAGTACCTACCGTAGTAGGTAACGAACACTTAGTGGTGAATAGGACAGCCTCTGCCCATTGGGTTCAGAACAAACAATTAAATGTATAATTATTTATAAATTTGGAAAGGGCAACTAAGGTGAAGCATAAAAATAAAGTCACATACTGCTCAAATCTTTAATCAAAACTGTTCTAAAATTCAAGTCAGCCATAATGTATACTCTTAATAATGATACAAAGTTGATGTAAAACTACACTCACCTTAAAGATGGGTGTGGAGAAAATGCCTAACAAAACTGGAAAAAAAAAAAAAATTCTCAAAGGAACACACTTACATGTGACACTGGTGACCCTCAGGAAGGAATGGAAAAAGAAAGAGTTCAGACAGGCAAGAAGATAAAAGAAGCAAGGACAGGAGCAGACACGTTACTAAAATAACAAAGTAGGTAGGAGAGATACTGGAATTGTTAAGGAAAGCATGATACCTAGACATCCAGGCTGCTAAGTAACTGTGAGAATAAAGATTGTAACTGGATTTGAAATGTAGAAAAGAAACCCACAACATACTGAGGGCACATGAATTTACTTTTAATCATGATTATTTCACACACACGAATCTTAAAATTAAAATCAAATATTATTTCATATAATCTCTACTCAATGCAGAAAAGCCATGATTATTCCAGATAACAAGGCAGAATGTTCCATATAAGACAGTTCTAATTATCAGTTCCAGTTTTACTATCCAAACATCCTAGCATTCAGGTAATAGAAGTTTAAATATTTAAAGATAAATGAACAGGTCTTTATTATGTTAAGAGTCTCTGTTCATTCATTTGTTAAGCTAATAAACATACCAAAAAAATAATTATAAAGTAACAAGGGCAGCAAAATCAAGTAACTATGTGAATATTCTTTCAGTTAGTTACTCCTCAGAGTACTTTTCCAGAACTTCATCATACTATCACATTAGGTTTTATTTTCTTAGATCATAAGAGCTAAAATTGAGGGATGATGGCAATAATGACACAGATGAATAATGCTTTACAACAGATCTATAATCTGTCACTTTTCCTTTGTTTAAGAGTCCAACTACAACATCATTTCTACAATATGTAATAGAGAACAGGTAACAGAAAGGAAGAAGAGGCTGCATCATTTCTTTTTCTTTTAAAATATCAACAGTGTTATTAGCCAACAAAGAAATGCGTATCAAAACCACAGTGATATACCCTAAGTGTTACTGTGCTAAAATCAAGGTGCTGGCAGGCTGCATTCCTTTCTGGAGGTTCTAGGAAGAGAATCACTTTGCTTGCTTTTCCATCCCCTAGAGACGGCCAGCATTCCTTGGACCCTTTCCTCCATCTACAAAGGCTGCATATCTCTGAATCATAATCTATAGTCACATCTCCCTCTTACTTTCAGTTCAGTTGTGTCCAACTCTTTACTACCCCATGGACTGCAGCATACTAGGCTTCCCTGTCCATCACCAACTCCCGGAGCTTGCTCAAACTCACATCCATCGAGTTGGTGATGCCTTCCAACCATCTCATCCTCTCTTGTCCCCTTCTCCTCCTGCCTTTAATCTTTCCTAGTAGCAGGGTCATTTCCAATGAGTCAGTTCTTCACATCAGATGGCCAAAGTATTGGAGTTTCAGTTTCAGCATCAGTCCTTCCAATGAATATTCAGGATTTCCTTTAGGATTGACTGGTTTCATCTCCTTGCAGTCCAAGGGACTCTCAAGATTATCCTCCAACACCACAGTTCAAAAGCATCAGTTCTTCGGTGCTCAGCTTTCTTTATAGTCCAACTCTCATATCCATACATGATTACTGGAAAAACCATAGATTTGACAAGACCGACCTTTGTTGGCAAAGTAATGTCTCTGCTTTTTAATATGCTGTCTAGGTTGGTCATAACTTTTCTTCCAAGGAACAAGTGTCTTTTAATTTCATGGCTACAGTCACCATCCACAGTGATTGTGGAGCCCAGGAAAATAAAAGTCTCTCACTGTTTTCATTGTTTTCCCATCTATTTGCCATGAAGTGATGGGACCAGATGCGATGATCTCCCACAAGAGACTGACCCAGATTTACCTGTGAGTGTCCAGGATTCTCTGGCAGAGGCGTGGGTCGGTGGCCTGCTGCAGGGATGGGGGTACTGAGTGCAGCAGCATGTGCATGGGACCTTCTGAAGGAGGTCCCCATTACCTTCATTACCTCCACTATAGTTTGGCCTCAGGTCAAACAACAGAAAGGGAACACAGCCCCGCCCACCCATCAGAACAAGACCCAGTTTCCCCCTCAGTCAGTCTCTCCCATCAGGAAACTTCCATAAGCCGCTTATCCTTCTCTATCAGAGGGCAAACAGACTGAAAACCACAATCACAGAAAACTAACCAAACTGATCACATGCACCACAGCCTTGTCTGACTCAATGAAACTATGAGCCATGCCATGTAGGGCCACCCAAAATGGACGTGTCATGGGGGAGAGTTCTGACAAAATGTGGTCCACTGGAGGAGGGAATGGCAAACCACTTCAATACTCTTGCCTTGAGAACTTCATGAACAGTATGAAAAGGAAAAAGATAGAACACTGAAAGATGAACTCTCCAGGTCAGTAGGCGCCCAATATGCTATAGGAGAACAGTGGAGAAATAACTCTAGAAAGAATGAAGAGACAGAGCCAAACCAAAACCAACACCCAGTTGTGGATGTGACTGGTGATGGAAGTAAAGTCCAATGCTATAAAGAGCAATATTGCACAGGAACCTGGACTGTTAGGTCCATGAATCAAGGCAAATCAGAAGTGATCAAACAGGAGATGGCAAGAGTGAACATCGACATTTTAGGAATCAGTGAACTAAAATGGACTGCATTAGGTGAATTTAACTCAGATGACCATTATGACTACTACTGTGGGCAAGAACCCCTCAGAAGAAATGTAGTAGCCATCATAGTCAACAAAAGAGTGAGCCCATATAATACTGTTTAATCTTCCCATCTCATGGTCCGTAACTTTAATCTTATCTGCAAAGCCCCTTTTGCCAAGGTAACACATAAAAATGCTCTGGGGATTAGGACATGGACATCTTTGTTGGGATAGGGGTATTATTCTGCCTACAACATTGTGGAAATGAAATGTACACACTTAATGAGCTTATGAAAGCTATCATTCTACAGATAGAAATGGGGCACAGTAGTTACACTTGAAAAATAAAATCCCTGACTATATTACAATCACATAAACTCACATACTATTATTCTCAATGGTGAAAAACTAAAAGCATTTCCTCTAAGATCAGGAACAAGTCAAGGATGCTCCCTCTCAACACTCTTACTCAACAAAGTTTTGGAACTCCTAGCTAAGGCAATCAGAGAAGAAATAAAAGGAATCCAGATCAGAAATGAAGAAGTAAAACTCTATTTGCAGACAACATGATATTATACATAGAAAACCCGAAAGATACAATCAGGAAATTACTAGAGCTAATCAATGAACTTTAAGTAAAGTCACAGGATATAAAATCAATACACAGAAATCACTTGCATTCCTACATACTAACAATGAAAAATCCGAAAGAGAAATTAAGGAATCAGCCCCATTTATCACTGCAACAAGAAGAATAAAATGCCGAGGAATAAACCTACCTAAGAGACAGAAGAGCTTATATACAGAAACTATAAGACACTAATGAAGGAAGTTCTGTTTTTGTGCCAGTACCACAGTCTTGATGACTTTAGCTTTGTTGGTGGGAACATAAATTGATATAGTCACTATGAAAGACAGTATGGAGATGCCTTAAAAAACCAGGAATAACAGATGGAGAGATAGTCCATGTTCCTGGGTTGGAAGAATCAATACTGTGAAAATGACTATACTACCAAATGCAATCTTTGGATTCAATGCAATCCCTATCAAATAACCAATGGCATTTTTCACAATTAGAACAAAATATTTCACAATTCATATGGAAACACATAAGACCCTGAAGAGCCAAAGCAATTTTGAGAAAGAACAATGTTGCTGGAGGAATCAGCCTTCCTGACTTCAAACTATACTACAAAGCTAAAGTCATCAAGACAGTCCAGAGATAAAAGTCCAGAGATAAACCCATGCACCTATGGGCACCTTATCTTTGACAAAGGAAGTAAGAATATACAATGGAGAAAAGATAGTCTCTTCAATCAGTGGTGCTGGGAAAACCAGACAGCTACACTTAAAACAATGAAATTAGAACACTTCCTAATACCATACACAAAGATAAACTCAAAATGGATTAAAGATCTAAATGAAAGGTCAGAAAGTATATAACTCTTAGGGAAAAACACAGGCAGAACACTCTATGACATAAATCACAGCAAGATCCCCTATGACCCACCTCCTAAAGTAATGGAAATAAAAACAAACAAGTGGGACCTCATTAAACTTAAAAAAGCTTTTGCACAGCAAACTGTAAACAAGATGAAAAGACAACTCCCAGAATGGGAGAAAATAACAGCAAATGAAACAACTGAGAAAGGATTAATTTCCAAAATATACAAGCTGCTCATGCAACTCAATACCAGAAAAACAAACAATCCAATCAAAAAGTGGGCAGAAGAACTAAACTGACATTTCTCCAAAGAAACTACAGATGGCTTATAAACACATGAAAAGATGCTCAACATTGCTCATTATTAGAGAAACTACAGTAAGATATCATCTCACACCAATCACAATGGCCAAAAAATTTACAAACAATAAATGCTGGCGAGGGTGTAGAGAAAAAGGAACCCTCTTGCACTGTTGGTGGGAACATAAATTGATATAGTCACTATGAAACAGTATGGAGATTCCTTAAAAAATTAGGAATAAACTACCATATGACCCAACAGTCACACTCCTGAGGAAACCATAATTTAAAAAGACACCTTTACCCCAGTGTTCACTGCAGCACTATTTGCAACAGCTAGGACATGGAAGCAACCTAGATGTCCATCAACAGATGAATGGATAAAGAAGCTGTGGTGAATACATACAATGGAATATTACTCAGCCATAAAAAGGAACACATTTGAGGCAGTTCTAATGAGGTGGATGAACCTAGAACCTATTATACAGAGTGAAGTAAGTCAGAAAGAGAAAAACAAATATCGTATATTAATGCATATATACAGAATCTAAAAGGTGGTACCAACGAACCCATTTGCAGGGCAGCAATGGAGATGCAGACAGAGAACAGACCTGTGGACCTAGGGCAGGTAAGAGAGAGTGGGACGGATGGAGAGAGTAGCACAGAAAAATACACACTACTATATGCACAATAGATGCCAGTGGGAATTTGCTGTATGAACAGGGAACTCAAACTGGGGTTCTGTGATAACCTAAAGGAGTGAGATGGGGTCAGAGGCAGGAGGAAAATTCAAGAGAGAGGGGACATAAATATAACAATGGCTGGTTCACACTGATGTATGGCAGAAACCAATACCACATTGTAAAGCAATTAACCTTCAATTAAAAATAAACACATTAAAAAAATATATTAAGAAAATGCTACTTTGGATGAAACTTCAGTAACATGAAGATATAAGGATTTCACTTCCTTTCTATGCAGTCAAAAGATTACCCCTCTCCCATAGGACACAGGAAGTGTATTCTCTGGAGAAAAAGAACCAGAGAGACTCTGTACAAGGGGTTTTCAGGCACAGAGAAGGAAGCAATGAAGTAGCAAACAGAAACCAGAAGCATTAATGCATTCTGCTTTCTAAGCCATGAGACCCTCAGCCCCTTTCTCCTCACCTGTCCAGAATCCTGACAGTCAAAATTATACCTATCAATTAGGAGACAAGAGACTACTTCTACTGAATTAATGTGGAAAAAACCTATAGATACTGACATTTAGGGAGTTTCCAAAGAAAAAGCCCTGTGATCATAAAACCAACCTTTGGGGGAAACACTGGGCCTACCAGCCTTACAGGAACTTCTAAAACAAAATATGAGTGGATGACTCCAAAGATTCCTAGGTATCTGAAAGCTTCAACATGAAAAAGATGAACATGAATAGAAATAAGGAAACCAAATGCAGAATACAGAAAAAAAAAAATTATAATATTCATAAGGATATAAAAGAAGTTTTTGTAATCATGAAATAAGAATACTTGCTGTGTTTTAAAGAAATTTGCTATTTTAAGAAACAATGAAAGTACATGGTCATCCTAAATGAGAAAGAGAAAATCTTAAGAGTTTCAAGAGAAGGAAAAAAAGAAATGCAGAAAGCCCTAGAGCCAGGAGTCAGTCAAGTAATACTTAAAAAAAAAACATGCAGTATTTTATACACAGCCAAATAAGTAATGAAATGATAAAATTGATTTTTAGACATATAAGATCTCAAAAAACTTACCTCTTATTAATCTTTACTCAATAAGTCATTGAAAAAGAGTTGCCCCATCAAGATAAAGGACTAAGTGAAAAAAAACAAAACAAAAACGAAACTGAAATGTAAGCAACAGGAAATTCCATCTTTCAAAGGTTAAAAGGAATTCCCAGGATGATGATGATACAGAGTTCAAGGTTAACATTAAAAAAAAAAAAAATTCACATTAGACCTGGAGGAGAGAGGTCTGAGAGAAAATATTTAAGAAACTATATGACATATGTGACTATATGTAAGACAGTATATCAGAAATATTTTACAAGGTAGCTGAAGGTTGTGAGAAGACAGTCTTAGATTTAAAGATAAATTACAAATACAATGAAAGGCAAATAGTTTATTTTTAAAACTATTCATTCCTTTCTTTAAAAATAAACTGAATAAGAATCCTCAAAATTTAATTAGTGAAATAATCTGACTGTATTCTTTCCTTCAGCACCTGCCTCAGTCTTGCCTACGTAGCCTTAGACCAGTAATAAGGCAAAAAGTGTGTCAATCTTTAAAAGTTCATAAAGTATTTAGGGAGTTATTCTGTTGTTCTTCATATTTTATCTCTGGCAAGTTACTATCATGAAGAAGTCAATATAAACTTGGCTAAGTAAAACAATCAAATGTTACCTTGGAAACAAAAGGACAACAAAAGGAGAACTTAAAATTTTTTTTAAATAAAATCATGAAAATAAGTTATCCTGTACATCTGGTGGACCCACTTTCTTGGAATCATTCACACAATTTTTTCAGAAGGAGACAATGATTATAACAAAGGTATAATTCAGAAAGGGAAAAGATAAAGGTTACCAACAAATGTGATCTTTAAAAATAGAACAAAACTAAATGCTCTAAAATATAATTACAAAATATTACCAAAATTTCCAGATTATTTGAATGTCAATGTGTATATTTTTTAATATAAATCTATTTATTTTATTTGGAGGCTAATTACTTTACAATATTATACTGGTTTTGCCATACACCAACATGAATCCACCACGGGTGTACACATGTTCCCCATCCTGAACCTCCCTCTCACCTCCCTCCTCATACCATCCCTCTGGGTCATCCCAGTGCACCAGCCCCGAGCATCCTGTCTCATGCATCAAACTTGGACTGGTGATTCGTTTCACATATGATATTATACATGTTTCAATGCCATTCTCCCAAATCATTCCACCCTCGCCCTCTCCCACAGAGTCCATAAGACTGTTCTATACATCTGTGTATCTTTTGCTGTCTCACATACAGGGTTATTGTTACCATCTTTCAATGTGTATATTTTAACCCTCCCATAAACAGTCTTAGGGGTAGAAAATAAATACAATTGTGAGATTTAGAAAGAGACTTTTGGTTCTAGAAAAGATCGTAGACCATCTATTTTATAAATGAGGATACTGAGTGCAAACAAGATAAGTAAATTACTTATTCAAGGTCACACAAAGGGTTACTGGCAGAGTGTGGACTAAAATTCTAATCTAGCTAGCCCAGGAACTTTCCACCACATACCATGTTATCTTATAGGTTTGGAGGCTATCTAAAACACTCAAGAATTTGATTTTGTACCATTTATCTTTTAAAGGAAATAATGCTACAAAGAAATTGTCCTAGAGTGGAAAATACTGTTACAGTTACAATGGTTGGTTATTTTCTCAAGCATAATTAGAAGTCATATCTATATATAAGATATTTTCAACTAAATAAACATAAAGTTATTTAAGTTAAAAAAAAAACAAAAACCTCTTCAATCAATATACTAAGGATCAAAATGTCCTTAACACAGGAATAATTTAAAGAGAAATGAGCTATACTAAAAAAAATGTTCATATCTATTTATATGAGAAAATTTAAAAACTGAAATATTAAGAGACCTTTTGCTGATGGTGCTTTAACTCATTATCAATAATTTTAATTGATAAGTACATCTGTACTAACATTAGCTATTAAGATTTGATACAATTAACTTATTTAAAAATTTGCAGTTACTAATCCAAGGAGTTGTTGCCAGCCATCAAGATGCTCATAAAAACATGTAAGAAAGACAAGACACAGGCGTTAAATGATAACCGTATATGGTTGAAAATCTTTACACTAAATTTTACACTAAAGTATCCAAACCTTTTACACATGTTCAGCTTGCTGTTACTTTAAAAAATTCAACTTCTTTAATAGCAAGGTTTTCAGCAGTGGAAAATAAGGACTTTCTCAGCCAGTAGAATACTTTCCTACTATTGACAGCAATAGTCAAGTTGTCGTCTTTGTTGCTTGTCTCAATCTCCTGTCTTTCTTCTTCCACTTCAGTTAGCGTGTTATCTGCTAGTGTAATTTAATGTCCCCCTCAGATGGACACTTTCCCTTCTAATTTATAAAATGTCACATTATTTGAGGGTCAACTTTCTATTAGCATATTTCTTTGAGGACACAGACCATGTCTTCATTTTAGTGTTCTATTCAGCATCTATTGCCCAGTGCCTTACCTCATTAGTTGCTCAATGGATATATGTTGAAAAAATTAATCTGATAATGGTTCAAGAGTAGGACAAGGAGTCACAAAGAGCACAGAACATGGAAAGACCTAGATATCCATGTAGCCAATTTCTACTGCTTAATATAAAGAACTACTCAACTCAGGAACAAATATGACCAAAGCACTCACGTAAAAGGTAATTCCCTACAATTATGACTATTCAACTAAGGAATAAATATGACCAAAGCACTCACGTAAAAGGTAATTCCCTACAATTTTGACAACTGTGAAGAAAATGTAACATCAGTTCATGTTCTTATATACTACAAACAAAAGTTCATCTTTACTGCACTCTGAAAGCTTACCCAAGAGGACAAAATTAATTAAAGATCAAACCACTGAGGCAGAGAATTGTGTTGCATGCATCACAAGTCACTATCTACCCTCTACATGATGTGAGATAAAGCTGAAAATAAGCAAAATCAGAGAAGATGAAATAACTACAGAATTACTGGGATCTCTAAAGGTGTGAGAAAGCTAACTTAAGTGTTAAAACTAGAATATTATTAAATCGTAAAACAGTCTGTCTCATCAGTTCAGTTCAGTTGCTCAGTAGTGTCCGACTCTGCAACCCCATGTACCGCAGCATGCTAGGCCTCCCTGTCCATTACCATCTCCCGGAGTCCACCCAAACCCATGTCCATTGAGTCGGTGATACCATCCAACCATCTCGTCCTCTGTTTTCCCCTTCTCCTCCTGCCCTCAATCTTTCCCAGTATCAGGGTCTTTTCAAATGAGTCAGCTCTTTGCATTAGGTGGCCAAAGTATTGGAGTTTCAGCTTCAACATCAGTCCTTCCAATGAACACCCAGGACTGATCTCCTTTAGGATGGACTGCTTGGATCTTCTTGCAGTCCAAAGGATTGAGAGTAAATGTGTCATTTATCAGTAAAACAGCAACCCACAAGGTCAACAGTATTACAAGTTTCTCTGGCTCAATGACAGAGAAACAAACTGGAAAGGTGGAAGAAGGAAAACAAAACTATTTGCAATTAGTAAAAAGAAAGTACTATAATAAAAAGCCATAGTTGAAAGATATTACACTGTCTTATGTAATATAAAAATCAAAGGGAAAACAATATATGAAGTATGGTCATTTTAGATTTAAAGGTGGAAAGAAAAAGGAGTCAGGAGTGGGGTGGGGGAAGGAGTCTGGAAGTGTTACTTTTTACTGCACGTACCACATGCGAAGTATCACTACATTAAGCTGCAGTAGGTTATTATGCTAGATTGTTTGTGGTCAATCTGGCAGACACACCACCAACACTACCACCACCTTATTTATGCAGTCTAAGGCTGGAAACCACATTTCCCACAATCTCCTGGTCTGTACAGTTTCATGACAGTACCTCGTATTTGAAGCAGATAAGTGAAGGCCAGTTTTTCTCAAGAAGTAACAGGGCTCAGGTGCTTGGTTTTTTCAGATGCTGCAGACTTGTACACCTTTACATCAGCTCCCACTTCATAGTCCTGACAGGTTTTGCAGACCTTCCCACAAATACTTTTCTACCCACTTACTACCAGTGATGTTCAGGCTGAGGTCTTCACCAAAGTTCTCCGATCTAATGTCAGCTCCTACCCTCTGCTCAGTGCTTCAGGATAATTTCACTGACAGTCTCTCTGATGTTCAGCAGAACTCCTTCAATCTATGGTGATCTTTTCTTGACATTCAGGCCCTCAACTGTGGTATAAGGCCAAATTCTTTATAGAATGCCTTCCATTCTCCAGATCAAATCCTTAGTTACTAAGCTGCTGGAAGCATGAAGGTCCTATGATTCTAGCCCAAGAAAGTCGAGGAAAGGATCTTGTCTAGAAAGGCAGCCTAATAACATGATTAAAGGGCTCAGGACCTAGTAGTTAAATATGATTCTTGGTTCTACCACTTTGAAGCTGTATGTCCTTAGATAGGTAACTTAAACTCTCTGCCTCAGTTTCTCATTTGGCAATGATATTAGTAACTAACTCATAGAATAGCTATGACAAATGAATAAATATTAAATACATACCAAAGAATAGGTAAAGCTTATTAAAATATGCTTTTCAACCCTCTTCCTTCTTTAAACTTACTCCTATTTGTACCCAGTAATAAAAGAGAATAATGGTTACTAAGACACTAAAATACTGGAGATGGGATATTTATGAGCCAATGGAAGAAGTGTTACAAAGTCTTATCTCTGGAGCAGGAAACCATATGTGAAGAATTTTATAAAATCAGATCATTCCTGTTTTATTTATTAATACTTGAATTATATGCTATGTGTCTTGAACCATCTCCATACTACTTTTCTATATGACTCATTCATCATTTTTTTTCTTGTTCCTGACAGATACACCTATAGAAATGTCAAATAATCGAAGTTCAAAATATATACTCTTCTAATAAAGATAGATTCAAGGCATGTGAATTGGGTTGGAGAAAGGAAATGCTAGGAAAAGAGTTATAACAGACTTTGGATTTTTAAACTTCTTACAACAAAAGAAAACTATTCACATTACATTTATAGTTAAAACTCAATTTTAAAATTATTCTAACTTTCAGAATGATAAATTTCAGAAACACTGATAATTTAGCAATTAAATATGAGATAACATTAAAATACAAAACAGAGAGAATCTCCATGTTTTATAGGAAGGATATTTTCTGAAAGTATACTATCTTCATTCTTATACAAATACCTTTTTTAATGCATTAAAAAAAAAGAAACACTAAATCTTTAATGCTATAATTTTTTTCAAGTAACTTTTCTGGTTAACCTTTTTATGACCTTCGGGTAGAAAATATTTCTAATAGAAAAAATAGTACTGAGACTACTTGCTTTGAAAAGCATCTAGATCTTATTAAATCTACTGTCTCAAAATATGATATATCCTTTCAGATTTCTATATATCCTTATTAAGGAAGTATCCAAATAATAAAGATAAAGTAAGGTTTAACGAAGTGTTCTACTCCCTGCTGCACCCTTTGGTCATGATAAATGGCAAATGCCTGCCAGCAGGAAAAAGTGGATGCCATTTTTCCAGTAGTAGCTTTGTTTTGCACAAAAGAGGCATTGGAGCACAAAGACTGAGTCTATGGGCTCATCTTTCTTAACAGTGATCAGACCAAGTGAACAAATCAAAAAGATATTCATTGCTTAATCAAAAAAGTTGAGATGCAATAAGCCAAACGTTTTAGGTGAACTTGGGATAACTAGTTGGGAAAGGAAAAAAATGTAAAAAAAACCATCATGCACTTCTCCAACTTCACTCAATACTCCTTTTTTCCCACAGCAGGTTTCACAGTCCTCAATGTGGTAGAAAAAATACAAATCAAAATAGAGAACAGTAAAATAAACATATATTGGTAGCTCACACATATACATGCCATCAGTATACTTATTGATTTGCTGCTTCTAAGTTTTTCTTTTATTTCTGATTTTTTAAAATATCAACTTCCTGAAGGTAAAATAATCTTCAAATGTTTTATTAACTTCTACAGCATTATACTGTGATTGACAAGAGGGATGCCAACACTCCTGCACAAGCTTGAAAAGGAAAACAGTTCACACCCAGTTGAAAGTACCAAGAAAAACAGTGTTAAATGTAATATTTAATGTGAATGAACTCAGTTTTGAGAGTCAGTAAGTGGATATGTGTCTGGCTGCTCATAGGTAACACTATGCTGTGGAAAAACACATGACCATTCTGGTACCAGCTGACAGTATCACATTCCCAACTATGTTATCTAATGATCAAATGTTTTTACAACTATTTCATTTGCACCACAACTAAATGCTCTTCTACAGACCTCAGGAAAGACACTACTTCTTAATTCAGCTATCGGGTTCAATTCCGATTCTTCTTAGTATCTGTAAGATCACAGGTAAATTACTGAAGGTTTCTGTGCCTAAGTAATACAGAAGTTATAATACCTAAATATTAATTTTTTAAAGGGGGAGTAGGATGGATGGTTACTACAGTGTCTGGTATATGATCAATCCTCAGAAAATGTTAGGTATTATTATTAAACTATTTTATATAAGAGTAAACATATACTCACATCACTTCTGACTTACCTACCTTTGAAAAATGTTATGAAGTAAAATAGCCAAAGGTCAAATAATAGGAAGAAATATAAAATAATAAAGTAGTTGGATTTGTTAGCAGTATAGATAAAAAGACGTTAAATTATTACCAGGAACACACTAGTATTTACTCAAACATTCCAACACATGAATGTCTTCCTTCTCCCTTTTACTCCCTTACTTCCATGATGCTATTTTTAAACATAAAGATATAAAGTATATTTATAAAGTATGTTTATAAAGGATAAAAGGAGAGAAATTAATAACAGAGGATAAGGAAACTAATCAATAAAAATGGAACTTCAATCTATAGCAGCTCTGATCATTTTTTATTTTCAATGGTTCTTGGACAATTCCACAGAGACAGACTTCAAAATAAGAGATTAAAGTTCTGTCCACTTAATTGTACTGTAAAGTCTTTTTTTTTTTTTAAATAAAATCATTCTAACAGAATATCAATTCATATACCCCACAATATGGATTTCTGAAAGATGATGAAATCATTTCACTAGCATGAAAGAACCCCAAACTACTTTTCTAAAAATTGTGCTATCACTATAATCCAATGGAACATAATAAATTTAACAGAAATGGAAACTTAGAGAACAAATGATCATTTGACTGTTTTACTGAGTGAGAGACTATTTTGAAATGAGAAACTGAAGTTTAAGGTCTGTCATGAATCTTCTATGTCACAAGGGTAAAATTTTCTTCAAAATTTTGACAGAATAATATGACTACTGTAAAATGAACTTTTACGCAAAGAAACTAGAGACAAAGAATTTGATGAAAGGCACTGGACTAAACTGGAAAACGTAAAAACTTTCTTATAATTCTAGGCTAAAAAGCACACAGGTAAATTAGAAAAAAAATGGAATCTTGTTTTATCTTACATAACACTGAAATATGGACACACAAATATCACTATAAAATGCACAAAATTTCCCTCTATATGATAACTCCAAAGTTAATGGTAATATCATTCCTAAAGATTTCCTTAAATAATAAAGAAACTAGAAAAAATGTTTCCTAAGAAGATAATCTATGCAAACACAGACATAAGAAGTAATAACAGCTTTTTCTCTAAGATCTTAAGAACAGCTGCAGATAACAGCATCAAAGAGTCACAGAAGAATGTTTTAGAAAGAGAAATAAACAGGCTTAAAGAAATAAAATTATCTCTAGTTCATCATTTCATATTTCATATTTGTGAAATCTAAAAAATGTTTTAAACTAGTGGAAATTATAAGAAAAACTATTTCAAGTTGATCAGTTTAGAGCACCCAAAACTAAATATTTCAATTATCTAAAAGATAACAATTCCCAGATTCACTCCATCAATTTCAAATGAGTCCATAACACAAAACTGAATGAAATAATCTATTTCTCTTAAAATCTTTTAAGTGATTATAATACAGATGGATACTACAGATTAAAAAAAAAAAAACTTTTCAGAAAACTGTTACTGTAAGGGAAAGAAAAAATTAAGACTAAAGCCAAATAGATAACAAAACAGATGAATTTGACAACTATCCCTAAAAGTATATTTACATCTCCCTCCCTGGTGGCTCAGACAATAAAGCATCTGTCTACAACGTGGGAGACCCAGGTTCAATCCCTGGGTCAGGAAGATCCACTGGAGAAGGAAATGGCAATCCACTCCAGTACTATTACCTGGAAAATCCCATGGACGGAGGAGCCTGGTAGGCTGCAGTCCATGGGGTCGCAAAGAGTCGGACACGACTGAGCAACTTCAATTCAATTCAATAGGGGTAGGCAGATTTGTAAAATGTGCCTGCCTTGGCTCAAGGTAAGAAAGTGAAAAATGTCTCCCCTAAGAATTCATAACTGCAAGCCACTGCTCATGGCTTTGGAGCAGAAATTAACAATATTCATGTAGCGGAAGAGGCACACAGGACAAACTTTTATTAAAATGGCCTTAGGCTGGTAGAGCTCCCAGGCACCTGGTAATAACTAACATAAATGTTTTCTGGAAAAAATTTTTAAAACTCTGACCTGAGAGAATTTTTTATAAGAATAGGTTAACAACCTGATAGAAAAGCTGAATAAGATTTGTACATACAACCAACCAAAAATATATAGATGCTCTAAGTCAACTAAGTATTGAGAGAAGTGCAAATAAAATCACTCTCTACTATTTACATATATCACACTGGAAAGCAATATAACACAAGACAAACCAAGTTTGTCAGAAAAAGTAACCTTACTAATTGCTGGTGTAAGTGTAACCTGGTTTGGAAAATATTGCACTTATGCAGCAAAACTGAAGATGCCAATATCCTGTAACTAAGCAAATCCATGCTTTTTTATATACCCTAACTTCTTGTTACCAAGCTGCAGAAGAAATTTAGAATAATATTTAAAGTGAAGTTGTTTATAAAAACGAAAAGACGGAGGGCTTCCCTGGTGGCTCAGAATTCACCTGCAAGTGCAAGAGATACAGATTCGGTCCTTCAACTGGGAAGATCCCACATTCCATGGAGCACCTAGCTTGTGCATCACAACTATTGAGTCTATTCTCTAGAGCCTGGGAACCACAAGCCCAGGCAACAACTGAAGCCTGTGCACTCTAGTGCATGTGCTCTGCAACAGAAAAGCCGTCAGAATGAGAAACCCTCACGCCACTACTAGAGAGTAGCCCCTGCTTGCCACAACTAGAGAAAAGCCCACATAGCAATAAAGACCCAGCATAGCGAAACATAAATAAATAAAATTATGATGTTAAAAAAATGGAAACAAAACTGCCAAACTCTTACTTTGCCAACAAAGGTCTGTCTAGTCAAGGCTATGGTTTTTCCAGTAGTCATGTATGGATGTGAGAGTTGGACTATAAAGAAAGCTGAGCGCCGAAGAATTGATGCTTTTGAACTGTGGTGTTGGAGAAGACTCTTGAGAGTCCCTTGGACTACAAGGAGATCCAACCAGTCCATTCTGAAGGAGATCAGTCCTGGGTGTTCATTGGAAGGACTAATGTTGAAGCTGAAACTCCAATACTTTGGCCACCTGATGCAGAGAGCTGACTCATTTGAAAAGACCCGATGCTGGGAAAGATTGAGGGCAGGAGGAGAAGGGGACGACAGAGGATGAGATGGTTGGATGGCATCACCAACTCAATGGACATGAGTTTGGGTCGGCTCCAGGAGTTGGTGACAGACAGGGAGGCCTGGCACGCTACAGTTAATGAGGTCGCAAAGAGTCGAACATGACTGAGCGACTGAACTGAACTGAACTGAACTGATACCAATCTGTTTTCAATAAAAAATGACATACTGGTGAAAATAAATGAGCTACAATTAACACAGATCAGCATGTATGAATCAAATCAAGGTAAAGTTGGTCAAAGTATCAAATAATGGGAAAAAACCAGTTTGACTCAATTTACGCAAAATTCAAACTGTGCAAAACTATGTATTGCTTATGAACATATACATACACGATGGTGGTAGTTTAGTCACTAAGTCGAGTCAGACCCTTGTGATCCCACCACACTGTAGCCCGCCAGCCTCCTTTGTCTATGGGATTTCCCAGGCAAGAATACGGGAGTGGGTTGCCACTTCCTTCTCCAATATACATACATAAATACATATTAAAAATGGAGTGAATAAGAAACACAAACTTGAGAAAGGAGGTTATCTCTAGACTAAATGGATGGTGAATTGAGTCCTGAGGGATTCAAAGGTGACTTCATAGGTTTTAGTAATGTTCTATCTTTAAAGTGGGTTTGTGAATACAGTGTGAATACAATGGCTCTTCATTATTATTGTGCTTTGTATTGAATATGTAAACTATACATTCTCATGTGTAACTGGTATAGTATTATTTCATAATATAAAACAGTAAAGAAAAGAAAAACCAAAAGCAATATATTAAGAAAAGAAAAACCAAAAGCAATATATTTCTTTCATTGGCTACTGAGTATATGCTTGCCCTTTGTCTTTCTCTCCCTTTAAATTTTGACCTCAGAGTTTTGTAAGGGTTATTATGACTACTAGGGAGTCAATTACCGTGTTTCTTATTGGAATCTTCTTGGGTTCTGGAGGCATATCCTGTGGAACAAATTTCACTGGTTCCTTAATCTGCCTCCTTGACCGTTTGGTCCCATCTGGTAAGGTTTCCATGGCCATCTCTGCTTCCATGTCACTGCTCCCTGCCTGGTCACATTCAGAACACTGCCTACATAAAGAAAAAGATATTATTTCATACATGTATTTTTACCTTCCAGCATTAGCCACGGTTTCTATAAATACAAAACACAGGCATATGTTTAGAATATATGAAAATGTACAGAGGAGCATGTGACCATAGGCATATAATGACCATACATACAGAAAAGCACACACATTCCTTTAAGAGAAACAACAATGCATGTAAAATGTCCAAAGCAATTTCGTGTATCCCTAACAAGTATCATAAAAACACATGTAACACTGCCATATATTTAAGTGAACGAATGTAAGAGAGCCAGAACTGATTAAAAAGATAGTTTCCCTTAGGAAATCGTGATTTTTCCTCAAATGATATACATTGTGACACCAGAAAATCAAAGTCATTCATTGACCAACTCTACTTGTCAAGCTATAATATTCTTGCATCTTAATTAACGGCAAGCTGTGCTAAATATACCAACTAAGAAAATTCTGTAAAAATTCATACCTCTCACTCATTAGCACTGTAATTTAATACCAAATTAGTATTTATTTTAACAGCTTTAAATTTTGAACTCCAATAATGGAATTAAATACAAAGTATCATGTGTGGCTAACACAAATGCACTATTGGTAACATGCAAATTAAAAGTTAAGGTATTACTTTTAATATCTTAAAATTTCCATTTAAGCAAAAATTTTAACACTAAAAAATTTGACCCGCAAGAGTTAATTATCATGTTGTTAAAAACTAAGCACTTTATTCTTTAGATTCATAGATTACCATCAAATAAAAATATTTTTAACATACATGCATTTCTTTGATACGGAAACAAGTATCTTTTTAGAATAAATCACTGGAGGGATTTTTTTGTTTGTTTTTTAAGTGACTTGTTTCCCCTTTTGTTTCTCAGTTTGTAACTATATTCCTTGTCAGAATAATCTCTAGCTTCTCAAGCTCATCACCACCAAAAGGTAATACATTTAGGTGACAAAGAAACTTGCTTTAGAGCACTCAGATAAATAAAAATGTTATGTTCTGAAAACCACAAAACACTGAACAACTCAGAAAAATCTAAAAAATATCTAACTGCTAAGGCAGATATTAATTTCTATTTCAAGACAACTGCCACATGATGCTTGTACATTAAGTCAATACAGATGAAAACACTATTTGCAGCTCTTTGAACAATCTGTTAAAACACTATAGTCCTCATTTTATAAATAGCCTTTAAAATATGAAAAAGCATCTCTGCTACATTAACTGGTACACAAGATCCTAAGAAATAGGATGTTTAAAGTAATAATAATGAAAATTCATGTTAGGAATTTATGCCAAAGGACTACCTTCATACTGAAATACTAAGAGATTTTTCTCAGTTTGCTATATATTCTAAGAGATTTTTCTCAGTTTGCTATATATTCTTGATCCTCAGCACTATACACTCCAACTTATGTTAAGGAGGTTTTTAAATCTTATTATTAAAGGAAAACAATTTCATTGTATATGTGTGCTGTGTGCTTAGGCACTCAGTCACGTCCAACTCTTTGCGATCCCATGGACAGTAGTCCACCAGGCTCCTCTGTCCATGGGGATTCTCCAGGTAAGAATACTGGAGTGGGTTGCCATTTCCTTCTCCAATATACATAAATAAATACATATTAAAAATGGTGTGAAGCCCTTTTCAAAAATCTTTATTATTAAAGAAAAACAATGTCATTGTATAATAATGCTAAAACAAATCCATGATTATAACAAAGTTCCCTGACCCAGGAGACTACCAAACTGGTTTTCAACTTGGACAGGATACTTATTAACACTGCTGATATTCTAATACGTGACAGCAGTTTCTCTTAAATTCTGGTTTCAAAAGCACTCACAAATCACAAGTAATACATTCTACTATAGTTGAAATGAGTTGACCAGTATGACTGCCTCCAGGCAAATTGATAAAAGAGCACTATGAAAAAGAAGGGCTTCTCTCATAACTCAGCTGGTGAAGAGTCCACCTGCAATGTAGGAGACCCCAGTTTGGTTCCTGGGTTGGGAAGATCCACTAGAGAAGGGACAGACTACCCACTCCAGTATTCTTGGGCTTGCCGTATGGCTCAGCTGGTAAACAATCCACCTGCAATGCAGGAGACCTGGGTTCGAGACCTGGGTTCAACCCCTGGGTTGGGAAGATTCCCTGGACAAGGGAAGGCTACAGACTTCAGTATTCTGGCCTGGAGAATTCCATAGACTGTATAGTCCATGGGGTCACAAAGAGTTAGACATGACTGAGAGACTTCCACTTCATTTCATGAAAAAGTAATCATGTGAAAATGGTGAAAGAATGTGAGCATAATAAAATGGACAGACGTAGGTTTATGAAATAAAACAATGAGGTCAGAAAATATGCTTTAATGTATTTGATAAATAAACACCTTTTTGTACAGATCACCATTTAAGACTGGGGTCTAGTCTTTTCTAAAACCAGAAGTTGTGTAAAATTTGTATAAAAAGAATAGGCATGTGCCTTCCAAAGCTCTCTGTGACCTATATTCTTCCTATACAGAATCAATCTATTAGAATTTGAACATCTGTCTTTCTCTTGGACCAAAATTAAGGAAAGAATAAAACTTAGAAGTATCATAAACTTTTATTAAACATCTGTAGTGATTCCACATGCCTAAGTTAATGAAAAAATTCAGAAACGTAAGTCAAATGTTTCTAGATTTACAAAGAATCAGTTCAGTTCATTCGCTCAGTTGTGTCCGATTCTTTGCGACCCCATGAATCGCACCACACCAGGCCTCCCTGTCCATCACCAACTCCTGGAGTTCACTCAGACTCACATCCATCGAGTCAGTGATGCCATTCAGCCATCTCATCCTCTGCCGTCCCCTTCTCCTCCTGCCCCCAATCCCTCCCAGCATCAGAGTCTTTTCCAATGAGTCAACTCTTCGCATGAGGTGGCCAAAGTACTGGAGTTTCAGCTTTAGCATCATTCCTTCCAAAGAAATCCCAGGGCTGATCTCCTTCAGAATGGACTGGTTGGATCTCCTTGCAGTCCAAGGCACTCTCAAGAGTCTTCTCCAATACCACAGTTCAAAAGCATCCATTCTTTGGCGTTCAGCCTTCTTCACAGTCCAACTCTCACATCCATACATGGCCTTAACTAGACGGACCTTAGTCGGCAAAGTAATGTCTCTGCTTTTGAATATACTATCTAGGTCGGTCATAACTTTTCTTCCAAGGAGTAAGCATCTTTTAATTTCATGGCTGCAGTCACCATCTGCAGTGATTTTGGAGCCCAAAATAATAAAGTTTGACACTGTTCCCACTGTTTCCCCATCTATTTCCCATGAAATGATGGGACTGGATGCCATGATACTCGTTTTCTGAATGTTGAGCTTTAAGCCAACATTTTCACTCTCCTCTTTCACTTTCATCAAGAGGCTTTTGAGTTCCTCTTCACTTTCTGCCATAAGGGTGGTGTCATCTGTATATCTGAGGTTACTGATATTTCTCCCAGCAATCTTGATTCCAGCTTGTGTTTCTTACAGTCCAGCATTTCTCATGATGTACTCTGCATAGAAGTTAAATAAGCAGGGTGACAATATACAGCCTTGACATACTCCTTTTCCTATTTGGAACCAGTCTGTTGTTCCATGTCCAGTTCTAACTGTTGCTTCCTGACCTGCATACAGATTTCTCAAGAGGCAGGTCAGGTGGTCTGGTATTACCATCTCTCTCAGAATTTTCCACAGTTTATTGTGACCCACACAGTCAAAGGCTTTGGCATAGTCAATAAAACAGAAATAGATGTTTTTCTGGAACTCTCTTGCTTTTTCCATGATCCAGTGGATGTTGGCAATTTGATTGCTGGTTCCTCTGCCTTTTCTAAAACCAGCTTGAACATCTAGAAGTTCACGGTTCACATATTGCTGAAGCCTGGCTTGGAGAATTTTGAGCATTATTTCACTAGCATGTGAGATGAGTGCAACTGTGTGGTAGTTTGAGCATTCTTTGGCTGCTTTTCTTTGGGATTGGAATGAAAACTGACCTTTTTCAGTCCTGTGGTCACTGCTGAGTTTTCTAAATTTGCTGGCATATTGAGTGCAGCACTTTCACAGCATCATCTTTCAGGATTTGAAACAGCTCAACTGGGATTCCATCACCTCCACTAGCTTTGTTCGTAGTGATGCTTTCTAAGCCTCGCTTGACTTCACATTCCAGGATGTCTTCCTCTAGATGAGTGATCACACCATCATGATTATCTGAGTCGTGAAGATCTTTTTTGTACAGTTCTTCTGTGTATTCTTGCCACCTCTTCTTAATATCTTCTGCTTCTGTTAGGTCCATACCATTTCTGTCCTTTATCGAGCCCATCTTTGCATGAAATGTTCCCTTGGTATCTCTAATTTTCTTGAAGAGATCTCTAGTCTTTCCCATTCTGTTGTTTTCCTCTATTTCTTTGCATTGATCGCCGAAGAAGGCTTTCTTATCTCTTCTTGCTGTTCTCTGGAACTCTGCATTCAGATGCTTATATCTTTCCTTTTCTCCTTTGCTTTTTGCTTCTCTTCTTTTCACAGCTATTTGTAAGGCCTCCCCAGACAGCCATTTTGCTTTTTTGCATTTCTTTTCCATGGGGATGGTCTTGATCTGTCTCCTGTACAATGTCACGAACCTCAGTCCATAGTTCATCAGGCACTCTATCTATCAGATCTAGGCCCTTAAATCTATTTCTCACTTCCACTGTATAATCATAAGGGATTTGATTTAGGTCATACCTGAATGGTGGTTGAATTTAAATATACAACTAGCCAGAAGTAAAGTCTTTGGTGACACTAATTTAGAAACAAAATACTAAACTACATTTAAAGCATGAATATGGAGGTAAATTCTTGATAAAAAACAAAAATAATGAATTTGAAAAAATGTTATAATAAAGAGTTATAAACACACTAAAAAGAATTCATGCCTTAAGAAACCATAGCTAAGATATCAATTAACTTAGCTTCAATTAACTTAAAATTCATTTATCAAAAAAACTGCTACATCTCTATGCATATAATACTGTAATAAACATTTATGTGAAGTATTCTTACCACAAAAAATGATAACTATGTGAGGTGATGAATATGCTAATTAGCTTGACTGTGGTGATTATTTCACAGGGTATACATATATTAAATCATTATGTTGCAAACCTGAAATATACACAACTTTTAAATGCCAATATTATTGGAAAATATTATAAAATATTCAATTAAAAATATACTGAAAACTTTATTATGCATCAAATATGTTCTAACACTTCATCTTATACTGTTGAAACTAAGAGCAACACCAGTTCTAACATATAAATGCTCTTCAGTTTACTTACCAATAACTGTTTTTGGTCTTTCTTGGCATCCTCGTAAGAGGAGGGTCCAGACACCCAAGATGGTAATGGAGTTTACAGGTATCACACAATAAAAGAAGATGCTGATCATGGTTCTTCTTACAAATTCCACAACTTTGATAAAGGCAGCAATAAAGGATTAGAATAATAATTATCATAGTGAATAGTTAATTTATGGTGTATTTTTAAACTTTCAAAATTTAATTGTGATTTAACTTAATATTTCTTTAATTTAAATCAAATACTTTTTTATAACACATATCTTTTTATAATGACAATAATCTAAATACTTTTTTTGAGAATTCGAATAGTTTAGATCTATTATAAATTTAAATTTTGCTGGAGTCAAACTATTCAGAGAAGGGCATATGTTAGGTATTTATTCTAACATCATCTTAATTTGAATTTTTACTTAAAAGCCCATGTAACATCAGACCAAATTTTCTCTAGGAACAAATTATTAAACAAAAATAGTTTTCAATTTTCTACCTCTCTAAAACTGCAAAGAAATTACTTTACAAACGAAATTCTGTTTATTTTCTACCATTAACTGTAAATCTTTCAAAGAACCTTCAACATGTAAATAAGCTACATATGTTAAGTCTTTTTACAGAATCAGACTTTGAGTCTTAAAAATATACCAATTGATATTTATTATAAAGAACTGGAAGTTTTATTATTATTGTTACTGTTGTTTTAGATTTTTGATTGTTCTTAAGAAATCTAACTTTTCTTGTGCAAAAGGTCAACTACTCCTGAGAGCACAAACACAATGATCTACAAATCCAGGGTGTACTTATATTAGGAATCTGAAGGGTGAGGAAAAAGTTGTTGAGAACCTAAAAAAGCCATACGTATACAGAAACAGCAATGATGTTTGAATTTTAAATAACCTTAGGAAAAAAAATCAAATATACACGTATACAACAAAGACCAATCAATACTTGGTCTCAAAGTTGCTCAGAGTAAAAATGAAAAATTACTAAACTGTATCCTGAAACAAAAATGAGCTGTAGTGATGAAAAGTCAGAAGTATAAGTGATAAGGCTGACTGTTTCAAATGAAACCATTTTATCTGGAAAAGCTAGACTGTGACAGTGCTAGTCTTCATCAAGTACAGTATAGACACTAGCAAGCTTGTCCCACATTTCAGGGAAGTTAATTGCTACCACCTATGGAGAAAGCCTCCAAGCTAGAAGAGAAAGTAGTTATTGAGACTGATATTGTTGCTATTTCTGAGAAAGAAAGAGGTTGTAGAGAGTATGTATACATTTAGATAAGCGTATTTACTTGCGTGTGTGAACAGATACATTTGTGTGTGTATGGATACACACAAACATACTTGCATCTTCTAAACTTTTCTCAATTAGTTTCATCAGCTACACGAAAAATAAGTAAGATCCAAACCTACTGGTATAGAAAGAAATCTTAATAACTATATAAAACTGTTACAATGGTGAACACTGTAAAATACTGAGCCAAAAAAAAAAGAGAACAAAAATATTTGGGGAAATGAAATTACTACAACTGAGCACAGAGAATAAAAAAATGTAGACAGATTCAAATCTAAAACTCATTATCCACCACTACCACTGTACAAAGGCAGTAATTCAAACTATAATATCCAACACTATCTAAAAACACATGTAAACCTCTAAAACTCACTCAAGCAAAATAAAATATAAATGTCCATTTATCTAACACACTGTTTTAACTATTTAAGAAAATAATCATGTACATTACTTAAAAGTCACTTTCCAGTTCTCTAAAGAGGAGTTTCCATGGAGCTTGTGCACATATAACCCCAGTTACTTAAAGTATACAAAAAATGATTTATCATTAAAAGAGGAGCAACTCTATCCTATCATCATTCAGTCTGGAAAGTATTTTTGATGAAGGTATTAATAAAATGAACTTCAAACACATTTAACTTTAAATTCTGATATAAACATAATTCATTCACAAATATTTAAAGTATCTTGCTACCAAAAAGTATTCATTTAAAAATACACTATATTAATCTGTTAAAATTTCATTACTTGCCTATAAAGTACTGCAGGAAGAGTAGATGCCTTTTGTGTGCCCCCTTCTTTTTTACTTGGTTTTCTCTCCTTGGGTGCTCGCAAAATTGCCGGTATGTTCAACTTCTATTGATTTGAACAAATGCAGTTTATTTTGTTTTCAAAGAAAAAACATAAAGCAGCATTTTTCTTTATGTGCCGTTCAAGTCAACTAATATGCTAGGATCATGAGGGGGAAATGTTTTACAAGCTTTTACACTGGCAAAAAGGACTGAAGTGAGTTTTTGTCTCATAGTCACTGCTGTGAGAAGCCTATAATTACATACTTTCATCAATTTTCTCTGGACCACTAAAACATTGTGAAAATTAAACTTCTACTTTAGCTTTAAAAGTGAAAGACAAGGGCAAGAATTCAAGAACTTGGAAAAAAAAAAAAGAACACGACAAAAAGAATATTGAGGCCGTTTATTTTCTTAAACACCACAGCTACACTGATGCTCCAAAGGTTAATTAGAAAAATTATCTTATTGGACCAAACTCTTCACAAAGCGAATTAGATTCTCTTTGGGTTTCTACTAATCTGTAGTATACTGGCTTCTCAGACAGCAACCATCTATCAAAGTCATTTCTCAGTGGCCCAGTGGGCCAGCATCAATTTAACCAACTGGAAAAAAGTGTCCTGCAAGTGGTACAAACGAATTCTACTTCTCCTGTGTATTTTAGATTTGCACACAGAAATGCATGTGCTTCTGTTTCAAGTGATTTAATAAATTAAAATGCTCTTTCATAACTTATACTAAATAGATTCTTATGAGACAAACTTGCAAATCAGGCCAAAAGATAATGCTAGCTTGCCAAATAAACTAATAGGCTTGCATTCAATATTAATTTCACTAAATATAAAATGTAAAACACTATAATCTTCCAAATATTCACCAACAGCCTATCAATAGAAATGAAGGTCAACTGTGCCTATGTAACTACTCATTCTCACTTCTTAGGTTATTCATTATACTATATGCCACATACACCCTGTTCACAAAAGAAGCATCTTCAAAGCTAGCATGGCACAATACATATCAGTATGTATTACTTTCTAAAATAATGTGTCTACACAAACTATATAATGAATTTGGCTCTTTATAAAACTTTAAAATAAGTAACACAAAAAATATCTGTTCTTTAAAAACCTTCCTTCACAAATAAAACTATTTCCATAGTGAAAAGACCACAGCGAGTCTCCATCATCCTTAAAGAAATAACTGAAATTATTCAAATGAAGTATTAATTTAAGAATTAAATACACAGTACTAAAAAAAGCATTCAAAGAAATCCATTTGGCAATGATTGTTCTTTTCATTACCAAGAACTTTAATAGGCTCAATATGTTCAAGGATAAAGTAATTTCTTTCATAATTAAAATAAAACTAATGAAGGGAAAAACTACACTTTAACATTAAATTTCAAAAACCATTTCTTGTAAGTTCAAAACCCATCAACATGAAAATAAATCCAGTTTTCCTTTTACATTTCCCCCATTAAAACAACAACAACAACTAATTATAGCACAAGAATAGGACAGAGGAAATGTGGCAAGGAATCTAAAACTGCTACGTAGAGGTAGAAGAATATGGTAGGAGTAACTCATGCTTCAAATCTTAGCTTCATCACAAATGACAGGTCAATCAGTTAGAGCAAATGAAAAAATTTTACAAACAAGATAGCTGTTAAAACAACCATATTAAGCTACAGGTTCTCAGTAGGCAGCTTGCAAAGCTCTAGATGCATTTCAGGCAGAAACCATTATCCCAGAGGATTAGCTGGCCCTGATTAAACAGAATTCTTCAGTTAGTGAAGTGACAGTTGTATTAGAGATCCAATCTTTGAAATCATACAGAAAGCAAGAAGAGAAGGAGAGAGCAATTGGAAAGAAACTAACCTGCCCTGTGATTCTGCCTAGTAAGGCCCATATTCCTTGTCCTTCGCTTCGAAGTTTTCCATTCATGTTTTGTAGTTCTTCCAAAGATTCACAGAGCTATAATGCAAACAATTCAAATTAGTAGACCATTACAATATTCAGTAACATATCTGAAAATATAATTTATCAATGTCCAAAATATCTACATTTCTATTCCACATATATTTAATACATTCAAGTCCCAATACACTGAAAAATGAAAGTCTCCAACTATTTAAGAAGCACCAACAAAAAGTAAACATTTTATGTTAGCATTTTACTAATAATGATACTTACATATTCTATTATAGTTTACTATATAATTTCACAGACACACTAATTAACCCTTATGCGTGTATCAAGGTACACTCTCACCATTTGTCCAATATGAAAATGATATCTATCAATAAGTCAATACCAGGGACGTCCCTGTGGTCCAGTGGTTAAGAACCTGCCTTTCAATGAAGGGGATGCAGATTTGATCTCTGGTTGGGGAATTAAGATCTTACATGCCTCAAGTCAAGTGAGCCTGAGCTCTGCAACTAGAGAAGCGCACAGGCCGCATTACTGAGCCCTCGCACCACAATGATGACCCAGCACAGTCAAAAGAAAAAAAAAGTCAATCCAGACTTTGCTCATGTTACTTATTATCTCACATTTAGTCACAGCTTGTTTTTATACATTTCTTCATGAACTTCTTCATCTTTAGAATGAAGACATAAAAGAGAAATTTTAATCGAGAAATTTTTATCAAAAGTAACAAAACAATTTAAGAAAAACAGTAATTCAAAAGTAAGTTTCAAAGTTTTCTATAACTTAGAAAGATAAATGGAGTCAGACTTGGGCCTCAAACCCCAACTCTATGCCTTGACTACCTTTGTGAACCTGGGCAAACTACTTCACCTATTTAGGATTCAGTTTACGCTTCTGAAAAAGGGAGCAGTAATCATAAGCCACATTATAAAGCTGAAGTGAGAATGAGATGAGTTAACACAAGTAAAAATGCTCAAAACTGTGCCTGGCACATAGAAAGTACTCAGTGTTAGTGACAGTAATGAAGATAACGAGGGGTCGGAATTACAAACAAGTCGTAGAAACTCCCGAGGAATTTCAAAATGAAACATAAATTAAAAATCACAAAAGAAATCAATAAGATGTAATTACATTACGTTGTTTGTTTTACCTTATTATATTCCACATGAAGCTTTTCTTGTTCATTCTCTAATTTATCCTTTATATTCTTTTGTTCAGCCATATTCTCCTGAATTTGAATCATGCGCATATTTCTCTCTAGTTAAATTAAAATATCCAATTTTAGTTTAGAAGAAAATAAAAGCTGATATACAAAATACACAAAGGAAGAAGCTAGCCATAGATGATCACATGGATAAACCTAGACACTTTTAACTCTACTCACAAATGCATTAAATTAGCATTTTGCAATAATCCACAAATTATTAGGAAAATAAACATATCTGATATATGTAGCAAGACTAGTAAATTTCTAAACATTGACAGTGGATCAAATATTTCTATTGGCAAACTGTTCTCAATGAAAACGTGCATGCATCAGGGCCTCTACTGACCGAAATAATAATTCACAAAATCAGCAGTGAGAGCAGGTTGCTTATGCTTTCTCCTTCCATCCACACTAGAACTAGTATCTGAATTGTCCACTGGGAAGATATCTGTACTGATCCCCATTAGTTCTGCTTTCCGCATTAGTTTGCGAATGGCTGAAGCACTGCTAGTGAGTGGTCTGGGCAATTTCTCCCTCGGAACCCAGGCCTGGGGCCTGGTGGATCGAGCTAGTTCTGCTTTGGCGCGATACTGCTGAAGCCGGGCATTGATCCTTGCCTATAAAAGAAATGCATACAAATTTTAAAAGATATTAAAATGGAACATACTTATGATTTTTATTTCCACTCTTAGCAAGAGTAAGGATGATCAGAAGTTCCTCTATTGGGGCAAATTATATCTATCTACAGTCCTTAATATCCTCAGCATTATTCTTGGGTTACGATAAATTAGGTCTACCCCTAGTTAACAACTGCCCTAGCCTATGATTAGTTGTCAAAAACTAGTATAATCAAGCTGAAATTTCTCTTCTCAACTAGCCTTACTAGTCTTCATAAATTTACTTAATTTACATACAAATATATTTCATGACAGGCAAACTAATCAAAGTCTTTGCACATATGAATCTTAGAACAGACTGAAAAAAAGATGTGGTCAACATATTGCACTGATAGAATAATTTCCTCTAAGCCACATTCTTTAATGTATTAGAAACATGTTTTATAAATGACTGCTTTGTTGAGACTCGATGATGAATAATGTATTCAACCACAAACTATACTCTCCATTTACCTTAATGACAGTCCACTTTCTAGGTAATTTCACAATTACACTAACCAAATTTCACAATTATACATCATATATCAAAGACACATGAGATCTTAAATTTCTAACTTCTTTTTTTTTAGCCAGGTTGTACAGCTTGTGGGATCTTAGCTCTGTTACCAGGGATCAAACTGGAGCCCTTAGCAGTAAGAGCGCAGAGTCCTAACCACTGAACCACCAGGGAATTCCCTGAAATCTATATATACCCTTGAAAGAAAAAAACAAGAGTTTTGGAATGAATCTCATACCTGTGCTTCTGGTGATAACTGCTTCTCTCTCTCTTGTAAAGACATTTTACAGTAGGACTGTAGAGCCAAGTAGTTTTTTCTCTTCCACTTTCTGTCTAACCTATCTGCATGTTGCTTACAATAAGCAAAAAATGGATCTGCTATATCCTATATAAAAAAACAGAGGGGGGGGGAATGAACACTTTTACTCCAAAGGGCCATAAGAGATAATATTAAAAAGCCATAAGAGATAATATTTCCTTTTTGAAGACTATACCACAGTGCTGGTTATTCCTAAAAATAAACCACAAAATTAAGTTTTATACATAATGATAAAGTCGCTGCTTTAGGAACTTAATCCTGTATACCAAATTCAAATTAACAATTTTTTTTTCTTTATACGGCCTTGTGGATTTAAAAAATACTGAAATCAAAACTTAGGTATAACATTAAGTTATAATTGTTACCTAAAAAAGAAAAAAATCACGGTTTAAAACAAATAAGATATTAATAGGCATAGGTAGAAACCATCATTAAAGTTATCAATACATAGATTAATATTATAAAACAACAATATATCTAGAAAATATAGGACTAGTCAACAATAGGGCATTTCTAACTGACAAGAAATGCACAGGCAAACTCTACCTGGGATAAATCTAGATTAAGAAGGCCAGGCCTTATGCATGGGGAGTGCAGGGAAGAATGGATACACGTATATGTATGGCTGTGTCCCTTCACTGTTTACCAGAGACTATCACAATATTGTTTGTTAATCAGCCATACCCTAATACAAAATAAGATGTTTAAAAAAAAAAAAAGGCCAGGCCTTGTCAATAAAACACCTCAGATATGCTCTTTAACTCTTTACAAAATTCTAAAACCTCAAATGGAAACACAGCTCTTTCACAGTCTTATTTTATGGTACTACCTTAATGGGTACATATTCATAAATAATAGGATACAAAAACATAAAAGGAAATCTACTATCAAAAATAGGAAAAAAATTGTAAATATGTAGGCAAAAAAATGCATTCTGCAATGTGACTGCCAGCAAAGTAACAAGTAGTTCATTCTTCAGGTCTGTCCCAAAGAGAAAAACAGATAAGCTGCCCATACGGTTTTTACCGAAGCTACGTTAGAGTCTCTTAGTAAGGTGGGGTTTTACAACCCAGCGAGAACTGATGATGCTAACAAAAGAAGAAACAAATGAAAAGTACAAAAAGAATAATCATCATATAGTAAAACCAAAGTGTCCTTAACATTAAAAACAGCAAAGTATATAATGCAATTTTCTAGTATGATATCTTCAGATGTTACAATATAGCACTGTGAATATTGTAATTAGAGAATCTGGACATATAAAAACCTGGACATAAAACCTGGCCCCACCAATTAAAGATTTTTGTGGCTTTAAACAAGTTGCTAATTATCTCTGGGTCTCTGTTAACTCATTAACAAAACAGGTTTAATAATAATTACTTCATATAGGTACAGAAATAAATTTTAAAAATGTAGACAGGAGATTGGATTCTCTCTCTCTCTCTCTCTCTCTCATTCACACTCACACACAGCTGCTTTCTCACAATGTGCTCTACACATCCTGGCAATAGAAGAGAGAAAGTGGAAATAAAGAATATATTGAACTATAGTCAAAATGATCTCAAGAACCATTCTACTGTCTTATAGTAGGTAATGTTGAAATTGAGTTATCAGAGATAGGATTCATGCTTGCATAGGTCAGTTAAGCATTAGAACCACGACTCTGACTTGGTAAAAAGACCAGTCATCTCTGGTCAAAAACATATATGAAAAGGATGAAGTAGTCCAAGTAATTTTTCTTTTGTGTCGTGACTTGGGATTGGGGACAATAATTCCTAAATCTAAGGCTATCAAGACCAAGGGATTAATCTTGTTTAGAAAATGAAACAGATATACCAAGCAACCACTATCCATTAACATCTATCCTCCCCTTTTTCCCCTTAGTACTAGAATCTTCTGAGTTTCTACTGGATACATGATGACCTTGCTAGAAAATTTCTACTGAAGACCCTCAGCAGCTGAGTATGGCCATGTGATAAGTTCTAGCCAATGAAGTTTATGACTTCTTAATTTCATAATTAAAGACCTTGACCCTTGAAATGAAATATCTACTCTTCACCTTCTTTTCCTTCTTACCAATGGAGTACAACCCAGGCAAGGTGATGATAAACCATCTCTGACAATGTGAGAAAGTACAACAAACTAAAGGAATACGAAGCAATAAGTAAGAGGCACCTGGTCCCTGGAACCAAACTCCCCTGAAAATAAAATCAATCTGGAATCATAGAAGAATTTAACATCTTCCTTGTTCAAGTTACTGGCTATTTAGTTTTATTAAACCATTCCAAATAGTGTGCTAATTAATAATCTGGTTGACTTGGAATATCCCCTCAACTAGCCTAGAGGAACTTTCAAGATCCTATTCCCAGTAGAAAATAAAAGGGAAAAAAATTTTCTAAATATTTACCATGTACCAGGCATAGCGCCTGTTTTCAGACTATCTCATTTATCTCTTATCACTACCCCATGAGGTGAGTTCTATTATTTTAATATCAACTCTATGGATAGAAAACTGAAAAAAAGAGAGACTAAGTTGCTGACCGAAGATCCACTGCTAGTAAGTAAAAGCTGTCTTTTTCAACCAATGTCTGTCATCAGATTTACTTAAGGATGTTTCCAAATAGAAACGACAAAAGCCCAACTCTGGAGATGTGTCTCAGTAGGTCTAAGGCAAAGAGTTCTGAATGTGAATGCCTTGAGAAACAGTTCCAGTAAACATAAATGAGTAAAAGGATGTAAAGAGGCTGGGAAATTATAAGACAAAAATAATGATGGAAGTGGGGGGAAAAGCGGAATGTGGGGTAAATGGTGGGGAACTGTGGCAAACTGGAATACCCCATCAACTCAAGTTATCTTTTGACTGCACTATTCTTATCAAACAAAATGTATCTACAGGTCACATTTAGCTTGTGGACCTCTGAATTTCGTGATTTGTTCTAGAAGCTGAAAACCAAAACAATTTTTTCCAAACAAAGCTCCCTGACTAATACTGATTCAACAGTTCAAACGACTATAAGCTGAAAGAAACTATTAGGAAGCTTTGTACATTGAGAACCAACTGGCACTTGTAAAAATGGAATATTTTTAAGAAAAGTAGAGAGGCTTTATTGGTATCTGCATAAAATTGTTTATTGAAATCAGAAAAGTGTAAATACATCATGAGTTAGGAGCATAACATGTTTATCTTCTCAGATACAACACCATCTTTCCCACCTCACCTCAGCCATTTAATTCCTGACTGTACCTATGATTGAACTTTTTCCATTAATACAATTCCTCAAGTATTCTCTGAGCATCATCTTGTATCTTTCCTGATCACTTCTTTTCAGACTCAACTAAGTTTTTAATACTTTTCAGATCTCCACTGTACAGACTTTTATCCTCTGACTGCCCCAGAGCCCATGCATATGATTGCCCTCTTTACCTGATTATTTCAAGGCCCATCTATTAATTACTTGTTTGCAAGGTGCAGTCCTCTCTTCACTTGTTCCTCTTTTCCTCATCTAGCTTCATTTGACAAACCTAAAGCACAGGTAAATCCAACTCTTCCCCTATTTTAACCTGCATCAGAGCAGCTGAACATATTCCCAAATTAATTTCCATTCCATTTTTATAGATAATCACTGAACAGCTTCATCTCTAAAACTTTCAGTATCTCCTCTCTATTCTTAACTTGCCAATGATGGTCTTATTTATTTCACTGGAGAGGTTTCGAAGAGAGGAGAAAAGCAATTAAATGAAAACTTCCACAACCTCCAGTCACTGCATACCTCAACCTATCTGCATGTCTACACATATCCTCTGACTAATCTCCTGTTACTGGGGATAAACTGCCCAATGTTCCTAAGGTTGACCTTCGGTTGCTGTTAATTCACCCCATCTTCCCTCCAGCAATTCTACCTCTTGCACACTTTTTCTCTCTACTGGCATACTAAAAACACTGTAATATCCTTTAAAAATACTTAAAAGACATTCCTTGGGCTCTCATTTGTAGTTCACTTCAAAGTCCCCCTTAAAAGGAAAAATCTAAAGCCCTGCCCACATTAGCTGTCTTCAATTCTGTTCCATTCCTAAATTTTCAACTACTCTCAACTTCTCTAATAGCTCCTCTCAAGTGAAACTGACCTTCATTTTGACAAATCCAATGGTCATTTCTCAGTCTTAACCTTATTCCTTTGACACAACTTGTTGACCCTCTCTTTGAAACACTTGTCTTAGTTGTTTTTTTTTAACCTCACTAATGACTCTGCCTCAGACTCCTTGGTAGATTCCTCATCTTCCCAGATTTCAATGCTGTTGAATGCTGAGGTAGCCCTATGACTGTCATCAGAACTCTTCCCATCTCCTTCTCCTCTTATACTCCAGGTAATTTCACCTAGCCATCTCACCATATATACTATCTATACCCTGACACTCCCAAATCTGTATCTTTAGCCTTGATTGCTTCCCTAAACTTCAGATTCTGATAGTCAACTACCTACCTGATGTCTCCACTTACGGGCCTAATAGGCATTTTGAACTCAACATGTCCAAAACTGTCCTCAATTTCCTTCTCTCCTGCAATAAATCTGCTCTTCCTGCAGTCTTTTCTACCTCAGTAAACCATAACTCCACTCTACTAGAAGCTCCACAAAAGCCTCTTGATGAAAGTGAAAGAGGAAAGTGAAAAAGCTGACTTAAAACTCAACATTTGAAAAACTAAGATCATGGCATTCTGTCCCATCACTTTGTGGCAAATAGATGGAAAAACAATGGAAACAGTGACAGACTTTACATTCTTGGGCTCCAAAATCACTGCAGATGGTGACTGCAGCCATGAAATTAAAAGATGGTTGCTCCCTGGAAGAAAAGTTATGACAAACCTAGATAGCATATTAAAAAGCAGAGACAGTACTTTACTGACAAAGGTCCGTCTAGTCAAAGCTATTGTTTTTCCAGTAGTCATATACAGATGCGAGAGTTGGACTATAAAGAAAGCTGAGCGCCGAAGAATTGATGCTTTTGAACTGTGGTGTTGGCAAAGACTTTTGAGAGTCCCTTGGACAGCAAGGAGATCAAACCAGTCAAACCTAAAGGAAACCAGTCCTGATTATTCATTGGAAGGACTGATGCTGAAATTGAAGCTCCAATACTTTGGCCACCTGATGCGAAGAGCTGACTAATTGGAAAAGACTCTGATGCTGGGAAAAATTGAAAGCAGGAGAAGGGGACAACAGAAGAGGAGATGGTTGGATTGTATCACCGACTTGATGGACACGAGTTTGAGCAAGCTCCAGGAGTTGGTGACGGACAGGGAAGCGTGGCGTGCTGCATTCTCTGGTTGTCACAAAGAGTCAGACATGACTGAGCAACTGAACTAGAAGTTCAGGCTAAAGAGAAATCACCCTTTTCCTCTCTCTTTCTGTTTACTCCACAATCTCTCAACAGATATCTATAAAATCTATCATTTCTTATTACCTCTATCCTTAAAACCCTAAACCATTCTATTTTTTCTCCCTACTTTCACCGTCGCCTCTCTATAATCTACACAGAATACAATCATCAGGGTCGTCCTTCTAAACATCAGTCGACTCACATGTTCTCTATGCAAATCTGATAGCTTTCCCTCTCACTCAAGAGTGCAAATCCAAAGTCATCCTCATGTTCTTCCAGTCCCTACGTGATGTAACTGCCTGCTGCCTCTATGACCTCCTTGCTCTCCTCTTACCAAACACCAGCCCCCACCCCTGTATCAGCCATACCAGTTCTTCTTGGTCCTCAAACCAAGCATGTTTTTACCTCAGAGCCCCTACGTTCTGTGCCCCCTGCCTGTAACGTTCTCCTCTCAAATAAACATAAGTTCCCTACCATTTTCCTTACATTTTTTCCACAAAATGTCACGTTCTTAGAGAGCCCACCTCTGATCTCCCCATATAAAATAGTACTGTCCTACTTCCCTTACTCCCTACATACTTTATCCTGCTTTGTATTTCTTCATAATACTTATCACAACATAGCAGTGAGCTCAGGATAAACCCTTAAGTCTGGGTGAGAGAGAAGTGATTACTCGTTTGTCTCAAAAGTATTGGTGTTTTCTGGTAAACTTTTTCACTATCTGTCCTCTCCCAATCTGCCAGTCAAATGTAAACTACCTTAACAACAGTTTATTTTGTTCAGTGTTAATCTCCATAGGCTCCACAGCAAAGCCTAATACGCAGTAGCTCAATGTATCTGTTGAATAAATATGCTGAATGAATGACAGTAAAAAGCATTACTCTGTAATCCTTAAGTAGTTCAAAGGTAAGAGACAGATAGGCCAAGAAGGTCCACTGAAGTTTCTGATTCGTCTAGGGAATCTTATTTCTGTATTTACAGCACTTCTTGTCCATCAGAGGCACCTGTGACATCTTTTAATGTTGTCTTGAAAGACTCTTTAACGTTTCATTGTGTTTACTATCTAACCCCATCTACGTGACTTAAAGCTATTTTTATGCTCCCTGACAAACTCCTCCACCCCCAAACCCAGAGTTTATAGTGTCTTGCACATATGCACAGGCCCTCAATCATGACTGACTGATGTTAACTGAGTACTATGAAGTTATGTTTGAATATAAATTTCACTGTTTGTAAACAAAAGTTTAGGTCACCCCTTAACAAAACAACTCAGTTTTAGAACATGAATTCAATAAGGACTTACTCCTGATAGTCACATTCCACAAATGCTTGTTGAGTTATATAATTCAGCCCTCAACAGTGATGCCTTTGCAAACACTACACAATTAACTATTTAACATACAGTTTTAGTTTACTTTTTAAGGAGTCTTGTACTCAAGTCTAAAACTCCCAAAGATGAAGACCAAAGGATAAAAACAATAAATCTAATCAAGATTTCTTAATTTCTTGAATCTAGTACTTGAAATTTCTAGAACCTTTTACAGATGAAAAATTTTCATGCACATGCAATGCCCAAATGCTTGAGAAGGAAATGGTAACCCACTGCAGTGTTCTTGCCTGAAGAATTCCATAGACGGAGGAGACTGGTGGGCTATGGTCCATGGGGTCGCAAAGAGCTGGACACAATTGAGTGACTAACACTACACTAATGCACAAATGACTAGTGTCTAGATACCAAAAAAGAAAAACTTGACAATGTACATATTTTCTGAACCATAAACAAAACCATACATACAGCTGTTTAGTACCCTCTCCTATAAAAACTAAAAGTAACCAACTTAATTTTATTGAGATCTTATTCTAGCTGTTGCTTTTGCTGCTAAGTCGCTTCAGTTGTGTCCGACTCTGTGCAACCCCAGAGATGGCAGCCCACCAGGCTCCCCCGTCCCTGGGATTCTCCAGGCAAGAACACTGGAGTGGGTTGCCGTTTCCTTCTCCAACGCGTGCAAGTGAAAAGTGAAAGAGAAGTTGCTCAGTCGTGTGCGACTCTTCGAGACCCCATGGACTGCAGCCTACCAGGCTGCTCCGTCCATGGGATTTTCCAGGCAACAGTACTGGAGTGGGGTGCCATTGCCTTCTCCCTATTCTAGCTAAGAATCTGTATTCAATTTGATCTCATTTTTAAAGGTCTATTTTTTCCCATTTTTAGCATTTATCACTTGTTCATTTTTCACTTTTATGACTTAAGTATTTTATCAATTCTTAAATTCATACATATTATATGCAAAATATGGTGGTCTAAAATGAAAGTGAACTAAATCTAAATTTATATTAAGAATTTTATGTAAATGATATTTATTTAAAATAATAAAGCAGTTTCTTTACCCATCATTAAAATACTATCCTTATTTATATCTTTTTACATAAAAAATTAATACTAATCTAGCTAACAGAAAAATAATACTTTATGAAAGCAAAATTATCCTTTGGCATCAGATTCTACAAAACATTAGGTATTAACTATTTATATTAAGCTCATTAAAATCTGATATTAATATTTCTTTCTTGCAGGAAAATACAGATGATTTAATGATTATATAACACCTTAAAGTATTCAATTCTACTTTTCATTTTTTAACCACATCTGTTAAAACAAAAAGAAAACCTATGTTAATTTATTCTGCAGGCTAAAGTTCAACTTATGCAATATCTGTTTATCTAGGAAAAGTCCTAATAATCAGCTCTGCACATACTTAGGAATTATCCATTTGCATTTATTATATTTTATTATTTCCTTACACATAGTCACACCATTCCAAATTCATTATTTTTAATTGCAGTTTATAAGCAGATAAAAATATAGTCTTATGGTAGACATCAAATTTAGACAATGACACAAAACTCACAGGGTTAACTGAAAAATAATGATATAAACTATTAAAAACACAATTGGTGTGTTTTTATTCTATAGGTTATTTCTTACTTATATTATTCAAAAAAGATTTGAGGTGGCTTATTAAAATATGCAAAGCATACAATAATTTAATTAAGCTTTAATTATTAATTTTAAAAACTGAAGGACTGTCATGTGTCTGTGTTTAGAAGGTGAGAGTGAATAATGAAACGAAGGGAAAAACGAAATAGGAAAAAATAAGACAAAGCCCAGACATACAGAATATTCCTCAAAGTACTCTGTGTAAGATTATAAAACTAAAGCCAATATTAACGTCAAAATAAAACAATGAGAAAAAAAGTCTTGAAAAGGAAGGACTACTGAGAAGCCAATCCCACTGTGATGAGAGAGGCTGGAAGGAAAGCGGATGACACTCTTAGAAGGCAAAGATCAGGTAACAGATCAAACCCAGGGAAAAGGCAGGCCAGAACATCAGAATTCTACTGTGAAGCAAGGAAGGGAAAAATGGAAACGGTGACATTTTCATTTCTTTCTTTCTTTTATTCAAAATAACTGATTCTTCTTTTCCTTCTTTCAATACATGATAAAAACACTACTTCATTCGATCTAAGTATATGGATGAGCTACAGTGAAAGGAAATTAACTGCCAACTTCTTAGGCTGGTTGTAGCAAACTGTTTGTTAGCTGCTGACTCCCCCAGCCATTCCCTTCCAACATATTCCTTTTTTGTAAAATTCATTTTCTCTGACAGAAACTGAAAATGTCAGGTTTCAACAATTCATCTTATCGCACTGCTAATGATAGCCATAATGACTATTTTGACACATGAGATAATGGGACAATCTACTGGAGTGAATATATGAGAAAATTTTTCAGTCCTAATGATAAGAGAACCCTCTCCCCTCCTCCTCTGTTTTGAATTATATAATGAAAGAACACAGTGCTTATTTAGAGCTATTCCAGCAATATTGAGACCATGAGACAACAAGGTTAGGAACCAAAAAGAAAAGCATATTGATGTTGGTAGAATAGAAGAATAAAATAAGACTTAATCGTTGAGCTTCTGAAACAACCCCAGAACTACTATTGTTTAAGTCTCCTGTCATGAGATAGTTAACACATGGCTACCACAGTTAAGCATTCTATTACTTGCTTCCAAAAGCCTAGATAAGGTACAACATCAAAAAATGAACAACCAAAACACTTATCATAAGAGTCACATGCACACTGGTAGTAGACTCCACATGTGGCTCTGAAATTTCCAGAAAAATAAAGAAGTTATTGCCATCAGTAACATAATTTACAATATCAGAAACCAGTTAATAAGCAAACACACAGCTACACCTACTATTAAGAATTGAGAGAAAGAACACTACATAATGTACTGAGAAACAGGCTCATCAACATTCTCAGTTTAAACAAAAGAAAAAAATCAATAAGGCTTTCAACAACAAAAGTATAAAAAGTACACATCAACTAAATGAATAATAGTTAAGAATCAAAATAATTTTATCCAAGAACATAAACATCTAATAATATGGCTCATGTAAATGTTTGGAGGAGTTGATAATCTGTATAAATTCCAAGTAAATTATATTTATTACAGTCATACTTCAAAAAAAAGTTAAATATGATTCTTAGAGAAGTACCAAAGTGAAAGTGATCTCTCTGCTAACAGGTAAGCAAGCTGGAGGAAGAGTGAGCAACTTATGCAAACCAAAGAGACAAAGAGACACATGTATGAATCAAGTTATTCTAATACAAGAAAAGGTACCAAGGAAATACCCTCAGACAATGCCTGTAGATAAATAGGAAATCAAAACAAGGATACATAGGAAATCAAATTACAATTCACTATACACAAAATGATGGTCTGAAAACTAATTTTACTCTAGAACTCTTTTCTTAATGAAATCTTAAAAAAAAAAAAAAAAGACCTTAAATGATAAACAGCTGATCCCATACAAGGTGAATGACAGAAAGGATTGGTCCCTCAACCTGTATTCTAATCATTGAGAACACAGTGAAAAATAATAACAAAATACCCGTCCTCATGAATCTACGTCCTAATGAAAGTGACAGACAGTAAACAAAATAAAAAGAATCATACATATTATCACACACCATGATCAAGTGGGACTTATTCCAGGGATGCAAAGATTTTTCAGTATCTATAAGCCAATCAATGTGATATACCATAATAACAAATTGAAAACTAAAAACCATATGATCATCTTTATAGATGCAGAAAAACCTTCTGACATAATTCAACATCTATTTATGATTTCTCTTCAGAAAGTGGACACAGAAGGAACATTCCTCAACATAAAAAAAGGCCATTTACAATAAATCCACAGTTAACATCATAATCAAGGGTGAAAAGCTGAAAGCATTTCCTATAAGATCAGGAACAAGATAAGGATGCCCACTTGTACCCCTTTTATCCAATATAGTTGTTTTGGAAGTCTTCAACACAGCAATCACAGAAGAAAAAGAAAAGGAATTCAAATTGGAAAAGAAGTAAAACTGTCACTGTTTGCATATGATATTAGTGCTATACCTAGGAATTCCCAAAGACACTACCAGAAAACTACTAGAGCTATATTGGATAGTGGTTAGGTTAGTTAAAAGGGGAAGAAAGCAGCAGAAAAGAGAATAGAAACTGTTATGGGAGCGGGAGGATTGCAACTTTAGACAGGGTGACCAAGAAAAGCCACAGTGAGTAGCAGATATAGAATGAGGACCTGAAAAAAAGTGAGGGAATGAGCCATGTAGGGGAAAGGCAGCCCATGCAAGGAAACAAATACAGAGACCCAGAGCAGGAGCTCACCTGGCCAGTCATTCAAGGAGCAACAAGTGAGCCAATGAAGCTGAATGAGGGAAAATGATAAACTCAGTGAGGTAATGTGAAGACAGATCACACAGACCCTTATAGATGAGCAGAGACACTGGCCTCTAGTTTGAATCAGATGGAAAACCACTGAAGGGTTTTGAGCAAAGGAGTGACCAGATTGACTTAGATTTTAATGGGATAATACTAGCTACAGCTGAAAATGTCTTACTTAGATTTTAATGGGATAATACTAGCTACAGCTGAAAATGTCCTCTGTTCTCTACGAAAAGGCTTGACACCAAAGTATGACCCAAAAGCCAAATCTGGCACTGCCTGTTTTGGAAATACAGTTTTATTTGAACACAGCCATGTTCATTTGTTTATATATTGTCTATGGACTTTCATAATCAGTGGCAAAGTTAAATAGTTACACATAAGCCATAGGCCCACAAAGCCTATCTGGCTCTTTATAGTAAAAAAAAAATTGCCACCTTCTACTCTAGCAAGACAAGGCTAGCAAGGCTAGAAAGAGCTGGGAGGTTATTATATTAATCCAGATGACAAAAGAAGACTTGGACTAGGGCACAGCAATGAACTTAGCAAGACATTGAACATATACTAGATATACTTTGAAGACAGGATATGCTAATGGATTAGATATGGAGTGTGAGAGAAAGTGATCTGAGTAACTGTCAGAATTCATCCAGAATAATTATTAAAAATAATTCCTAAAACAGCCATATAAAAATATTACTGAAGATCTCATACAAAATATCTACTTTTAAGGGATGTAACTTCATTAATTAATTTAAAAATATTTTGATCCAACAAGAGCCATTCTTACCAATCCTGGTTCTTCTAACAATATTAAGGCATCAGTTCAGTGCCAAATATCTAATTCAATCCAATTGAAATTTAATCCATGAATGATTTCAATCCATTAAATCAAAGGTTGTAGGAAATAAATTGATACATAATTTCACATTATTTCAAAGAGAATTTTTTACATGGTAACAGATTATAACAATGTTCACAGTACCAAAATCATACTTTATCATAGAAGAAACTACCATATGGTTTTAGTGAAAGATAAGGAATCTTAAGGCTAACTATATGATGTAAACATAAGTTGTAATGAGCATAACTGGGCCTGTTTTATAGTTTGCTTTTAACAATAAGATATATTTTGTCATGAAGTGGTGAAGTCGCTCAGTCGTGTCTGACTCTTTGCGACCCCATGGACTGACTGTAGCCTACCAGGCTCCTCCGTCCATGGGATTTTCTAGGCAAGAGTACTGGAGTAGGGTGCCATTTCCTTCTCCAGGGGATCTTCCCAACCCAGGGATCAAACCTGGGTGTCCCTCATTGTAGGCAGGTGCTTTACCGTCTGAGCCACCAGGGTCATAACATAAATAACATAAATATTCTAAATAATTGAGAATTTTCACAAAATGGGTCAAAAGCAATAGAATAGATCTCACTAATAGGATAAAGTACTATGGCAGATGGCTATAGAAAGATGTAAAAAGTATGCTAGGGTGTATGATGTCACTGGATGAAACCAAAGTACTCACTCTCTTTTTCAACCTTTCTTTGACTGCCTATATAAAACAGTATTAAGAAGTAAGAAATCCAACTTAATAAAACAGTCTTTAAAAAAGACAAAAAAAGGTGCTTTCTCTAATGTCATAAAACTGAAACAGAAGACAAGGCATACCCACAAACAGCAGATCTATTCTGATTTAAAATTTATTTTTTCATCAAATATGCATTACATAAATCTTAATCTACAAAAGTACAACCAGGAGAAGTAGCCAAGAAGTTCATTTTAACAAGATGTTTACTGACAAGAGCAAACTTCATTGCTATCGATTCCAGCCAAGTCTTGTATTTTAAAACCCTATTTTTCAACTATATAACTGTTTACAAGAAGAAACCACAAATACATGCAAATATGCTTTAAATCATTTCCCCAAGAAGAGTTCATTTAACAAGATGGGGAGAGAAAAATCCCACTTTATTATTCCCAAATCCAGAATTCCTACCTAATCAATCAAAGGAGGGAGCAAGGCAAAAAAACTTCAGGCCCAGTTTCTACATCGTGATTTATCTAACTTTCCCTGTAAATTTCCCCAGATTAGCTCACAGATATATAGATATTCAGACCACAAACTGTAAACTATTTATTCAGTGTAATACTGTATTTTGTTTGTTTTAATTTGAATGCCTTTAGAAGTGGAGATGCAATCTCTAATATGGACCCCATTATAGCCCTCATCCCATACATGGCTGCTTCACACGTTTTTATTAATTAAATGGCTACTGCTGCTGCTGCTGCTAAGTCGCTTCAGTCGTGTCCGACTCTGTGCGACCCCATAGACAGCAGCCCAGCAGGCTCCCCAATCCCTGGGATTCTCCAGGCAAAAACACTGCAGTGAGTTGCCATTTCCTTCTCCAGTGCATGAAAGTGAAAGTGAAGTTGCTCAGTCCTGTCCAACTCTTAGCGACTGTCTACCAAAAATAATGATGGATGGCACTATACAAAGAGACCCAAACTACCACAGTATAAAAGGCAAAGTCCTCTCAACAAGTTCTAAAAGAAATGGCTACAAAAAAGCCATCCTGGCTACAAAGTTCAAAGTTTCCAGAAGTAAAGTCATAACCTTAACCTACAGATTCTCTGATCCAGATAATCACCGAGATTTATCTGATCTGCTGAGTCTTACTTCTTTTATCTCTGGATTTCTGCCAACCATCTTGAGTAATTTGTTGTTGTTCAGTCACTCATTCATGTCCAGCTCTTTGTGATCCCATGGACTGCAACACGCCAGGCTTCCCTGTCCTCCACCATGTCCTAGAGCTTGTTCAAACTCATGTCCATTGAGTCAGTGATGCCATCCAACCATTTCGTCTTCTGTCATTCCCTTCTCCTCCTGCCCTTGATCTTTCCCAGCATCAGTCTTTTCTAATGAGTGGGCTCTTCACATCAGGTGGCCAAAGTATTGGTGCTTCAGCTTTAGCATCAGTCCTTCCAATGAATATTTAGGACTTATTTCCTTTAGGATTGACTGGTTTGATTTGCAGTCCAAGGGACTCTCAAGAATCTCCTCCAACACCACAGTTCAAAAGTATCAATTCTTCGGTGCTCACCTTTCTTTATGGTCCAACTCTCAAATCCATACATGACCACTTGAAAAACCATAGCTTTGCCTTGTCGGCAAAGTAATGTCTCTGCTTTTTAATAAGCTGTCTAGGTTGGTTACAGCTTTTCTTCCAAGGACCAGGCATCTTTTAATTTCATGGCTGCAGTCAACATTGCGGTGATTTTGGAGACCAAGAAAATAAAGTCTGTCACTGTTTCCACTGTTTCCCCAACTATTCATCATAAAGTGATGGGACGGGATGCCATGATCTTAGTTTTTTGAATGTTGAGTTTTAGGCAAGCTTTTTCACTCTCCTCTTTCACTTTCATCAAGAGGCTCTTTAGTTCCTCTTCACTTTCTGCCATAACGGTAATACAATCTGCATGTCTGAGGTTATTGATATTTCTCACAGCAATCTTGATTCCAGCTTGTGCTTCAGCCAGCCTGGCATTTTGCATGATGTAATCTGCATATAAGTTAAATAAGCAGGGTGACACTATACAGATTTGACATACTCCTTTCCCAATTTTCAACCAGTCTGTTGTTCCATGTCCGATTCTAACTGTTGCTTCTTGACCTGCATACAGGTTTTGCAGGAGGCAGATAAGTGGTCTGGTATTCCCACCTCTTGAAGTATTTTCCACACAGTCAAAGACTTTGGGGTAGTAAATGAAGCAGAAGTAGATGTTTTTCTGGAATTCTCTTGCTTTTTCTGATCGAACAGATGTTGGCAATTGGATTTCTGGTTCCTCTGCCTTTTCTAAATCCAGCTTAAACATCTGGAAGTTCTCAGTTCACGTACTGCTGAAGCTTGGCTTGGAGAATTTTGAGAATTCCTTTGCTAGCATGTGAAATGGCTGCAATTGTGTAGTAGTTTGAAGATTCTATGGCATTGCCCTTCTTTGGGACTGGATGAAAACTGACCTTTTCCAGTCCTGTGGCTACTGCTGAGTTTTCCAAATTTGCTGGCATACTGAATGCAGCACTTTCACACCATCATCTTTTAGGATTTGAAAGAGCTCAACTGGAATTCCATCACTGCCACTAGCCTTGTTCGTAGTGATGCTTCCTAAGGCCCACTTGTCTTCACACTCCAAGATATCTGGTTCTAGGTGAGTGATCACATCATTGTAGTTATCTGGATCATGAAGATCTTTTTTGTATAGTTCTTCTGTATACTTTTGCCATCTCTATCTTTTGCTATCTTTGCTAGGTCCGTACCATTTCCGTCCTTTATTGTACCCAACTTTGCAAGAAATGTTCCCTTGGTATATCTAGTTTTCTTGAACTAGTTTTCTAGTTTTTCCCATTCTGTTATTTTCATCTATTTCTTTGCATCGATCACTGAGGAAGGCTTTCTTATCTCTCCTTGTTATTCTTTGGAACTCTTCATTCAGATGGATATATCTTTCCTTTTCACCCTTGCCTTTTGCTTCTCTTCTTTTCTCAGGTAGTTGTAAGGCCTCCTCAGACAACCATTTTGCCTTTCTGCATTTCTCTTTCTTGGGGATAGTTTTGATCAGCGCCTCCTGTACAATGTCATGATTCTTTGTCCATAGCTGTCCCGATTAGATCTGTCTATCATATCTAATCCCTTGAATCTATTTGTCACTTCCACTGTATAACAATAAGGGATTTGACCTAAAGGTCATATCTGAATTGCCTAGTGGTTTTCCCCACTTTGTTCAATTTTAGTCTGAATTTTGCAATAAAGAGTTCATGATCTGTGCCACTGTCAGCTCCCAGGCTTGTTTTTGCTGACTGCAGAGAGCTTCTCCATCTTTGCTTGCAATGAATATAATCAATCTGATTTCGGTTCTGGCCATTTGATGATGTCCATGTGTAGAGTCATCTCTTGTGTCATTGGAGGAGGGTGTTTGCTATGACCAGTGAGTAATCTACATGACCCCATTATACAACTGCTCCTAGCTATATAGGTCTACCAAATAGCTGTGAAAATGCATAATGTCCCTTTAGTACTCTTCTTCAATTAATCAAATTACAACTCATCATAATCAGAGACTGGCACAAAAACAGATCCATGTGCCCAAATTATAATCCTAATAGGATCAATTCATTGGTAAAATATGTCCCTTAAAATTGGCTCAAAAAATTTTCTTCATGAGATTATCTTTTTTACTTGTTTCTTTCCTGTGAAATAAAATGGAATAAGATGAAAGCTCAACATAAAAAATGGATTTTTACATGACACTGAAAATTTACCCAATAAAGTAGCGTAACAACAGAGGCTTAGATATTACCATAAATCTATTCCAAATATAAAGTAAGAATTATAGAACAATTACCTACTTATATAAAAAGCTTAAAAAAAAAAAAAAAAAAAAAAACTTGGTCTCAGGATCCCTTATAGTAGTAAAAGGTTTTGAAGACCTGCAAAGAGTTTATGTGAGTTAGTTACCATATTAGAATTTAAAATTGAGAAATTTTTAAAATATTCATTTATTTTAAAATAACAATAAGCCCACTACATGTTAATAAAAATAACAATTTAATGAAAAATACTAAGATTTACATACATAAAAATTTTTAGTGAGACGAGTGACACTGTTTTACATTTTTGCAAGTCTCTTAATATCTAGATTAAAAGAAGACAGCTGGATTTTCAAAACTGCTTCCACATTCAAATGCTTATATTGTTACATGCTATATAATCTCTGGAAATCTCCACTATTACTTGTGAAAAAATTAAGAGCAAAAAAAGTACGTATTATTTTCATACTGTTATGAAGACAGTTTTAACTTCACAGACCTTGAGAGAATATTGAAGAGTCCCAAAAACATACTTTGAAAACAAATGATTGCTTAAATTTCTAGTATGAAAATTTTAGAATTAGAAATAATTGTAAAGAAATAGAAATGCAGGTACTGAAGACAGGGTAATGATTTTATTTAAAGAGAAACAGAGCAAGGTTGTTACTAAAATATAATTTTAGATTCTTATATAAGATATGCAGACATTATAATGCTTTAAAACACCTTGAATTATGTTTCATCTGTCAGATTTCATTATAAATTTTGTAACATGTTTTCCAAACATATGGCTAGATTTAAGACTAAAAAAATTCATATATATTGTTTATTCAAAGTTTTAGACCAGTGATCTAGGCAAACACTTAAAGAATAAACTCACAAATTTATTTTAAAATGCACACCTGTTGGAGAATATAATGGAGTCATGTAAGTCTTATGAACATATTCACCAACCATGGATTTAAATAAACCTACCTCTTCTGCTGCTGCCTCTGAAAGCAGACCTTCCTTCTGAGCACAGGTCACATGGAAATAGGCTCTGCACATCCCTGCATCACAGCTAATGCAAACTCCAGTTCGGGCAAAACGAGGGTCTTCGCAGAAACTACACTCCTACAATGGAAAATAGGAAAAGTCTCAGAGGGAAAACATTCCCAGAACAGAAACTGCATTCTCATACAAAGCTTCTACAAAATACAAATAGTGAACCAATAGGACCAATAGTATATCAATATAAACAAAAACCGTAGGTAAGCCAAATATTTATAAGAAAAAAAGTAATTCTCTATATAGTTCTACAAAACCAAAATTCAACTTACATAATAATGATTATAACAATAAGTAGTTGAGGGCTTACCATGCACTAAGCACTATTCTAAGCACTTTATATGAATTAATATATATAATTATTTATATATAGTGTCATTTGACACTATTTCATAATAATGTGTGGAAGAAGTACTAGTCATTCTCATCTTACACACGAGAAAACTGAGGTAAATGCAGTCTTTAACCAGATAATCTTAAAGACCATGCTCTTAACCATTAAACTACACTTATTTCAACAATAATATACTATTTGAAAAAATTAAAGAAAATGATTAAGAAGTCAGAGAAAATTCACCAAAAGATCTAGACATTGAAATCAAAGAAATAAAACATTTTTAAAATATATTTAAGAGAAGCAGAAGCAATCTTAAGTAAACAATTATGTGAAATTAATAATAATACACAATATAACCAATTATTTATATTCTTCTGTATATAAAAGGAAAAACTGCAAAACTAAAGGTATAAACTGTTGAAATTACCCCAAATGCCAGCACCCTGATTTATTTTTTAATACTTTTAACTAAACCACAGAGAGGAAGAAAAGAAAAAAAAAAACCTACTATCAAAATATACTCTATAAATATGAACCTTCACAAAAAAACTTGCTAAATTATGAAAGACTGTCAGCAGACAGTTAAGGAAGAACTGCTTATTAAATGCATTCTATATAAATTAAATATGAGGGAAACATTTAAAAAGAAAAAGTTTCAATAGATGCTAAAAACATCATTGTAATACTGTAACAATTAGTACCTACTTGGAAGACAGTACCAAACTGATATATTAGCACTGTTATCCAAGAACTGTGTTCTGGGCACAGGTGTGAAAATACTGCCAACTCTTGACATTCTGCTGCCTAGTTAAAGGTCTTTTCCATTAACAGTAGTATATGTATGGCATAAAATATCAGCAAGTAGTAATATAAACATGAAACCAAAAAACTGTCAAACAAAGAGAAAGAGAGGAGAGGGGGATGGAGAAGGGGAGAAATTAAACTATTTAAAGGATGTCAATACCATGAACAGAATCAAATTGTTCAGGATAACAATTTAATGTAATTTAATGTAATAAAATTACATTAAATGAATAATTTAATGTAATACAATGAAATTGGGCAAGGGACTTCTGACAGAACACAAAGAAAAAGTGTCTGACACTGAAGTCTTAAAAGACTATAGAACAATCTAACAAAGAAAATAGAATCTTCCTCAATTGCTTGAATTATTTACAATGCTAGGGAACAAAGCAATTGAGAACACAGGGGAAGAAAGTAATCAGGATTAGGAAATGGATAGACAATGTGGTCTAGAGAGCTGTCTAAGATAAAACTCACAACATTGGGTTTGATTTTGTAGATGAGCTAGACAGTACATAATTTTTTTACTCCTTTTCCTATTAATACTTCAACACAAAAGCAGGTGATAATGAAAAACATCACCTGATAATTATACATTTAATGACTTGTTTTTAATCCAGAGGTCACTGCTAGCCTCAGTTTTATGAAGCAGTATCTACTTACTGTTTTTTTTAATTGCTTTGAGATTTATATTTATGGTAACAATATATGCCTATTGAAAATGATGGAAGTCAGTCCCTTTTAGGCTCGATGGAAGCTACTATCAAAAAGTAGGAACTTTCATTTCCAAAAGTGGTGGACTAGGTAATCTGTATTGCTTCTACTCAACTAGAAAATGTAGACAAATTAGTATTTATTCACTATTGTTTAAAGGCATTAGAAAAGCAACAAGACAGTGTACAGTTACCTGAGGAAAGTAAATTCAATACTAGGGCCTAGAAGCTTTAGCTAATTCTGGAGAGGGAAGCTGCAATTACCCAAACCAAAGCAAAAGATTACTGGAGTAATTGTTAGAGTCCAAGAAGGATATTCTGGATATAATAGCAGAAACTATCAAAGTTTAAAATCAGAATTTTCCAACAATATTTAAGTTTTTCATCTTACCTTTAATATGTTACTAATGCTCTTCAAGAGACTCCCTTCCCAAATGCCCAACAGACAGTAATGGAAAGAGAATATATATCACTGCCTAATTAGTTCTACCATTCTAAAGATGTGTGTAGTAATTATATACTTAAATTTAAATTAGTAAGTGTGTAATCTTACCACTCATAATCTAAAACTCAGTCATAGTAAAAAACCAGCTTATAATCTACAGAGACTCATTTGCTAGAGTAGGTTATGTAGTCATAAAATCAGTCCTTGAAATCTGATAAAATAATGGGTTTTTCTTGTACTCTTTTCATAATTTCATAAATTTCATTTCAAAAGTAAAGTTAGAAATTAAGCTCATATTCGGTCCAACTGGTTAAAAATAAGGATTTAATCTGAGAATTCATTATACACTAAGCAGTGTGCCAAATGCCAGGGAAACAGTGATATCAACTATTATTTTTTCCCGCAGGTTAAACTAAATTACAAACACGTATTCACAATTTATATATTACTGGCTTTCTGGGAAAATTACTGTCAATTATAAATGATTTAGTACTCTCCAATAGCATAATTGGGCTTCCCTGGTGGCTCAGACAGTAAAGAATCCGCCTGCAATTTAGGAGACCCTGGGTTCAATCCCTGGGTTGGGAAGATCCCATGGAGAAGGAAATGGTAACTCATTCCAGTATTCTTTCCTGGAAAATTCCATGGACAGAGAAACTTGACAAGCTACAGCCCAAACAGGTTACAAACAGTCAGACACAACAGAGCGACTAAGCACACATCCAAGCAATAGCATAATCAGTAATAAGCATTTCTGTAGTTAATAATGATATTAGCAAAAAGCCATATAAACTAACAAGTAAAACTTTCTCCTAGACAACCAAAAACAGTTTGTCTCACCTTGGCACCATATTTGGAATAGTTCATTTCTGTTAGTGTTACTGGTCGTAATTTGTCAATATCTCCAAAGGCTACACCAGGAACATACAGGGCACAAACAATGTGAACCCATCTATAAGGAGAAAAGATATGATTTTGCTATCAAACCTTCTGATAAAATGCCCACATGGAAAATAAACAAAATATATGTGCCATATCAAATAACTACTGCAAGAATTTTATGGCCAGGTCTCAAAACCTCAGACATACAACTAAAGAATATTAAACATTTATATATCATTTAGTTATAGAAAAGGGGACTGCAATAAGCACTACTTTTCCAGCAGCTTAGCCAAAGCTGAGTTAACTATAATTGCCTTTCACTTAATATTCACCACACTTTGCACTTATCTGTTATTCTTAAATATTTGCACAAAACCACTATTCAAATGAAACAAAACATTGTCATATGCATGGAAAGGTATTCACAATATTTTAAGCACTCTGAGAATTAAGGATCCTAATTTAAGAACTGTGAAGTTACTCTGCATAAATTATATAACACTGATCTTTCCTGCTACTTTTTTCTAAAAGCTATTGGATAATCCTTAAGGATATATTAAAAAAAAAAATTCTTCGTGTGCATCTTAACTTTCTTTCTTCCTAGGCTGAAACTGATTGATAGGAGACTGGACAGAAGAGTTGTGATAATATAAGGAAGTCACAGTTCATTCGGCTCATCTGTTCACCATACAACCTATGTACTATGTATGTGCCCCACAAATAAATAATTTTTAGAGTCTCGACGATGTTACAACACTAAACAACAGCAACAACAAAATGTTCAGAATTTCGCTGTACTGAAAAAAAAGGAGTTGATTCTAATTACATTTTTTAAAAACCGTTCTGAACCTCTATAAAATATATCAGGAACACTTTCTGTTTGCTTACAAACCATGCAAAATACAGGACCACTAGATTTTGAAATGTAAACAGATCTCCCTCATCTCTGCAAGAAAGAGGGTAAAAATGGGATGGCAAATATCTCTTAACCTTGTGAAAATATTAACAACAAAGTTTACTTTATCATAGCTTGAGAGGCTATGATTGCTACATGGTTCTGTTTTGTAATGCACTATGAGTCTTAAAGAAATAAGACTAAAAACATTTTATAGAGGTGCTGGGGAAAATAGTTACAAATCTTTAAAATTTATCCTTTTTTATTGGGAAGAAAATTCAAAGGTTTGAGATTTTCTTGATAAAATGTTTTAATCCAACTTCCCAAATGCATCCTGTGGAGTTCAATATAAAGATATATATCTTCAACGAGCAGCTGCTTTCTCAATTTAATTTGTGCAGTTTTTTCATGCTCCACTGATGTATTAAATGCCGCTGTACTCTGTAGGAGTTTATCTTTGATAAACCCAACAGCTGGCTGCTTGCTTCATACTGACCTTCTTAAAATCTTTTAGAACTAGTCACACAAGTACTACAGATTGAAACTGCCATTTCAGTGTGACTGGCACAAAAGTGTATCATTTCCCGCAACCATACTTGTGAGGATGCCAACTTGAGTCTTTATTACAATACATACCAAACAGCTGAGATAATTTTGGTCCTTTTTAATATCTGTTATATATAGATTTCTGTTCATCTGTTTAACTGCGTGTACTTTAGAACCTTGTAATTAAGACAAATTGAGAAATCAAAAAGGAATAAACTTCCTTGTTACTTTATCATTCATTTTGCTTGGAGCTATGAAGGCAGATGTTGATCAAGAAAGGGAACAGAAAACAAGCATCCCATAAGACCACCAAAAACTAGAGTCAGAATTGTCATTCTAGCATAGAAGCTATTAATACATTCTTTTAAATTTACATACTTTAATAAAGCAAACTAAGTACAAAAGTACTTCACAAAAACTCATTTCAAATAAGAACTATATTCATCGATCAAACTTGATTTTGAAATGCTTTGTACGTGCGGTGTCTTTACAACGTACTAAAAAAACTCACTTCAGAAGTTATTTTCATTGCTGCACTTATTCATTCAGTAATTAATTACTGAGTGACTGAACTGAACTGAAGAACAGGCATGCAGTGGGGAAATGACAAAGAAGTATGTGAAATGCTTGCATCATAAGGTGTGATATGCTATTATATTAAAGCATATGTAATATTTCCTATATTCAGGTTTATAATACCACCAAGGCAGAATAAAACACTCTCTTTAAGGAAAAAAAAAAAAAATTAATGATAAGAATGTATTGATGGTCTTCTCACATTAAATTGCATTATTTTCTATTGTAGTATATGTAGCTCCCATCAGACACAGAAGGGAAAACAGTCTAAATGGCCTATGTAATAGAAGAAAATTTCAAAATTTTTTCATTCTTTCCATACATAGTTCTTTCTTTTCATGTTTTCCATTTGAAGCTACAGTACTAAATACCTTGTCAAATCTTGGTGGCTTTTTTTGCTCTTGATTCAAGCTAGTACTACATCCTTCAAACTGTATCAAGATCTGTAATTCCCACAGTACTCAAGTATGGGCATCAACACAAATAAAATGTTCAAAAAGCATAAAAAAATTTTCCAGGCTGCACCAACAAGGGAGGTGTCTACATATATGAAAGATCCGCAGCAGTCAGTATAAATATATCTCAGCAAAACTCAATGGTTAAAGAAGCCTCCCTTTTCTTCAATCAGAGACAATTTTACAAGTTAGTTTGTGGACTCTGTATTAGTATATATTACATACTAGTGTGGTAAAAGAGCTACTTTATAGTTTCTCAATAGAAATTTCAAATTATTGACAAGAGAAAAGGTAAAATAAATGCTCTTCCATAAAAGGAAACTGTGTTTCTCAAAGCTGCCATACTTATTCACAACCATTTATTACCATAAATTTCAACTTGCAGGACCAAAAAGTTATTCAGAAAGGATTTATGCAGTTACTTTTCTAAGATTACCTTAAATAAATGAAATAATATCAGTAATAAAAAAAAAAAGCACTAGCACTAGAAGTAGCAGCAGCAGAGGAACTAAGGAGATATTTATTAACACACTTAAGATTCAGAAACTACACTGTTTACAGAAATCATCTCATTTCAGTTCAGTCGCTTAGTCTTGTCCGACTCTTTGCAACCCCATGGACTGCAGCACACCAGGCTTCCCTATCCATCACCAACTCTCAGAGCCTATTCAAACTCATGGCTATTGAGTCGGTGATGCCATCTGACCATCTCATCCTCTGTGATCCCTTTCTCCTCCTGCCCTCAATTTTTCCCAGCATCAGGGTCTTTTCAAATGAGTCAGCTCTCTGTATCAGGTGGCCAAAGAATTGGAGTTACAGCTTCAACATCAATCCCACCAATGAACACCCAGGACTGATCTCCTTTAGGATGGACTGGTTGGATCTCCTTGCAGTCCAAGGGACTCTCAAGAGTCTTCTCCAACACCACAGTTCAAACGTATCAATTCTTCGGTGCTCAGCTTTCTTTATAGTCCAACTCTCACGATCACACATGACTACTGAAAAAACCATAGCTTTAACTAGACGGACCTTTGTAGGCAAAGTAATGTCTCTGCTTTTGAATATGCTGTCTAGGTTGCTCATAACTTTCCTCCCAAGCAGTCTTTTAATTTCATGGCTGCAGTCACCATATGCAGTGAATTTGGAGCCAAAAAAAAAATAAAGTCTGTCACTGTTTCCACTGTTTCCCCATCTATTTCCCATGAAGTGATGGGACCAGATGCCATGATCTTAGTTTTCTGAATGCTGAGTTTTAAGCCAGCTTTTTCACTCTTTCAAGAGACTCTTTAGTTCCTCTTCACTTTCTGCCATAAGGGTGGTGTCATCTGCATATCTGAGCTAATTGCCATTTCTCCTAGGAATCTTGAGTCCAGCTTGTGCTTCTTCCAGCCCAGCGTTTCTCATGATGTACTCTGCATATAAGTTAAATAAGCAGGGTGACAATATACAGCCTTGACATACTCCTTTCCCTATTTGGAACTAGTCTGTTGTTCCATGTCCAATTCTAACTGTTGCTTCCTGACCTGCATACAGATTTCTCAAGAACCAAGTCAGGTGGTATGGTATTCTCATCTCAGGAAGAATTTTCTACAGTTTGTTGTGATCCACACAGTCAAAGGTTTTGACATAGTCAGTAAAGCAGAAATAGATGTTTTTCTGGAACTCTCTTGTGTTTTCGATAATCCAATGGGTGTTGTCAATTTGATCTCTGGTTCCTCTGCCTTTTCTAAAACCAGCTTATACATCTGGAGGTCCACAGTTCACGTACTGTTGAAGCCTGGCTTGGAGAATTTTGAGCACTTTACCAGCGTGTGAGATGAGTGAAATTGTGGCATAGTTTGAGCATTCTTTGGCATTGCCTTTCTCTGGGATTGGAATGAAAACTGACCTTTTCCAGTCCTGTGGCCACTGCTGAGTTTTCCAAATTTGCTGGCATATTGAGTGCAGCACCTTCATCATCTCATTTAATCCTCTCAAAAGTGTTAGGAAACGGGGGCATAAAATGGTTAAATCACTTGCCTAAAATCACAGTTAGTAAGGAAAAACCAGAATACAAATATAGGCAGTCTAACTTGAAAGCACAGTTTTAATGTTGTAGTAAATTTCCTAATTCTAGGTCAAAGTGAGTCCAGCATAAAATAATGCCATTGAGTCCCCTGGACTGCAAGGAGACCCAACCAGTCCACTCTGACGGAGATCAACCCTGGGATTTCTTTGGAAGGAATGACGCTAAAGCTGAAGCTGCAGTACTTTGGCCACCTCATGTCAAGAGCTGACTCATTGGAAAAGACTCTGATGCTGGGAGGGATTGGGGGCAGGAGGAGAAGGGGACGACCGAGGATGAGATGGCTGGATGGCATCACGGACTCGATGGACGTGAGTCTGAGTGAACTCCGGGAGACAGTGATGGACAGGGAGGCCTGGCGTGCTGCGATTCATGGGGTTGCAAAGAGTCGGACACGACTGAGGGACTGAACTGAACTGATGACACAAACCACAGACTCAATTTAACACATCAAATAATGTGTTACATGTTTATTTTGAGGATAAGCAATGAGGGACAAGAAGTAAAATTTTTGTTCATTTTCCTAGACATCAATATATAGGGTAGTCATTTTTCCTAGATACCCTCAATATACAGTCTCCAAGATTCCATGATAGATTTTGTGCTATCCCAACTGTATGGCAATACTTCTCAAGGGCCTACCCACCAATTGAGGAAAAAATGAGAAAAATAGCTTTTACTTTACTAAAATAAAATTTATTAAGTTTAAAAAACACATTTTTTTGGCATATAATACATCCTATCATTTCAAAATTTTAAATATGAAAAATGATCATGATAATTTGTCTAGGTTATTTCACTGTTCTTAGTAAAATATTAAACATTTAGTAAAATACTGAAATATCCACATGTAGTAAAATAAAAAATTGAGTACCCCTTCTTACATGGGGGAAGAGGGTAAGTAGTGATTCATAATATATAAAAGGTAGGAACTAATCTTGTATTAGTCACCCATCCCAACTGGTAGTCTCCCAGGGAAAAACAAGAAAGATGCCAACACTGTAACAATGACAACTGTTCAAATGTGATACTAAAAGTGAGTGTGAATCTAGTGAAAAGAACACAGTTCTCTGGGCCAGTTATTATTTTAGTGCCTCTCAGCTCAACTCCACTCTTCAATATCTGCTTTGAAATAACGAACAGAATCCCATCAGCACTTCCCATCTACACGATCCTCGGCCCTGTCTCAGGAGAGCGGCAGAATGCACTGTAAGAGGAAGGGGCTTCTCTTCAGGATGAGAAAAGGACACCCACCAGTGCTCTGCCCTCAGTGACCTTGCAGACCCAGCCTGAAGATCACTTTCCTGTGGCCCTCTCAACCCAGACACCACACACTTCTGGCTTGAATCCACTGCCCAGTTACCCACTTGCCAAGAACTACAGGCCAGGTACTGGCCCAGGCAAACCAGCCAACTTCTCTGCCATCCAGTAGGCTCAAACTACACTTTCTCTAACAAGGCCTGAACCATAGTCTTGGGGAAGGTGTCTTCCTTCCAAGTTTGTCATTCCCTGGAAACTCTCTCTCAGCTCTACAGTATTATTATTCAGAGTTCTTTTGTATCTTTATGGTTACTGTTTATTATAGCTTAGTACTTCTTTAAGTTAAATATCCCTTTTATAATCATTGTATAGGTTCTATTTACTAATAAACTCTTGAAGTCAAACAGATCTGAGTTCAAATTTAACTACGAACTTGTTTAAAATTATGTAAAGATCTGAGCCTCAGCTTCTACCTATAAAATAGGCAACTTTAGCATCTCTCTTATCATACAGTCATTCCTAAGATTAAATGGCATTATAGGTTATAAAGGCAAATGCAGATACTCAATAAATGATCTTTCCTCCTCTTTGCCCTGATATGTAGCCTCCTGTCCACTTACTCTATGTCAAAAAGACACGAAGAAGCAATCAAATGAAAATGTCTAACTCCAAAAATCATAAATACAAAAATAGAAGCATATGCATTATAAAGCAGGTATATTAACACAAAAGAATTATGAAATCAACCTTCCAGCATCTGTCTCCTTGAAAATTCCATCCTGATTGGGACAAAGTTCACAGCTAGGGGAAACACCACATTTACAGGCATCACAAAACCAAGGTTCAGTGGAATTTTCAGAAGCTGAACTCATAATAGAGTCACTCTCTCCATCAACTCCATAACAACCTAAAAAACAAAAGAAGTAAGATTAGAGTTTATTTTTTAAACTCACATTTATAGAGTTACAAAAGAAAAAGGGAAAGGAAGTAGAGAATAATTCTGAAAATTAATGGTTTAGAAGAATGATATTAAAGTCAAAACACAGAACTGAAATCATTTTATAAAAATGTTTTTACCATTTCATAGTGTATGCAATGACATAACTCTTTAAGACAAGTTTAGGTCTACTGGAAAGCATTACAGAAGGGGAAAATTTTACGGTTCTTTAAAATTTTTACAAAAAAATACATTAAAATATGAGTTTTCATTATACAGAAATCAGAACTATTGAGTCTAGGAACTATTAATTAGTAAATATTTTCAAGCTACCTTTGTACTGAGCATTTAAATATATCTAAAAGACCATGATCATGTAAAACATACAAACAAAAACCTCTGATCTAATTTTGTATGAATTTGTGTTTTAACCAAATGCAAAGAACTAGTAAAAGGAAAATAATACACATATACATACATAAATTAAGGCTACTGAGCAATCTGAATAGTTTAGACTAGAGATAAACAAGCAAGTTCCATTCACAGTTGAGCCCGTCTAGAGCTATACAAGGTATCTGATCTATTTAACATTTATAATTCTTCTATCCTCTGTAAAAATGTATCCAGAACTGAAATGAATGAAAAGAAGGGTAGCATAATCCTTCGCATTTTAGAATAGGACATCAACCCTTATTGTGGCTTATAATAAACAATACTTCCCTGGTTAATTACAATAGTCATGACTCCTAAATAGTTTTGTTTTGTTTTTTTACCTAAATGGTGCTTGATGTACCACAAACTTCATATTATCTCTCTTTTTCTAGAAAGGAAGACATTGCTCTCATGACAAAATGTACTTTAGAAAAATAATTTAATACACATTAAAAATTAAATACATAACAACCTAATTCTATTAATAGTTCCAATTATGCCCATCATCTTTAGGTTGGGCATTTCTCTGATCTCCTAAGACACATTTATTACTCTTAAGGTAGGTCACTTCTACAAATAGCATACTATTAACCATCCCAGGATAATTCTGACCAGGTTTATCCTAATAGAGTGGTCTTATTGCCAAATTCTAAGGAGCACTCAAAGTATCCTCTAATAAACTGAAGCTATTAAAAATACCACTATGAGAAACATGAAAGTAACAATTCTCTTTCAAAAGGTTTCACCATGGAGGTAAGTCTCCATGCAGCCAACATAAGATCATGTGACTACTGGAACTGATTAAACACTACATAGACAACAGGAGCCTGATGAAAACTGTCTTCTCACAACCACCAAAGATACTCAAATTGAAACAAATAAGTATGTAATCCCATCACTTCATGGCAAATAGATGGGGAAACACTGGAAACAGTGACAGACTTTATTTTCTTGGGCTTCAGAATCACTGCAGGTGGTGATTACAGCCATGAAATTAAAAGACGCTTACTCCTTGGGAGAAAAGTTATGAGCAACCTAGATAGCATATTAAAAAGCAGAGACATTACTTTGCCAACAAAGGTCCATCTAGTCAAAGCTATGGTTCTTCCAGTACTCGTGTATGGATGTGAGAGCTGGACTATAAAAGAGGCTGAGTGCTGAAGAACTGATGTTTTTGAACTGTGGAGTTGGAGAAGATTCTTGAGAGTCTCTTGGACTGCAAAGAGATCAAACCAGTCAATCCTAAAGGAAATCAGTCCTAAATATTCATTGGAAGGACTGATGCTGAAGCTGAAACTCCAATACTTTGGCCACCTGATGGAAAGAACTGACTCACTGGAAAAGACCCTGATGCTGGGAAAGATTGAAGGTGGGCGGAAAAGGAGACAACAGAGGATGAGATGGTTGGATGGCATCACCAACTCAACGGACCTGAGTCTGAGCGAGCTCCGGGAGTTGGTGACGAACAAGGCAAGCGTGGCATGCTGCATCCCACGGGGTCACAAAGGATCAGGCATGAAAGAGCTACTGAACAACAAATGCTACTCAAAGGGTTTACAGTAGTGAACCTTAACATAATCCAAATGTCATACAGAAGCATGCTCCAAATTTTAAAGGAGCTAGACTATCATGCACAAGAAAAAGATTCCAAATATTAATTTCTTTAAATCATCTAATTGTGGTTGGTGATAATTATTACATTTATCACTTCTGTTTGGATATACATTTTTAAAATGATAAACCATAAAATGAAAAAGAAATAAAATTTTCCTCTTGGGAGTAGTTATTATTGCTTATCAGCAAGATAAGAACATTTTTCAGTAAAAATAACAGTAAGCAAATAGTTTATTTGAAGAAAAATCACAAAACAATACAAAATAGTGAATTTGATTTCTCGGTTATGTAATACCACAAGGAAAAACACTATTTTCTTTACAAAATAATATTTTTCAGGCAATCTTTTTCATTAGTATTCACATAAAGTCCCAAGATAATAAACCCTCCAAATGACTATCCATTTTACCTATCTCATTCACCAATATCAAGGTGATGTCAATATCAATCATATCAATATCAATATCAAATCACAGCAGCTTACTCTTTTAGAATAAAGCAAAGTTTCAATTCTAATTTTTAAAGACTATACCACACACTTGACAAACATCTGATTAAACAATGATTTAAAACAATGATTAAATCACCTACAAAAACCTCAGAACTGACTTCTATGGGTCCCTTTTAGGAAATTCCTAGTTTGCAACCTAAAACATTGGTATCACATAAGCTTAAAGAACAATGAGCAAGTGGATAAGGATTTCTTCTTCAGCTTCACTGCCCCTGAAAAATGATCTACACTGTGTTATTCCTTTACAGAGTCTTCAACTTGCCACCTTTCCATATTTCTCTGCCATATCTGTTGTCTACTGAGCTCTAGACTGAAATTCTAACATTTATATCCACTCTAATCCATTTAAATTAAAGACTAAATACATTTTAACATCTTTTTCTTTCTTTCATACAAAACAGAATTTAAACTACCATAAAATGAGGCTTATTCTCTTCAACCTATCTAATTTTGAGTAAAAGATACAAAAAGTACACTTCAATATGATTATGGAAAAAAGGTTTTTTATATGATGAAATATAGAAAATTAAAAATTTATAGATATATAAAACCTATTCCATAAAGGTTTTTCATGTTTTAAAATGGGTAAATAGGAAAAACACGTTTGCTATTATTTTAGCAAAATCTCAACTTAAAAATCTCTCAAATTATAATTACTTAAGCTTTTTTTTCTAAGGGAAAAATATAAAGTAAATACATCAAAGCACTAACTATGGTTGTCTGGATATTAGGACTGTTCAGTTCAGTTCAGTTGCTCAGTCGTGTCCGACTCTGCGACCCCATGGATCGCAGCACGCCAGGCCTCCCTGTCCATCACCATCTCCCAGAGTTCACTCAAACTCACGGCCATCGAGTCAGTGATGCCATCCAGCCATCTCATCCTCTGTCGTCCCCTTTTCCTCCTGTCCCCAATCCCTCCAAGCATCAGGGTCTTTTCCAATGAGTCAACTCTTCGCATGAGGTGGCCAAAGTACTGGAGTTTCATGTTTAGCATCATTCCTTCCAAAGAAATCCCAGACCCAGGGCTGATCTCCTTCAGAATGGACTGGTTGGATCTGTTTGCAGTCCAAGGGACTCTCAAGAGTCTTCTCCAACACCACAGTTCAAAAGCATCAATTCTCCGGCATTCAGCCTTCTTCACAGTCCAACTCTCGCATACATACATGACCGCTGGAAAAACCATAGCCTTGACTAGATGGACCTTTGTTGGCAAAGTAATGTCTCTGCTTTTCAATATGCTATCTAGGTTGGTCATAACTTTTCTTCCAAGGAGTAAGCATCTTTTAATTTCATGGCTGCTAGAAATGTTTTATTTCTTGAAATTATGATCAAGGCTTCCCTGGTGGCCCAGTGGTTAAAAAAAAAAAAAAAAAACACACACCTGCCAATGCAGAAGGCACATATTCAGTCCCTGGGTTGGAAAGATCCCCTGAAGAAGAAAATAGCAACCCACTCCAGTATTCTTGCCTGGGAAATCCACAGAGGAGCCTGAAGGCCTACAGTCCACGGGGTCACAAAAGAGTCAGACATGACTCAACAACAATTAATATCAACCTCTGAGTAGCACACACAACCTATGTGAATCATATTTAATGAAAAATAATATAAAATGTCTATAATTGTTTTGAATTATTCAAAAAATACGTACAGTCCAAATCAGAGGAAACTTTCCCCATTCAACTTGTCACTGGGGACCAAAAGACCAACCACATCACTGAGGCTGAGTTACCTTACCTTCAATAAATATTTAATATTTATCCTATCTCTCAGTACAGAAAAAACAGGAACACAAAATTTGCCATTTAAAACATTTTTTTCTGTACTTAACATCCTATCACTAGAACTCTGATTACAAAACCTACTGAAAGTTTTTAAATAAATTGAGTAATATTGCTGATGATGAGAAAAGAACTTATAATATGCATGATACCTATCACAAATATATCGTAAGGCACAAAAGAGACAAAATGCTGTTGACACATGAAGTCCAAATGGTGATTACTTGAACATTTGCTACCCAGTGAACACTGCTAAGGATACATTTTTTCATATGCTAAGAAAAAAAAAATAAATGTCTAGGGCTAGGCTAATAGCAGATTGGAAAATAAATAAAATAGGGGGTGGAATATCTCTTAGACTCCTTATTTAAAACACTGTTGGCAAGTATACTATCTAATGCTCTGTCATGTACTGTGACATGCAGGTGACATTTTTCTTCAGACACAGTGCAATCAATATATCAGGATAACTGACATCACAGTCAGGGGTACCCTACTATTACAAGTCAGTTACAAGACCTTGTCACAAAGGTGTTTATACTAAGTGACAAGTTGCAACCTCAAAAGAAAAAGAGATTTATCTACATTTAGATGAAGTACTCCAAAAAGAATCAGACAGTTATACGTTTAAAAAGCACATTTGGAAAACTATCTTTTAGCAAAATCTCAACTTAAAAATCTCTCTAAATTATAATTACTTAAGCATTTCTTTTAAGGGAAAAAGATAAAAGAAATACATCAAAGCACTAACTATGGTTGTCTGGATATTAGGACTGTTAGAAATGTTTTATCTTCTCTCTGTTCTATACATCCCTCATTTTATTTACTATTCGTTTGTGGTTCAGCTGGTAAAGAATCCACCTGCAAAGGAGGAGACCTGGGTTCGATCTCTGGGTTGGGAAGATCCCCTGCAGAGGGAAAGGCTACCCACTCCAGTATTCTGGCTTGGAGAATTCCATGGACTGTATAGTCCAGGGGGTCTGAAACAGTCGGAAATGATAGCAACTTTCACTTACCCACTTACCCAATACATTATGATGGACAATTAGCTTTTCAGAAAATAAAACATTTAAGAAGTTCATATTTAACCATGAAAATATTTAGTGAAAAGTGACCTGGTTAATTTACAATATGGAAGTCTGTCACTTAGGCACCTGATAACCAAAACCAAAAACACAAAACCTAGCAAGACTAGCTTCCTATTATGCCTTAGAAAATTTCCCTCTTCTGGATTCATTAATTTTAGATAAAAATTCATTTTGGAACTTTACATGTAGTGAAGAAAGATCTACATATGTGAATGTATAAAAAAATGAACATTCTAAACAATGAAAAATACCACAAAGTTAAAAGGTACAGGACAAGGTGGAAAAGTATTTGCAAGGATACAAACTATTTGCAACACATAACAGTCAAAAGATTAACATTACTAAAAAAGAAAATTCCAATAAGTCAATAAGAAAAAGAGGGCTTCCCTGGTGGTCCAGTGATTGAGAGTCCACCTGCCAATGCAAGGGATACGGGGTTCAATCCCTGGTCAGGGAAGATCCCATGTGCAGTGAGGCAGCTGAGCCCAAGCACCACAACTACTGAAGCTCCTGTGCTCTATAGTAAGAGATAACACAGCAACGAGAAGCTCGCACACTGCAACTAGAGAGTAGCCCCCACTCACCAGAGAGAAAAACCTGCACACACCAATGAAGACCCAGCACAGGCAAAAATAAAATGCCTTTTTTTTTTAAATAAAAAATAAAGAAATGACATAAGAAGTGTACAGCAAGCAATAGGAAAAAAGAAAAAAAAACTGGCCACATATATTACTACCAAACTTCAATACTAATAAGAGGTACATATATTTTTATTAGGAGATAGTCTCCAAAAGATTTTTTAAAATTTACTAATATGCAGTGTTGCAGAGTGATCAAGTAGTTAGTACACTACTGGAAGAATACAAATAAATAGTCTTTTTGAAGGGCAATCTGGCAAAGTTTGTTAAAAAGTTTAAATGTGCTTATACTTTTATTCATTCTAGAAATCTATCCTGTACAAATTATGACATTAATATATATGACACATATTTGTTAGCACTAAATGTCAGTGGAAAACTAGAGAGAAAAAAAAAAGTAAAGACATTATGGTTGATCCATTCTATGGCTATTAATATATACCATTAAAAAAAGTAGTACCATACCCCATATGTAACTCATATGAAAAGAATCTCAAGATTAAGAAATGAGTAAAATAAAGTAAGTCATGGGAGGGGAATCTCATGGACTTTATCTTATTTATTGCAAGGTGGGGACTGTGCAACATGCAAATGCACATTTGTAGGTACATTGAGAGCCTGACAGAGGGGGCTCTCACTGGTAAAATTTGGACACTTTAAGTATCAGAGTGATCAGGTTATAGATGATAATGAGATCACAGTAATACTGAAAAAGGATAAAAGGGGAGAGGTTCTTTACAAAACAAGAGTTGCCTAATAAATGTAGAAAGAATGATAGAAAATCCCCATTCGCAGCCACATGCATAATAACTGGCTCTGTCAATGATGCTAAAACCACTAAGTATAAGGCTGTTAGGCAACAGGATATCAGAAAGTCTCAAGGTCATTACCCTATAGGTATTCATTAACTATAAAGAGAAAAGTATAGCTTTAAAATGGAGAGGCTTGGATGACACTACCTTAACACATCACCAACAATGCAATAAATTGGCATTAAATGCTCTGGATGTGTAACATCATCATAGCACTCTTACCGAAAAAAAAGTTTAAACTGAATCTAATCCAAAGGAAACAATAAAACAAATCCAGATTGAGGGACACTCTACTACACAACATTTTAAAAAAAGCTTTGATCCTTCAACAAGTCAACATAAAAGATACAGAAAGACAGAAACTTGTTTTAGATTAAGACACTGACAGGCCACAAAATGCACTGTGTCCTGGATGGTAGGAGGAGGGGAGAGCTGTGATAACAGAGGCATAGAAGGTACAAGAGGAGTTTGCGTATTATTGACTACTGATCTTTTTGAAAAATATGTTTCTGTATGTGTACGCACATGAGATGTTACCTCCTACTATGTGAGCTGTTTGCTTTAGGAACAATTACAAAGACTCAAATGAGAAAAGCATGAGGCTGCTTTATTGGCAAGCTGTGTTTTCCCTCCTCTATCCTTCTGAATAAGCTAGTGTTAAATGTAACCAATGGTAGTCTTGAAAATACTAAAGTGTAGATACCCTGGTAAGCCTTATTGAGTCACTCCTTCATACTATCAATGGAGCAAATGGTTTAATGTTCACATGAAACACCCTGGGATCAGTCATAACACAGATTCTGATTTGGAAGGTTAGGGACTTGGCCTGTGATTATGCTTTTCTAACAAGCGTCCAGGTGATACGGATGGTACCAGTTAATGCTGTGATCTGTAGACCACACTTCTGAGTAGCACAACTTTTAAAAAAACTACTGAAATAGGTAAAAGTGAAATTTTCATTTAACTTTAAACCTTATTTACTTTAGATGCAGCAATAGTTCAAGTATACAGTGCTGCTGCTGCTGCTGCTGCTAAGTCGCTTCAGTCATGTTTGACTCTGCGACCCCATAGACAGCAGCCCACCAGGCTACCCCCGTCCCTGGGATTCTCCAGGCAAGAACACTGTAGTGGGTTGCCATTTCCTTCTCCAATGCATGAAAGTGAAAAGTGAAAGTGAAGTCGCTCAGTCATGTCCGACTCCTAGCAACCCCATGGACTGCAGCCTACCAGGCTCCTCCATCCAGGGGATTTTCCAGGCAAGAGTACTGGAGTGGGGTGCCATTGTCTTCTCCAATATACAGTGAGAAAGACCTTAAAAACTAAAATAATTAAGTGGCCATAAAAGCTCCTATTCAGATAACTAAGTAAAGGACTGAAACTTTACTTCTGACAGGCTGCTGACCTTGTTTTCGAGGAATACAAAATCAAAAGTTAAAAAGAAATAGAAATGTTGGTGAGTATGTGGAGAAAAGGGAATCCTTGTACACTGTTGGTGGCATGGTAAATTGGCATGGTCACTATGGAAAACAGTATAGATGTTCTTCAAAAAACTAAAAATAAATACATCCAAAGAAAACAAAAACAAATTAGAAAAGATACATGCACCCCAATGTTCATAGCAGCATTATTTACAATAGCCAAGATATGGAAGAAACCTAAAAGTACATCAACAGATGAACTGATACAGATCTGGTATACACAACAGAATATTACTCAGCCATTCAAACGAATGAAATTCTGCTATTTGCAACAATGTGGATGGACCTAGAGAGTACTATGTGTACGGGAATAAGTCAGATGGAAAAAGACAAATACTCTACGTTATCACTTATATGTGAAATCTAAAAAAAATAAACAAATGTATATAAAAAAATAGAAATACACTCAATATATAGAGAACAAACTCATGGTTACCAGCAGGGAGAGGAGAAGTGGGAGGGGCCAGATAAGCATAGGGGAATAAGACATACAAGCTACTATATATAAAATAAATGAGTAACAAGGATTCGTTGTATAGTACAGCCATTTAATATAGCCAGTATTTTTTAATAACTTTAAATGGATTATAGTCTATAAAAATACTGAATCAATATTTTGTATATCTGAAGTTAATATAATATTATAAAGCAACTTTACTTCAAAAAGTAAACAAATAACAGGTCAGAAGGGAGAGTTCATTGTGATTTGTAAAGGAAATGCAGGAGATGCAGACTTGAGTCCAAAAGTAAGCAGCTACAGTAAGAGAGCTGCTTTACTATCATAGCTGTGGGACATTGAGACCACAAGGCTGTGGCAGACTGACTACCAGCAGCTAGAGACATCACCCTCAAATACATTCAAACATTTCTGAGGACCAGGCAACTATCAAACATGAGTAAGGGATGTAACAGAAGAGAGTGGCAAACTGAAGATTCTAGGCTTCATCAGCCCTATTCAACTCCAGGAGATTGTTACCAAAAAAGTGAAAAGCAACTGCTGTCAGAACTTCGAGAGAAGTTCAAATTCCTAAATATGTAAAATAACATCTTCAGTTTTTAAATGTTAACAATCAATTCAATTTCTTAAAATCATTGTGCTAGCCTTAAACAGGAGAAGGAAATGGCAACCCACTCCAGTGTTCTTGCCTGGAGAATCCCAGGGACAGGGGAGCCTAGTGGGCTGGCGTCTCTGGGGTCGCACAGAGTCGGACACGACTGAAGCGACTCAGCAGCAGCAGAAGCCTTAAATATCACATCCATGGTCAAAACCATGACCTATGAAGTAGAGGCATTACCCTCACGTGATGAATAGTCAGTAACACTAACAGTACTAGTCATGACTGCATCTCACATCAGCACTGACAGTCACTCATAAAAGCAGCGGTAACACATCTGTGACCACCAGTGGTGATCAGCACGACAAACAATGGCAGCACAGCTGCTACTTTTGATGTTCACCTATTCTGCAACTTCTCCAAGCAATCTGAACCACTCTTAGAGAAAAAAAAGAACTCATACGCACAACCATGTTGACTGGTCCAAGGTTATAATCATTACCACTAATCTCAAGTAGTCCCTTATTGCTGTCTGGTAATATATACACACATATATCATATACACACACATATAACATGGGTGAATATGTAAGTATACACACACACACAATATTATGTACGTATTTCCCTAATCCATTTATTCCCCCAAATAACTATTTTATACCAACCTCTCACTCCTCAAATCTCCAACATCTTCCCACCTCTACATTCTGCTAATGGCTGCTTCCTATTTCACTGAGAAAATAAGCATTCAATTCCACATGTTCTAACCACCACATGCAACATCCTACCTACCTCTGTATCCATATATTCTCTTCTCCTTCTAGTTACTATGCAAACTTTTATCTATCAAATCTCTTCCCTTATGTTGGATCCTATCCTTTATAGCCTTGTACTCAAAAGACTTGCTCCAGCAACTGTTCCCCTTTCTTTCCTGACATCATCAATTGCTAACTTTCCATTCCCACTGGTTCCTTCCATCCATACACTAGCATCTGTCTCTGTGGTAGGCAGCCTCTAAGATGGCCCCCAGTATTAATATTCTTGGAATGTCCCCTCCTACATTTGACTAAGGTTGGTTCAATGCGAACAATGTAGCAGAATTGACAGTACATGCATAATGTCACTCTGTTTAACTTCTATGCAGAGTCCATCATGAGAAACGCTGGGCTGGAGGAAGCACAAGCTGGAATCAAGACTGCTGGGAGAAATATCTATAACCTCAGATACGCAGATGACACCACCCTTATGGCTAAAGTGAAGACGAACTAAAAAGCCTCTGGATAAAAGTGAAAGAGGAGTGAAAAAGTTGGCTTAAAGCTCAACATTCAGAAAATGAAGATCATGGCATCTGGTCCTATCACTTCACGGGAAATAGATGGGGAAACAGTGGAAACAGTGTCAGACTTTATTTTGGGGGGGCTCCAAAATCACTGCAGATGGTGACTGCAGCCATGAAATTAAAAGACGCTTACTCCTTGGAAGGAAAGTTATGACCAACCTAGATAGCATATTCAAAAGCAGAAACATTACTTTGCCTACAAAGGTCCATCTAGTTAAGGCTATGGTTTTTCCAGTGGTCATATATGGATGTGAGAGTTGTACTGTGAAGAAAGCTGAGCACCGAAGAATTGATGCTTTTGAACTGTGGTGTTGGAGAAGACTCTTTTGAGAGTCCCTCGGACTGCAAGGAGATCAGTCCATCCTAAAGGAGATCAGTCCTGGGTGTTCACTGGAAGGACTGATGCTAAAGCTGAAATTCCAGTACTTTGGCCACCTCATGCGAAGAGTAGACTCATTGGAAAAGACCCTGATGCTGGGAGGGATTGGGGGCAGGAGGAGACGGGGACGACAGAGGATGAGATGGCTGCATGGCATCACTGACTCGATGGACATGAGTTTGGGTAAACTCTGGGAGTTGGTGATGGACAGGGAGGCCTGGCATGCTGCGATTCATGGGGTCACAAAGAGTCGGACACAACTGAGCGACTGAACTGAACTGAACCACGGTAACTAATCCCATATTTTCTCCCTTGCTTCTATGTATTTTACATTTTTAATAAACCATGTGACATAAGCATTTTGTCTGTAGCCTTGTTTCCCATAACCTTTGGTATGACTTGCCTGGTAGTGACTTGGAGTTTACCGTGCATTAGGGTCATTTCCCATAAGCCAGGTTTCATCTTACTCTAAAAACAGTGTTTGACAGTTACAATCTATTCTGAAAACTTTTCATTACTCCAGGCCACTACTCAAGGCTCTTCTCCAGTCTCACTGGCCCTGTGCCCCTCAACTCCTCTTGAAGTGCTCAAAGCACTATGCTATTCCCTAGACAGCACATTCAAGCTCACAGTTTTAAACAGCATCTGCAGGCTGATCAGTCCCAAATTTACCTCACCAGCCCCTATATCTTACCTCGACTCTAAAAGTTTAAAACCAAACTTTTACTATCTACCTGTAAACCTATTCCTCTGGTGGATCATTGCTATGGTCTCCAAAATGGTCTCCCTGATTCCCACTTTAGACACACTTCAGTCTGCTCTCACCCCAGCAGTGATTCTACCAAAACATTAATCATATCATAGTGATCCTCTGCTTAAAGTTCACCTAGGTCTTCCCATATCCATCTCAGTATAATCTGAAATCTATGACCTACAAGGTCCCACCTGGTCTGCCCTTATCTCTGTCTCCACCAAGCAGCTCACTCCCTCAGTTCTAGCCACACTAACCTCCACGTCATCATACAAACACTCCAGACATGTTCCTAGCTCAACATCTTTACACTCACTACTCCCTCATTCTGGAGTGCTCTTTCCCCAGATATTCACATGGCTTGCTTACTCACATGCTTCAGGCCACTGCTCAGAGATCACCTTATCAGAGAGGATTTTCCTTATAAGCTTTTATATATAGAAACTTCCACCTGCCCACTCAACAACCCCCATTCGTAGCATTCCTAACATTCCTTTTCCTACTTTATTTTTCCCCACAGTCCAGACCACCACCTGATATATATTACTGTATTATATTTTCATTCCTGTCTCTTACTGTGTATTAAGCTCCATAAGGTCAGCACTGTCTATACTGTTTATTTTGCATGCCTGAAACCTACAGAATGCCTAGCACTCAGAAAGTTCTAAACAAACACTACTGAAAAAAAAAAAAAGAAAGAAAGAAAAGAAAAGAAATAACAGCAACAGGAGACATTCCCACAGTTGAGTCTTAGCGGCAAAGGCAGGGAGCTTCATATGAAGACAAGAGGACTGGTTAAAGAAGTCCAAGCCCCACAAGTCTCAGAAGTCCATCAGATACCCAAAACTATTTGGGAGGAGGTGGCAATACCAGAAAGGCAGGTAAGGGCAAGGCCATAGAAACACTGTTTTTCAGTAGGTCATGAGAGCACAAGATAACTTCTAAGGCACTTCTGCCAAAAGCATCAGGTTAGCACCTGAACCTAATCAGGAGAAAACGTAAGAAAATCCCAATATTGAGGACATCCTATCAAAGAATTGGCCTGTATTCTTCAAAAATGTCAAAGGCATGAAACACAAAGACTTAAAATATGTTCTAGATTAAAGGAAACTAAATAGATATGACAACTGACTGCAATTCATAATCCTGGATTTTATTTTGCTAGAATCAATATCATTAGGATGATTGGCAAAATGTGAATATAGTCATAGACTAGGTAACAGTTTTCTACCAATGGTGATTTCCTGACTTTGATAACTATGTGACTTTGTAAGAGAATGAATGTCCTTGATCTTTGTTCTTAAGAAATAAGAACAATAAGGCACTAGAGGTAGAGCTGAACATTTTTTCTACAGTTTACTCTCAGAGGTGAGGGAAAATTTTTTATATGAGAGAAGATAAAACATATATAGCAAGATATCACCATCCGGCAAATCTTAGTGAAGAGCATACAAATTCACAAGTAAGAAATTATCTCAAAATAAAAAATTTTAAATAAAATACAACAAAATTACATTAAAAAGGTTCAAAATTCATAATCAGGAAAAATACTTTCAATGTATTACAATGGCTCCTTTTTCAGATTCTAAAAGATGATCTCTACAAATTCCCCTTTCAACTTAAAAATTATAACTATGAAAGAAGAAACTATATACCACTTGACTCAACTGTACCTTTTTCAAAAATGCACTCTACTAAACGAACACACTAGATTTTTTCCTATACATAAATTTCAATTAAAAACTAGAAATAATGCCATGAAAGAAAATTTCATAGTACTGACCTTTAAAGAAATAATGATTTATATACAGAAATAATCTACTTTGATTATTTAAAACACATTTTAAATGAACCTAATCTGAAAAAATAATACCCATCATAATTTGAAAATTCAGTATGTCTTATTTCAGGTTAAATATAATAAAATATTATAGAAAAATTAGTATAGTACATATGTAAAACAGCTGATATTACTTATAGAAATGCAGTGTCAACCAGTCATTTCTAAAAGGAAGCAAAACAAAGCAAAATTACCTTCATGAACTGTAATGCCACAATTGTCACACTGAATTATTTCATCAGCATCCTCACTATTATCTCCAAGACAAACACAGCAAATCAGAATATGGTCCATTTTTTGAGAACTCCAGTTTTGACTCTTCTCAAGAATCAGCGAGTCCTAATAATAAAATATCAGAAAATCACATATTTAAAAGGTAACTTTAATAAAATTCTCACCTTAAATCATTTTGTGCATTTCCAAAATTATGCTGCATACTCCATTACTTTAGTAATTCCCAAGTGCACCACATTTGAGAAGTATATCTCTTTGTTAAAGGACCCTCTAAGAACTCTCTCTAATTTTTCACTTCTCTCCAAGTTTTATATTCTCTCTTCCCAAGTAAATATAAAACCAAGCTTATAACCAACAACTCTTCATCTGCTTTGCCATTCTGGATATAGGCTGACCCCTGAAACTAGGAGAAAGGTAAAATTAATCCACAAGTAATCACTAATTCTATATGAGTCTTAAAAATGTAAGAATGGTTCCTACACTTAGCAAGCTTATAATCCTATCTAGGGGAGACAACACACACACATATTAAACAATTTTTAAAAATCAATTCAAGATAACACATAGGCAAATATGTATGTGATAGCATAGTTACAGACTAAATTCCTTTGGTGCTGGGGAATCTAGAATTTCCAGAGTCATCAAACTGCTGGATGATAGATCCATGAAAGTCTGCATTGGAAATTGGTGTATACAGGCACAGAAAATCATCTAAAAAAGAATCCAGACTGACAGCTAGAAGAGTCAGACTACTCTATTAGCCTTTTGTCAAGAAATACCTAGTGAACACCTAGTTAATTGCAACATAAAAGGAGAAAGGAAAATGCATTCAGGAATATATAAAAAAAAAGGAAGAGGGTGCTCCATTTAATTTAAACCTTCTGCAGCATGAATTTAAACTTTAAATGCAAATTAACAAGATAATGATGTCTGCCATTTAATGCACTGGGCTTAGCATTACATGTAATAAAAGATGACATCTGAGTCTATATATTTTCATTTAAGAACCTAACCATATTCAGAAACAAAATAAATTAGTTCCATATCACACATTCATTAAATATATTATTTCATGTTAACATTTTTATGTTTCTGTATTCTTTTAAACTGACCAATATCCACAGGTAACATTTAGAGTAATTTCAACAGAAATTTGTAAATAACATCTGAATGACATGACTGTCATAATTAATAACATTCTTTCAAGATATTTTCTGTGTAATTAATAAACTTGCAGCTGACCTAGACAAAAAAATCACTAAATAATGCAAAAGTTAACAAAGAGGCAATGTCATTTCTCTTGAGGATTCTAGCACTTTAAAATTCTATACTTCATTCGCTCCTTTTGTTATAAAACCAAAGTAGTGTGGGGTGTTGCACGTGGCTAGCAAATAAGGTAAAAATTTCCTAAAAAGAAAACTCATGTTTTAAAGTAGTTTAGTACAGTGAGCAAAACAAAAATCTGCCCAGATTTTCATCCCAAAACTTCAAAGCTGAAGCTTTCTCATCTGTAAAACTGGATGACAAAAATAATACCTACCTCATCAAGTTCTTGTAAGAATTAACAAGAAAACATATGGCAAAAATGTTCCTGATACGTACTAGGTATTCAATAAATGATCATTCCCATTCTCCTTTCTTCTGTACTTTGAAGATGATCCAAAAAGAGAAATATGAGCTGACCATTTACTACACTGGGAATCTTCCTTGGAATCCCAAAAGGAAAGTTATAAGTCTCAATAAGCACTGCTAGTTTTAGTATTTTCCTATGGTAAATCCATTTTTTTTTAAAAGAATACCACATCGAGATTAAAAAAATAACATATCAAATAAAGAGCGAGCAAATGACCAGAGTTTGACGACTGAGAAGCTACTCATGTTAATGCACTCTGCCTGTATTTCTCCGGTGGAATTACAACTACTAATTAGCCCTTGAAAAAAAGATTTACCCATGTGGGAAATAAATAAATGTCTATGGATCAGAAAAATGAGCATCAATAGGTAGCTCTAAATCTATTATTTTCCTGTTTGTCTACTTTGCTCAGAAAAACAGTAAATGTCTTAATTATATCTCTATTCCATTTTCTCTATATACATATTATCATTTAGAGGCAGAGAAAACAAAATTAACTGGCAATTTTGGTTGATACCCATCATTGCAGACTCTTACTAAAAATTAAATACAAAGAGACAAAAATGGGGAAAATTAGGAAAATTCAGATGACAACTGCTATTTCTTCACAGGGCAAGACACCTAATCCATTTAACGTAACAGAGCCTTTTATCAGGAAAAAAGAAAAACTTCCACCTGAAAATTTCTAAGATGATGTTCTATCATATATTAATTCTCACCCAAAGTGCTTGTTTCAAAGTCCAGGAACCATTATCTGAAAATACTACAGCCCTACCCCCAAAAAAATCTTACTTCAGAAAACTAAAAGGTAAGGTAACCTTAGTGAATCTCAGAAACTTCAAAATAAAATTATGAAAAAGACATGTAACCATATTCCAAGAGTACTGTTCAGATTGCACTTAAATTTTAAAAAAATGCCGTAATGCCACTGACTTATGCCCATGTGAAGAAAATGCAAGTTATCAAATGCCCAATTATTGAACAGTAGTTCTCAAACTGTGGTCTAGGGAACTCTCTTTCAGGGGTTCTAAAAGATAAATACTATGGATATTTGCCTTTTCACTCTCTTATGGGTTTATGATGAAGATTTCCAGAAGTTACATGACATGGGATGGTGTCACCAATCCAACAACTTCTATGCTTCTTTACATTTTATTTTTTTTTTAATTTCTGAGTTTTAATTGCAAATGGCAAATATCAAAAGATATAACTTATATAAATAATAATTATGGTCCTCAATTTTTAAGAGTATCCTGAACCAAAAATTTGAGAATCACTGCTCTAGAGCATTTCAAGGCCTACAGCATACACATAGTAAGATTATTAAGAGCCAATAATTATAAAATTCCTCCAAAAAGAATGTCAAATGCCCCTAAAAATTTTCAAAATTATGAAAGTTCTTGGGCATCATTTACATAATACCCAATATCACAGCCCTAAAAAAGCACGACAGAAGCCAAGAAAAAAAAAAATCTGCCTGCTTATAAGCTAAATACAATTCTATTATGTATTCTAAAACTACATTTTTAGCTATCTCTACTACAAAGTAGTATTTGAAACAAAGTAAAAGCATAGAAAAAGAAAACTTCAAATATAATCAGATATATAGATATTAACTAATGAATACTTGGCAAGGTATCACTACCTAAATTAACCAGGAAGATTAAAATTCAAACACTGGTCAGACAACAAGGATTACTTTTGGTCATCTTTTTACAAAATCAAGATTATACAAATAGAAAAATTTTAAATATATAATAAACTGAATTTATTAGTTTTCTATTAAAATTTAACATTAATTTGAATGACATTTACGTAGAACCAGAATCATCAAAAATAATTGAGGAGTTTGAAAAACAGTCTTGGAAAAAAACAGTTATCAAGCTTTCAGGTAGAATATTATTGAGGGAAAATTAATCTTCCATAAGTTTTTCTACATTTCTATACAGAGTGGAACAAAAGGAAAATTAACATAAATTAACACAAAAAGAATTAATTTAGTTACTATAAGAAGCACTTTCTTTACAACTTTATCAAAGCACTTATCCAAGAAATGCTCTCGAATCTCATTCCTTAGGGACTGTTAACCTAAATAAAGCCCCATTATTTACCAAAATCTCTTCTGTTTAGTAGAAAAAAATTGAACAGCACATGTGACCTTTATATGTATCATAAAACACAGTCTACAATCTCTCAAGCAATTTGTTATGTAGTACAGATTATTAACAACTGAATAATTTACATAGATTTTACATGGCAAATATCTAGACATTCCCTCACACCTTAGCATAATTCCCCCTATCACTAGCCAGCCTCTTGTGTGATTGTTATCCTAATAAAAATGAAGAAAGTGATACTGCCAAAGGTAAACTTAGTCAGGAGATACAGATTAGCATAAAGTGCTATAAAATAAATTGGATACATGCTTAAATCAATTACGAACAACTGGATTTTCCATACTTCTGTTTCCTTAAATTGCAAATACAGACTGTCTTGCTACATCATTATGAATAGTATACTATATTCCAAATGACAATTTTCCTTTACCCAAAGACAGGAACTAGGAAAGCACTGGAATCAGGCAACATTCTTCTTAGGAAAATGGGCAACCTAGAAGTTAACCAGTGTTATAATCTAAAACACCAACTACTGCTTCATCTCTGCTGACATTTAACACCTACCTCCTAATCTGCTACATATTATTTTGGTTAAACATCAAATTTTCAAATGAAACTTAAAATAGAAAATCACTGTTATGTAAAACTTGTAATCAGAAGAAATGTAAAAGAACAAATAAAGCACAAAAGGAAAATCTTTCTACCAGTTTAATCTACTTCAATAACATGAAAAAACAAAAACTAAGTGCTTGTTAAAGAAGTGAATTTTCATGACTATCAACACATTAATGGAATGACAGACAATCATTATAGTTCTTTCATGTGATGTAACAGGTACATCTACATGTAAGACAACAATTCAGTCTTTCTTTTGAAGAAAAACATATACATAAACACACAGACAAAGAGATACAAATGTGTTTGAAGAGTCTTGAATGTTGCATCTTGGGCCCAATGGATAAACCTAACTTTCAGTAGTAGAACTTCAAGTGGAAGAACTGAGTCATTATTGTAGTTTTATGATAGTAATGTTTGTTTTAGCATAGAATGTTTGTTTTCATTTCTTTGTAGAGAGACCTTATTCACTAAATATACGTAAATATATAATTTGTATTTACTGCCACACACCTAAAGCAATGATCTGGTGACTATTCAGGTGGGTGCTACAACTGAAAAAGGAATTACCTTTAAAATGAATCTCTAAAAGCCTGAGACAATTAAATTCTTTGTTGCTCTACTTGAAAGTACTCTTAGAAGTACTCTAAACTTTTATGCAGATATGGATACAATTAAGTTGAAAGAAAGGTGATCTTTGTTTTCAAAACCCACTCAGGATCATTTAGCAGTCCAATGAACAATGGACTGAGGGGATAGACAATGGAAAAAACTCTACCATTTCCCAAGGGTATGGGCATAAAAATATTTCTTTAAGTATAGACTGAGCTCCTTGAGAGCGGTGATTATGAGCTCCTTGAGGACGGTGACAAATAGGAGATACTCAATAAAAGTGGGCTGACCAAATGAATAAACGTTACAGTTATGGTGCTCATTCACTCCCACAGCTAAGAACAGGCTTTCAAGGAAGCCACTTAATCTAACGGGTAGAACGGTTTAGAGAAGAATTCCCTTTTCCCCAGACAGACAGATATCATAAAAATTGGGTTGATCTACCTCATTACTCTTGCTCTGAGATAGTGTCAGGCTATCATTGGTCAGTTCCTCATCATCAGCACTGTTTCTGCTAAGAACTTTACTCTTCTTCTTCTTGCAGCCCCCTTCACTGGCAGGACTGCTATGGTCTTCATCGTTGCCTTCTTCGTTCTCGTCCTCATCACTCCCACTCCCCTCATCCTCATCATCCTCATTGTCTCCATCACTTCCTTCCTTCTGAGATGCAGACCTTCCCTTTCTTTTCACTACCGTGGGTCGCCAGTCATTGTCATCTTCACTGTCATAGTCATCCATGTCGTTCAGCTCTTCCATGGATACAAAGTCCAAAAGTGGTCGGTTCCGACGAAGGTTCCACTTTTTTGGCTCGCTGACTTGCTCCTCAGCAGCCGTGGTAGCGGGGCCTGAAGGACACGTGTGAGCAGCAGGAGGGCTTGTGGCTGGCGTGGCGGAGGCGGCAGCAGCAGCCACATTATCAGATACGGTTGCTTTCTCTTTCTCCTTCTCTCTCTCCTTCTCTTTCTCTTTTTCCTTTTCTTTCTCCTTCTCTTTTTCCTTTTTCTTCCTAGGTCTTTCTCCATTCTCTTCTTCCTCTTTCTTTTCCACCTTAATTAATTGTTTTTCTGATGACAGTACTTCTTCCTCTGCAGAATTTTTAAGTTGTTCTTCTTTTACTTTAATGTCTTCATTCAGTTCTTCCTCTAAAATATTTTCTTCAGAATCACTACAGGAACCTTCTCCACTGTCCTTTGAAGGATCTTCACTTCCATTACCACTCCCTTCAGAATCTGTTGAAAATATGAGAAAAAAAACCACACATATGTATATACATACACACACACACACACAACGCTGACACAAATGAAACCACCAAAATTTGTGAGTAACTTGCAAAACAATATAAACAAAGTTAAGTCAAAGAATGGTAGACATTCCCAACCTGATTAAATAATAAATCAATGAAGCTGATATGATTCTAGTTTAGTATAGCACTAATGAAGATGAATAGATGTAACTCTAAATTAAAACATGCTTTAAAACGAGGAACACTATTTTGTGTCATACGTCTCACACTATACTTGGTACTTTACAGGCATTTTTTTTTTTTTTCTAAAAGTAAATGTGCTTCTTTTTAAATTGAGCACTTGATTTTAACTTTATAATACAGATTATATTCTTCTTCTCTTACATCTTTCTTTCATAAATTACATGGATTGGCAAGCATGGAGTCACATTCAGAGCAAGAAGAATCTGACCCCCCCCCCAAAAAACCTGTTTCATTTATCTCACTCTTTACCTAGCAAAAGTGAACCCAGATATTTATGACAGTCAACCTGTACCACATCTCTAATATACCAACCAAGTTTAGGAGCACCAAATACACAAGGGAAAAACAGACAATATCAATGGCACAGAAAATGGAGGCTGCAAGATTTAAGTTATCCGTTTTTCTGCTTATTAGGATACTGTTCATATCAACAAAAGAGTCACCTAAACTTCCAAAGGTTCTAGGCATTAATGATTAGAGCCCCTAGATTGAAAGAAATTAGTGCATTCAAAAAAAAACTAATCTGTCTTAGACAAGAGCAAGCACAGTTGTCACTAAAAAGATGGGCTGAGGATATTAAGAGTTCATGCAGGACCACAAGCTTCCTAGCAAGTGCTATCCATTCCTGCCTAGGGCAGGCCACACCCTGTTAGACCAACACTATTCAGTAGCATTCCAAGCCTCTTTACATATAATCAAATAAATAAGAATCTAAAATATTTGTGGAAGGAGAGCAGGAAGAAGTAGGAAACAAACCAGTCAATAATCAGGTCGTAGCCAACATCAATAGTAAAATCTGTGGGGTGATGAATATTTTGTACCTATAACCACAAAAAGGGTAATCATAAAATCATGGAAAAAATTCATATTTTCGCACCATTTTAATTTCTGTTAACTCAATCAGCATTAGCCTCTATAATTACCTGGCCATTCAAAGTAAAAAAAGTTGTCTGTTATTAGTATCTGGTTTCTAAAATATCTCAGAAATCCTTTACAAACAGCTGATGAAGAAAAATCCTGAAAGTTAAATCACATAATAAACACAGACTAACATTTAGTTGATGCTGATTGAGCCTGTAAAAGCACTGTCAATCTCAGGATTATCATACAGTGCCTATATCTCATTCAGGACTGCAGTGAAAAAAGCATTCTCAACCTGAACAATCTTGCAAAGGCCACAAGAGTAATATAATGTAAGCTAACAATCCTTTGTTTGAAACTTTTGGAGCCAGATGTGTTAGATTTTTTTCCCCCAGATTTTGCAAACATAGCATGGTGCATGCACAATAAATTACACTAACACCACCGGAGGGGTCAATGGTACTATAGTATAATCAAATACATTATTTCTGCAGTGAAAAGTATGAAGATTTACGTATGCTAAGTAAACACTACAAATAAACTCCTATCAGTTCCAGTCAGATTTTATCACCAAAGAAGTTTATGTCAAACACAAGAAACATCTTTGAATTTGTAAGCAAATTTTTAAGAAGAGTGTGGACCCAGTAACACAAACAGGGGAAGTCCAACAGCTCTACAAATCATTAAAGAAAAAAAATGGTGATCTTTTCAGACCACTCACAACTATTAGACTCAAACTACCAAGAAAAAAATACTTCTGGTTAAAAAAAAAAAAAAAAAACCAGTTCCTAGGCAATTTTAGATAAAAGTGAAAGTAAAGTGAAAGTTGCTCAGTAGCGTCCAACTCTGCGACCCCATGGATTGTAGCCTGCCAGGCTCCTCTGTCCATGAGATTCTCCAAGCAAGAATACTAGCCATTCCCTTCTCCAGAGATCTTCCTGACCCAGGGATCAAACCCAGGTCTCCTGCATTTCAGGCAGATTCTTGACCTTCTGAGGCACCAGTGAAGTTCATTTTCAGATAAAGATAAAATAAATAAATAATCAGAGTTAACCAAATGCTTCAGAGGCAAAGACGGTTCTTTGTGCATACTGCCTAAAGAAAACCGGAACATCCTGAAAGCAATGCGGATTAATTATAATTCATTATAAGTAGACATAATTAATTATAATTAAGAGAGCTGTGAAATGGAGAAGAGGTACTTTTCTTCTGGATTAACCTTGTAGAATTTTTTCTTAATTAAAAAGTACTCCTAATAATTTTTACCAGTAAAAACATAATAGTAGATAGAAAAAAAAAAATGATCAAGTGAGGCACAAATGTGGACTCCTGATCAAAACCAAGATCAATCTAACTTTGGTAAACATTCGTTGGAAATTTTTCAAAAGGTCAAGAATTTCTGCAATTTCGTTTTGGTTGTTTTTTGCTAATGCCAATAAATTATTTTTAAAAGTACTCTTTGAATCTGTTTTTGTTTTCTTGTCATGCCTGAATAGAAAGCAGAATCTTAAATAGATTAATTAAATGGTTTACATTTGTTAACATTATTAGAAGAATCTGAGATTTCCCCACAAATTTCAACCCTAGTAGCTTACCCAACCCTCCATTCTCCAAATATAACACATTAGCCATACTCCAACCGCAGAGGATCAGGGATTTTCAAATTTCACTTTTCTCTGATTTCTGAAAAATAACTTCAGCTGATTAGCTGTAACTTCTTTTTGGTACATATGCGCTTGGGGGATGGAGACAAACAATGTTTAGTCACAGGCATTACTTAGTAATAATGACAATGAGAAAATCAAGAGTCCTGGGCTATCTATAATTGTATTTTTGTAGACTGCAATGAAAAATTTCCTATTCAAACAATGTTCCGAGTCCATCACTTTTACAACCATTAAAAAAAAAAGAAAAAAGCAATAATAGACTAGAGAAATAAATCAGATATTTGAAATACAGCTATTGTGGACATAGGAATAGAATTAATTCTAATTCTACAATAAAAAAAAAAATTTAGTTAGAAAAAAAAATCTTTAAAATTGAAATCTCTATCTCCTAATCAGTTAAATTAATGGTGAGGTGAAATGAAGTGAAGTCACTCAGTCGTGTCCAACTCTTTGAGACCCCGTGGACTGTAGCCCACCAGGCTCCTCCATCCACGGGATTCTCCAGGCAAGAATACTGGAGTAGGTTGCCTTTGCCTTCTCCAGGGGATCTTTCCAACCCAGGGATCAAACCCAGGTCTCCTGCATTGCGGGCAGACGCTTTAACCTCTGAGCCACCAGGGAAGCCCTAAATTAATGGTAACCTTTCTCAAATACAATATATCAGAACCTCTGCAAGCAACAGCTATCTCCACCAACAGACAGTTAAATGTTTTACAGACAAAGAAATTAGAACTCAACCTTAAAGAATCCCTTCACAATATTCAATGCTTACGTTTTCCCCATGATAAATATTAAATAATAGAATCAGTTAATAAATATTAAGTAATTAAATCAGAATGATTTAATTCAGTTTTATAGTAGCTTTGCAATATAAAGAATCATCTTTGTTCATCAATCTTAATAATTTAACTATTCTGTTTATTGAGCTGATGTAACAATAATTAGGATTATACACATATACAACAGATAACAGATACATCCCTGGTCTAGTAGTCATTCAGTTATCATCCTGGGGACGCTGTAAGCTAATCTAGTATATTTCTTTTTAAAAAGCCAGTCAACACAACTCATCTTCTACTGCTTACTCTAGTTCTACTTGTGTCACTTTGTATTTTCTGGGTAAATCCAGACCAGTGGTTCTCAAGTGGGTACAATTTTGTCCCACAGAAAACATTTGGCAATGTCTAAACATAATGGTTGCCACAAAAGGGCAGGGCTGGGGTAGGAGTTAGGTAGGGTAGATGTTAAAGGCAGTTAGTAGAAGACAGAGATGCTGCTAAATATCCTCCAATACAAAGGACAAGCCTCCACAACAAAGCATTAACCAAAACAAAATGACAGTGTTGCTGAGATTAAGAACCCCGGTCTGACACGTAAGACCTCAATTTGACCTCATTCTATTTTCCCAGGCTCATCTCTTCCACTGTTCTTTTATTCAAATGCTGATCTCCATATGTAAATAATATTTACCATCCTCCACATTCTTTAACACCTAGTGTTTCCCTCACCTAGGCTGGGACTCTTTGACTTCCTAGTTCAACTCTCATCTCCTCAATGAATCTTCTAAATCAAGCCAGTCTAAAGTAATCCCATCTCCTTTGAAAGACTGGAACTAGATCATGCTTTATAACATCTATCTCCTTTCGTATTTAATTATTCCAGTATTTATTATTTCTTTGTGAATTCACCATGATATCCAGCAAAGAGCTTTTAAGCAAAATAACAGTTGGTTAATGAAAAACCAGATCTGCTCATTAGCCAAAGTCAGATAAGCAGAAAATACTACCAAGGCAAAATCTAGTCTCAGTCTTTCGGTTAAATTGTTTTCTGGCAATTTGGACCAACCAAACTAACGATGGGTTTCCCTGGTGGATCAGTGGTAAAGAATCTGCTTGCCAGTGCAGAAGATGCAGGTTCAATCCCTGGGTAGGGAGGATCCCCTGGAGAAGGAAACAGCAACTCACTCCAGTATTCTTGCCTGGAAAATCCCATGGGCAGAGAAGCCTGGCAGGTTACAGTTCATGCGGTCACAAAGTCGGACATGACTGAACAACTAAACAACAACAAAACTAACTATGGCTCAAGACCTAAAGTTAACCATCTTACTTTGGCTAAGGGTTGGGGAGACACAGCACTGCTATTTTATCTTGTTTAATAAAAGTAGTACATGCATTTACCTTCAACATTATTCCAGTTGCATGCAGTGGTTTAGTCACTAAGTTGTGTCTGACCCTTGCTACCCCGTGGACTGTAGCCCACCAGGCTCTTCTATCCATGAGATTTTCCAGGCTAGAATTTTGGAGTGGGTTGCCATTTCCTTCTCCAGGGGATCTTCCCAACCCAGGGATCAAACCCAGGTCTCCTGCACTGCAGGTAGATTCAATCCTATTTTAAATGTCTCCTATCCCCAGTCTTAAGTCATAGTCTCAGATATAATCAGTTTAAGCCAAACTATGAAACTGCCAATAATCAACTGCCTTTAGTCCTATAAAGCTGATTAATTTCATAGGGTACCAGCTAACATATGGTTCTTCTGGTGGTAACCACCATAAATCTGATACGCTTACATGTTATTTTAGGATTAATTTGAAAATTTATTTAGTGATTGTCCTCAATCAAAAATGATAGATTTAGTCCTACTTTTACATTAGAGATAAAATAAAAGATGGTCTACTTTCAGTTCATACTTTTCTAAAGGTAGAGGCTAGTAACACTTAACTGTTGATAATAACTTGCCAAGGTTATTGGCAGCTCTTTTCTGAATTTTATCTTTTTCTATTTTATCTGAGAAGCATAAAAATTATGTCTATCTGCAAGGGTAATCAGTTTTCAGAAATTTCAGTATTTATTCTTAAAGCCAGACAGAAACACAAAGTTTTGTAGTCAGAATTTCAGAATTCAAAATGAATACCGGAAGAAATTCATAGAATCCAATTAAAAAACTGAGGCCCACCACTCTAACCAATGTAACATTAAGTCTGAATGAAGTCAATAGTTTATTGAGTTAGTCATTTTTAACAACTTTGTAGGAGTCTTTTTTTGGCCATGAAACATATGGGATCTTAGTTCCCCAATCAAAGACTGAAACAGCAATCCCTGCATTGAAAAGGCAGTCTTCACTATGAAGTCCAGAGTTAGTGATTACTAAAGACTGCTTTGAAAGAAGCTATGATCAGAAAGACTATTATTAAAGATTATTACTATTCAGTTACCATTTTTTCACCTCCAGTTTAATTGCCTATTACTAAGTAGGGCTGGGATTCCACAACTTCAACATGTTTGAAAAACAGTGATAACTCAAATGTCTTATTTCCTATAAGAGTCCAACTATCTTACAAAAAGAGAAAGGATTCAAACAGGAAGCGCTGCTAGTCTAGATAAGCCAGTATGTCAGCTATGGGAGACAATACACCTTAATCAAGAGTGGAAAATACAATTCAATTTCTACTATTACCCATTTTAAAAAAAAATCATTTTCTACTAAACTCTCAGTTATGATAACAAGAGCTGCGCAAATAAATATGTGACCTTTGGGGCCCAGGAAGGAAATTACAAGTATAGCAGACTAGACAACTGAAAGTATGTATTTTTAATTGCTTCAGAAGACTAAAAAAATTATCAACCTAACAAAACTCATTCTACCATTTTCACAAATAACAGATAATTCACATCAACCATGATTAAAATTTAACAAGGTGAGGGGGTCTCTATTTAGCTTGATACCAAAAAATTATTTTGAGAAAGCAATTTGTATCACTAGATTATTTTAATCCTTGTAAAGAGAAGTGCTACATCTCAATAAATAAAACGAGAAAAACTATATGCAAAGTCAGAATTTACCGTCATAAAACTAATTATGGAATACGTAAAAGAAATTAAGCTTTGGAGTTTTTCCCTAACGGTATTCTAGTAAGTCATAATTTCTGAGACCCAACCATTTTTGTCAGTTTACAATCTCAACATGACAAACCAAAGCTGCATTCTAGCAAAGAATATTCCTTTCTGCCACAGTTTTCAACAAGAGCACTGACATAGGTTTAGATTTTACTTCTTTCCCTTCCTTTTTTCCTCTTTGGAAATACCAAACAACAGTAAACCAAGTGAGAGATGAAAGAGCTGAGAAATAAAGGGGTAAAAAATTAAACAAGATAAACTTTACAACTTTTGATTGCTGGGAGTAACCTCAATTAGTCACCTTGATAAGTAAGTACAATAGTTTCAATTTAAGACTACATCTATCTACTTTCAGGGCCTAAGCAGTGAAAGCATTAAAAATGTTGAGAATCATAAGAACTGGATTAGATCCATTTAGCATAAGTGGCTTCATGCAAATTCTTTAAACTCAGTGTCCCTGTTATCTGTAAAATAGTATCTCTTCCAAAGTTATTGTAAAACTTAAATGAGATTATGGAAACAAAAAGTTGTTGGTAAATCACAATGCAAACTGTTCCTGTTGATGCTATTAAAAGTAAAATAGTAACACAACACAACCAAATTTCATCCCTTCCTACCACATCTGGCAGGAGAAAAAAAAAAATCAGGAGAGAAATAGGACTGAGCACTGAAAATTCTCTAGAAGAATAATTTAAAACCGTTAAAAGGATAAAATCAATTATCCTTTAATTGATTTAAATTTAAATTTAAATTTGATTTAAATTTCTCACTTGATTTAAATTTCTGTCAAAAGGGGTAGAACTAAGTAATTTTTATTGTTCATGTGTACTTCTATTTTTCACATAAAATTTTAAACATAATTTGTATTTCTCAGATTCCTATAATATGTCTGTTGAATTACAATGAACAAAAGATAAAAGGAAAAACATACGTTTCCATTTTTCAATTATGTACGTTACTATATGATTTCAGTTGTGTATATTACCGTATGAATTTTTTTTAAGTTTATTTTTAAAATCACAAAATAAAATTAGCAAGCATTCATGCTTTGTAGCTCAGATTTTTAAAGGCCCAATCCACAAGGTGCAGCACCTACCAAAGTACAACTTTTTACTTTTCTCAATTTTGCGCTGGTGAGGGAGCTAATAGACAAAAAGCAAAACTCCTTTCAGAGGGTGCCAAGCAGTCTGAAAAGGCAAACTCTTCCTTGGTGGTTCAAGGCTCCTATTACTCTCAGAACGGTACTCTACTTTAAGATTACCTCTAGATTTTTTTCCCACTCTGTCCATAAAAGAAGTGTAAATGTATCTTTAGGTAAACAACAGAGAAAACACTTGTGCATCTTGTGTCTTTCTGGTTTCCACTGTGTCTTTTTGTTTGGTGTTTACTGAGGTATGAAAGTGAAAGTTGCTCAGTCGTGTCCGACTCTTTGTGACCCCGTGAACTATACAGCCTATGGAATTCTCTAGGCCAGAATACTGGAGTGGGTAGCCTTTCCCTTCTTCAGTAGATCTTCCCAGCCCAGGGATCCAACCCGTGTCCCACACTGCAGGCAGATTCTTTACCAGCTGAGCCACAAGGGAAGCCCAAGAATACTGGGGTGGGTAGCCTGTCTCTTCTGCAGCGGATCTTCCCCACCCAGGAATGGAACCGGGGTCTCCTGCATTGCAGGCGGATTCTTTACCAACTGAGCTATCAGGGAAGCCTTTATTGAGGTATAGGTGATTTACAATATTACTGCATCTTTGAAATAAATCCTTCTCTGACAGTTATCTGGTACGTAGCAACAAAAACAGAAGTAGTGATAGTATTATCCAGTGACACTCTCTAAGGGATATGTAGGAAATCAAATCGACAAAATAAAGTTTATGTGCTTTAACTTTATATTGACATTTTAATTAAAATCCATTCTTTTTAAGCAACGTCTGAAAATCAGCCCAACTCCAGAGAGCTGGGAAAAGGGAAGCGAGAAATAAACATTTACCTGAAGCATCTCCAACTTTAAAATCACTGTCATCTGAACTATCATAATCGAGAGCTTCTAGCAGAGAAGCTGCCAAAGGCTTCACCTGCCTCCTCTTGGAGCTGCGATCCACTGTTAAAAGAAAAACATTACATCGTCATTCATAATCACACCAAGCGCGAGGGAGAGCTGTGGTGCTGAAAGAAGGTACAGATGACCTCCTGCAGGTGGTGCAAATCTTTGTCTTAATTCAGTTATCAGCAAATGGTGCGGTGGAAGGTTGGGGTGGGAATATTGGGCAGGTTCAGCCCCAAGGCGCAGCAAGTACGAGCCCAGGGCACCAAAATCAAAACTGGCCTTCTTGAACATCTTGCTTCTGAGACTTGCTCTCTGTAATTCCTCACTAAGACATCGTTAACAGTCAATAAAAAATTCAAAGCCCAGGGAATATAAAAAGCTATGTCCATTCCGACGGATCGCGGAGGGGGGAGCGTCCGCGGAGGGTACATCTTCCCACAGGACTCTCCCACCCGCGCCCTGCCCTCGCCGGCCCCGACTTCTTGAAGGGCTGAAATGCATCTGTCTCCCCGCGGACGCCTCCGACACACTTACTAAGGAATCCGAGGTGGTGGTTTGGAGGAGACCTAGGAGAGGCTGCGATAGCACAGGCAGCGCCGAGGTCGAGGACTGAGACCAAGGAAATAAGTCCAAAAGATGCTATTAAAAATAGGCGGCGCCGCGGACCTGACCGGGGCGCCCCAGGTGCAGCCCCGCCGCTCCCCTCCCGCCCCCCGGCCCCCCGGTCCTGGCAGAACCGACCCCGGCCGCTCGAGCGCCTTCCTTTGGCGCTCCCTGGCCAAAGGCGCCCTCCGGCCCAGGCAGCGCGGCCAACCCGGCAGCCCTGAGGAGTTAATTTACCCCGTTAAAACGCTTAGATTAAAAAAAAAAAATGAAGGAAAGAAAAACTTTATTATCCCTCAAACAAAAGCAACAAAAGACCAAGAATCTGCACAGTCCGAGGCCGGTTGCCTAAGACAATAGAGAAAACAACGACCCGGATACAGCTCTGTAGAGAAGGAAGTAAAAACCGGAGCTAGAGAGCGGCCCTAAAAGCAGCAGAAGCTGAGAGCGCGTGCGCGCGAGTCGCCTCGGCTGTGTCTCCGAGAGGAGGAGCCGAACGGAGCCGAATGAAGACGAACGCGAAGCCGAGGGAGAGCCGAGAGGAGCCGAGTAATGCCGAGCGGGAACAGAGAGCCTTCCCAAACCCTCTCTGCCTGCAAATCCCTGATGCTGGGCCCTCAGTCCAAATAAGTAGGAGGTCAGTGTTTCTGAGAAGACAGAGCAGTGTATGTGTCTCCATGAATGTGGAATAGTGCTTTGCATACACTTAGATAATATATTTTTTTAAGATGAATTTTTAAATCCATAAAAATATGAGGAGAGTATGTACAATTGGATTTCAGTCCTTCAGCAGTTTCAAATGCCACGTTTATTCATATACAGGTTAGCTATTTTTAAAAAACAATGTTAAAATGTTAGAATCTGAGCAGTAATACTTTTTACGTGTTTCTATATCAAGGAGAAAGTAAGATTAAAATAAAGCTGATTCAGTTTATGTATTCCCCAGATATATATTGAGTGGTAATGTTTGTAACATGGGAAAATACAGAGTTAGGTAGGACTGTAAATGAAATATATAAGAAGCAAATCATGCAATACAGTAGGGGTGCTTATTTAAAGAAAACATGTTGAATTCTTTTGTGAACTGTAATTGAATTTTATAATACTAAATTTGAAAAAATAATAGATACTTACAGAGTGTAGTTTAGGGGATGATTACATAGAGGCTGTACCTTCACCAAGAAAGTTATCTTTTCCCTGCCAGAGCTTAAGATATAGTTGAGGATACAAATAAGTCAGTGAGCAATTACTACCTATTGTGAAAAGCGCTGCCAGAGGAAAAGTACACATGCTAAGAGGAGTCTTCCTAAAGAAAGCTTTTTTTTTCTTTTTGATTTTTAAAATTTTATTTATCTATGGCTGTGCCGGATCTTTGTTGTTGTGCACCTTTCTCTAGTCGCGGCAAGCTGGCCACTCTCTCCTTGTGGTCTGTGGGCTTCTCATTGCAGTGGCTTCTCTTGCTGAGGTTTGCAGGCTCTAGAGCTTGGTCTCAGTAGTTGTGGCACATGGGCTTAGTTGCTCCAGGGCATGTGGAATCTTCCCAGACTAGGGACGAAACTTGTGTCTCCTGCATTGGCAAATGAATTCTTAACCACTGGACCACCAGGTTAAGTCCAAAAGTCTCATTTAGCTCCAGACATAGTGTCTGAACTGGGCGAGAGAAGAGAGAAAAAGAAACGCAAGTTCCAGACCAAAGAAAGGACATAGCAAGTGACCAGAATGAATAGAGGAATAGAGATGACTAGTCAGATTCCCTGAAAGCTGGGCTACCTCGAATGCCTCAAGACATTCCACCACAACCGTAGTTATTGCAACCTCATATTTCTGTGTTCCACATCACTGCTAAAAATGCAACGTCTCTGACCCTCTGATCTCTATGAACCTTTAGTTCCCTGACCCAAACCACCACTGCTATGTACCCACTCGAACCTTCTATCATACTGAGGAAACTTCCTTTCCAAAATTGTAAAATCTTAGTAAACTCTTTCCTGTTTCAGTATCTTTCTTGTACCTCCTTGTATAAAGTAGAAATGTATAAAGTTTGTAATGAAGTTATCATGAAACCTCCTCAAATGGAAGCCACTTGTTTTCTCAATATCCAAAGGTGGCATCTGGTCCTTAGTTGGCTTTCAGGAAGTGTCATAATTCAAAATGATTTGTAACCAAATTCAAGATACTTGGAGATAAAAAGATGGAGTGTGTGGGGAAAGTAAAATAAATGAAAAAAGTTGAATTGTATTATCTGATTTGAGAGAGAAGCTGTAGGTCCTGATTAATATTTTAAGAAACCAGAAAAATGGAAATCAGTTTGTTATAAACCTAAGGATAACAGACATTACCAACTCGATGGATATGAGTTTGAGCAAGCTCTGGGAGTTGTGATGGACAGGGAAGCCTGGCGTGGTGCATTCCATGGGGTTACAAAGAGTCATATGACTGAATAATTGAACTGACTGACTGAAGGATAACAGATCTGGCTCACAAAACATAATGGAACATATCAGTTACATTTCTACTCTCCCCAAATTTTGCTGAAATCACAGGAAAAAGATAAATATAAATGAAGCCAAAAAACCATAACTCTGCTATAAATCTTAGCAGAGTGTCACAAGCAAACTTTTGAGAGTAGAAGAGAATGTTAACAGTTATGGAGGTAGGCTCAAATTGCCAACAAAACCCACCTAACTAAAAAGTGCTTAATCTCATCTGGGTGGAAGAGATGAGTCACTGGGGTGAGTTTTTTCAGAAGTCCATGTATAACCCTCAAATGACAGATAATGAGGCCTGTGAGAAGAGCTAGGACTTGGATAATAGGCTGGCTAATTCAAAAGAAGGAAAAAAAATTTTTCATAGAAATCCATTTGTAGAGGGCCTGAAAACAGTGTTTCTCCCCAGAATATAACTTCAAGTTCATTTTTATTAAGTAAGAAGTATGATTCCAGAAATTACCAGAATGGGCACCAGGTTTATAGGAGAAAGAAGGATAATTAACCCAGTGCCATGAGCTGTCATAAGAAATAGGAAGATCCAGCATACAAAATCACTCATAAATCATGAAAAAGAGCCTAGTCACATGTACTCTCCCTACATCACTGATCTTCTTCCCGCCCACCGTAATGATCAGAGTGAGGACATCTATAAACAGAACTCGCATTCTTTTATCCACCAGGTGAACAGGACTTCTTATTTAGGCAACATACAAAAATTTGGGCTACCAAATCCACCTATTCTATGTACATAGACATAGAGGCAACCATGAATATTTTAGTAAAACTAACAACATGAGAGGATTTAGATTTTTAAAAATCTTTAAGACAATTATATAATTCATATATATCAAGTCTCATGTACATCATAGATTTAGAAGGTGAAAGGACACAGAGGCCACCTTCTTTCAGCTGTAGCAGTAGCAAAACAAAATCCATTATCTGTGAAAGTAGAATCTATGTTCTGGCATCTACTCTCCATTTTCAAATGCATAACATCATGGTGAGGAACGAGCTCTGGAAAAGATTAGCAACAATAGCTGCACTTTGTTTTCTGACTTTTAGATCATAGCTACAGTTGTACGGTTTTGAAACTCACAGCCTCTTTGGATTACCGACTTTCACTCTTTCAGTCCTTCTGATGATTTTGCATGTACCAATTTTTTTTTCGGTATAAAATACTTATAGTGGTTTCCATTTCTTCTACTAAAATCTTCTTTGATATGAATGCTTGCTAGAGAAAGGTATTCAGAAAATAAATAAATAAATAAAACTCAACCATGAAAATTAAAGATTTTTTGACTTGGTGTTTGTCAAAAGGCAGTGATGACTTCATTTACTATTGAGGTTTAGTCATTAAGTCAAATCTGACTGTTTTGCAACCCTGTGGACTGTAGTCCCCCAGGCTCCTCTGTCCATGGGACTTCCCAGGCAAGAACACTGGAGTGGGTTGCCATTTCCTTCTCCAGTGGATCTTCCCAACCCAGGGATTGAACCAGAGTCTCCTGCATTAGCAAGCAGATTCTTTTCCACTGAGCCACCGGGGAAGCACAGACAATTTATTAACAGTGGAAAATAGATACAGATGCAGTGATAAAAAAAAGTTATTTACAGTATTAAATGTAATAGCCAGGAATAAGGTGCCTATTGAAGGGAAATCTTTGGTGACAATGCTTGCTATGGCAGGATGAAAATTATTATTTTATCACTATTAAGATGAAATAAGAAATACTGAGTTGGGCTGGAGCCAGCAGCTAGCCAAACGGCTGTCATTTGTGATCACTTAATTCATTGTAGAGTCTATGGCTCATGTTCTCTCACAATAGTTAATGTTTTCAGAGATATTCAGAAGAAAACAATATTGAAGAAATATAAAAAGATGGTGCTGAAATATCTGAGCTTCAAGAGAATGCTAAATGCTTCTAAAGAGAAAAGACAGAATATCTACAAAGGAATAGAAATCAAGTTAGAATCAGAATTTTCAACTGCAACTCTGGATGACTGGGAACTTCTAAAACCATCTCAATGTTTTCTAACAAAGGGTTCATTGATAACCACCCTTTTCCAATTATGTAAAATATATGGCCACAGAATTTTCTCCAAGGCAACAAGGACCTGCTCTAGTATTACAGAGTAAAAACTTTCCACATATATAAAAAATGAATAATACTGACATTTTAAAATGAATTTTTCATAGATAATATGTACACACAGTAAAAAAAATGTTTAATGCATAAAAGATTTTTATGAAAATAAAATTCACTTTATCTTTGTGCCCTAGCCAGTCATCTCTCTAGACATAACAGGATTAACTTTTTTTAAAAAGACACTTAGCTCAGGGCTGAGTTTTTAAATCTTTATTGAGATACAGTTCACATACCATAATATCCACACTTCCATGGTGTAAAATTCATGGCTTTTAGCATATTCATAAGTTGTACAATCATCACCACTATCTAACTGTAGAACTTATATATCATCATCACAGAAAGATAGCCCAAACCCATTAGCAGTGACTCCCTGTTTTCTTATTTCTAGACCCTGGCAGTCATTAATCCACTTTCTATCTCTTGGAATTTGCCTATTCTGGATTTTTATACAAATGAAATGAAAAACATATGGTCTTCTGTGTCTGGCTTCTTTTATCTAGCATAGTGTTTTCATGGTTCATCCACACTGTAACACAGCTTGTTTGTAAACTAACCTGATACTGTAAAATGTTATCAGTATTTGTTCTGCCTGGAGAGAAGATGAAAGAGGTATTTCAATATTTGCTGTAATAGCTGTGTATTAGACAGATCTCTTAGACAAGCTGAGATATTTAATTATGTTTCAGTGCATATGAATGGCACTCTTAGGGGCTGAGTTTCACAAGGGTCAAGTCCCAAGAAAGCAAAGCAGATGGGCAAAGACAACATCACTGATGCAACATCACAAAGTGTACAACATTGTATGTTAGACAGACAAGGTTAGCTAGAGACAGGAGTTTTCGTGTCATCAACTCAAAAGGTGGCAAAGCTTTCAAACAAACATGAATGCATAAATAATACCTTCTGTTCTTTTTAATCCATCAAGTCTTCAAGTGACAGAACATAAGCAAACTCCCCAATATTGTTCTAAATCTACACAACTCAGTTAAAAAAAAAAAAAAACTCTTATTGGAAAATATCAGAGGACAGTGAAAAATAAATGAACATATAGATGAAAGGCTCAAGGAACAAAACACCCTTATAAACACCATCCATGCCAAGGCCAAAAAAGTTTCTCTTGAGCCCCCTCAATTAGTACCCTCTGTGAAAAGAAGAGAGGCGAAAAGCAAAGAAGAAAAGGAAACATATAAGCATCTGAATGCAGAGTTCCAGAGAATAGCAAGAAGAGATAAGAAAGCCTTCTTCAGCGATCAATGCAAAGAAATAGAGGAAAAGAACAGAATGGGAAAGACTAGAGATCTCTTCAAGAAAATTAGAGATACCAAGGGAATATTTCATGCAAAGATGGGCTCGATAAAGGACAGAAATGCTCTGGACCTAACAGAAGCAGAAGATATTAAGAAGAGGTGGCAAGAATACACGGAAGAACTATACAAAAAAGATCTTCATGACCCAGATAATCATGATGGTGTGATCAATCACCTAGAGCCAGACATCCTGGACTGTGAAGTCAAGTGGGCCTTGGAAAGCATCACTACAAACAAAGCTAGTGGAGGTGATGGAATTCCGGTGGAGCTGTTTCAAATCCTGAAAGATGATGCTGTGAAAGTGCTGCACTCAATATGCCAACAAATTTGGAAAACTCAGCAGTGGCCACAGGACTGGAAGAGGTCAGTTTTCATTCCAATCCCAAAGAAAGGCAATGCCAAAGAATGCTCAAACTACTGCACAATTGCACTCATCTCACATGCTAGTAAAGTAATGCTCAAAAGTCTCCAAGTCAGGCTTCAGCAATACACGAACCGTGAACTTCCTGATGTTCAAGCTGGTTTTGGAAAAGGCAGAGGAACCAGAGATCAAATGGCCAACATCCGCTGGATCATGGAAAAATCAAGAGAGTTCCAGAAAAACATCTATTTCTGCTTTATTGACTATGCCAAAGCCTTTGACTGTGTGGATCACAAGAAACTGTGGAAAATTCTGAGAGAGATGGGAATACCAGACCACCTGACCCGCCTCTTGAGAAATCTGTATGTAGGTCAGGAAGCAGCAGTTAGAACTGGACATGGAACAACAGACTGGTTCCAAATAGGAAAAGTAGCACATCAAGGCTGTATACTGTCACCCTGCTTATTCAACTTCTATGCAGAGTACATCATGAGAAATGCTGGGCTGGAAGAAACACAAGCTGGAATCAAGATTGCCGGGAGAAATATCAATAACCTCAGATATGCAGATGACACCACCCTTATGGCAGAAAGTGAAAAGGAACTCAAAAGCCTCTTGATGAAAGTGAAAGAGGAGAGTGAAAAAGCTGGCCTAAAGCTTAACATTCAGAAAATGAAGATCATGACATCTGGTCCCATCACTTCATGGGAAATAAATGGAGAAACAGTGGAAACAGTGTCAGACTTAATATTTTTGGGCTTCAAAATCACTGCAGATGGTGACTGCAGCCATGAAATTAAAAGACACTTACTCCTTGGAAGATAAGTTATGACCAACCTAGACAGTATATTCAAAAGCAGAGACATTACTTTGCCAACTAAGGTCCATCTAGTCAAGGCTATGGTGTTTCCTGTGGTCATGTATGGATGTGAGAGTTGGACTGTGAAGAAGGCTGAGCACCGAAGAATTGATGCTTTTGAACTGTGGTGTTGGAGAAGACCCTTGAGAGTCCCTTGGACTGCAAGGAGATCCCACCAGTCCATTCTGAAGGAGATCAGCCCTGGGATTTCTTTGGAAGGAATGATGCTACAGTTGAAACTCCAGTACTTTGGCCACCTCATGTGAAGAGTTGACTCATTGGAAAAGACTCTGATGCTGCGAGGGATTGGGGGCAGGAGGAGAAGAGGATGACAAAGGATGAGATGGCTGGATGGCATCACTGACTCGATGGACGTGAGTCTGAGTGAACTCCAGGAGATGGTGATGGACAGGGAGGCCTGGCGTGCTGTGATTCATGGGGTCGCAAAGAGTTGGACACAACTGAGCGACTGAACTGAACTGAACTGTGGCCTATAAATATAGTCATTATCCTGAGTCTAAGACTATTTTTTTCACATTTTATTTACATGAACCCATACAGTATATGTTATTTTGTTTCTGGTTTCTTTGACTAATATTTTTTCTGAGGATAATCTATGTTGTTGTAATTGTAGTTCATTTGCATTGTGGAAGCACATACTTGAATATACCACAATTCACTTTTCATTTACCCTTGATAAACACTTTGGCTCTTTTCAGTTTATGCTATTATAGATAATGGTTTTATATGTATTCTTGTTCATGTCTTGGCATACATAAGCACACATTTCTGTTGGCTTTATATCTCAGAGTAAATTATTGGACCATATTGTATTCAAATAGTAACTTTAGCAGATTTTCAAAGCATAGTCCCAATTTATACTCTAATCAGCAATGTATTCAGGTAATGTATTTAGCAGGGTAGCAGGATACAAGATTAATATACAGAAATCTGTTGTGTTTCTTTAAATAAACAATGAAATAATAGAAAGAGAAAGTTTTAAAGAGTCCCTTCTAAAATACAATAAAAAAATACTTAGGAGTAACCCTGACCAAGGAGGTGAAAAATGTATATGCAGACAACAAAACATTAATAAAGGAAAGTGAAGATGATTAAAATAAATGGAAAGATATCCCATGCTCTTAGATTGGAAGAATTAATATAATTAAAATAGCTATACTATCCAAAGCAATCTGCACATTAACTGTAATCCCTATCAAATCATCCATGACATTTTTCACAGAACTAGAGCAAATAATCCTAAAATGTATATGGAACCGCAAAAGACCCAGAAACCAAAACAATCCTGAAGAAAAAGAACAAAGCTGGAGATATAACCCTCCCAGACTTTAGAAAATTCTGCAAAGCTACAGTAATCATAACAGCATGGTGCTGGCACAAAAACAGATATATAGATCAACGGAACAGAATAGACAGCCTAGAAATAAACCCACAGCCTACATTCAATTAACCTCTGAAAAAGGAGGCAAGAATATACAATGGAGAAAAGACACTCTCTTCAGCAAGTAGTATTGGTAAAGTTGGATGGCTACGTGTAAATAAATGAAGTTAGAACACTCCCTCATGCCACACACAAAAATAAACTCAAATGGGTTTTAATCTTTAGGCTTAAATATAAGACATGGCACCACAAAACTCAGAGAATAGAAAAAACACAGGTAAAGCATTCTCTGACATAAATCATACAAATGTTTTCTTGGGTCAGTCTCCCAAGGCAAAAAGAGAAGACAAGTTTCACCACTTATATATGACATCTAAAAATATATATACAAATAAACTTATTTACCAAGCAGAAACAGACTCACATAGAGAAATCAAACTTATGGTTACCAAAGAGGAAAGGGGGGAGGGATAAATTAGGAGTTTGGGGTTAACACACTCATACTACTACAAATAAAATAGATAAATAAGAAGGTCCTACTGTATAACACAGGAAACTATATTAAATATCTTTTAATAACCTATAATGGAAAAGTATCTGCAAAAGACTATATATATATTTCCATTATATACATATATAACTGAATCACTCTTACTCTAGAAACTAACACTGCATTGTGAAACAAACTATACTTCAACAACAAGAACAAAAATAACCTAGCAGATCTGTCAGTACTTGAAGCAAATTACCATGCAAACTAAGTTACCCATCATGAACTGGGTTTTGTCTGACCAGCAAAGCCATAACACTGAATATGCAGAGCAGCATTCTATCACCAAATGGAAACCAGGTGAGTCCGAGCTGGTCCTGAAGGTGTAAGTAAATTGCATGAGTAAGTGTAATAGATGCCTGTGTTCTACAGTCCTGCAATAATATCTGATCCCCTCTCAACCAACCAGCACCTATGATTACATGGAACACACCCTTTGACCAGTTAACTGAGGGAGAAATATTTAAGCCCAGTAAACATGTTTCCGTATGAAATACTCTCAATATTACACAGCTGTAGTATTTTAGTTCAACTCTGGATTGACCTTGAAGGACAGTAGTGAAAGATCATATGGAAGTGGCTCTTATTATTTTCCCTAAAAATCCGCTAGTGAAATTCCTACCACTTCTGCAACTGGAGTCTTGCTAATCCAGAAGCCCTAGCTTCAAGAAAAGTTTTCTATCAGGACATAGAGCAATGATTCAATTAAAGTGGAAGTTGAGACTTCTGCCTAGTCACTTGGGGCTCTTCAATCAATACCCATATGGGAGGTTATTCTATTAGCTTGGGTAATTGACTTTGATTATCAAGAGGAAATTAGGAAGCTACAACTCAGTGAGGGTAAGGAGGAGTATGTCAGAAATGCAGATCTCCCAGGGCACCTCTTAGTATTCCTGTTCTTGCCAAATCCCTCTTTTAGTTTCTATATTCCTAAACTAGGTTTATGTCTAGTTCTGTGACAAAGGGCTCCAGTGTCTTTGGCAGGACACCCATATCATTAAGCCTGAGAGTTTGGAGGTAATGAGAGACCATTGTGGTCTCTGTGTTCTCATGGGTTCCACCCATCCCCAGAGATTCTAATATGCCTTTGCTTCTGTTCTTCCTTTCCTGACTACCTTTCCTGTTAACGTCAAGAATCAACTAGAAAGAGTACTCCCACAATTGCATAACGTCAATTCCTTATAATAAAACTCTTATTATACATGCATATATCCTAGAAGCTCTGTTTCTCTGGTTGAACCCTGATTGATATATCAGCCTACATTTCTGACTGATTCTACTTTTTCTGTTCTAACTTGGCCTAGTCCTCATTTTGCACATATTCTCCAGAATCACAGCACTGACTCTTTTCTCTCCTTACACTTTCCTTCTTACACATTCTTTGTAGCCAAGCTCATCAGTTTCCATAAATCTCACATGTACACCCTTTCCTTTTATATTGTACTTGTAGACCAAACTTCTCTCTTGAACTCTAGTGGTATTTCTGCCAGCCTTCAAAACATCTCTGGTTGGATATTTCATAGATAATCCTAGACTCAACATTTGCAGAAATGAATTTATACACCAAGTAACCTAAACTATATATGAGTATTTACTGTGGCACTTATCATACAGCTTTGTAATAATTATACTCCCATCCCACTAGATTATAACATGTTGAGGAAAGACAGCATTGTGTTATTCATCTTATCCTAAGTATTTAGCATGATGAACAGTACGCAGCAGGCACTTAACATATGTTTAAGAATGAATATATGAATGAACGAATGACTGAATGAATTGATTCGTAGAAGAGATAGAAACTTCAGAGAGATAACAAATAGCAACACAGAAGAATAGAGCATAGTTATTTTCAAAAAAGATATAATTTAAAGATCTATGTGTATGGCATAATTTTCCAAAAGCTTTAATAAATATAATTTTCCTAAAATTAATATGTAATCAGAAGGTTTCAGGGAAAAAAAGTACCATGTTTTTAAATTGCTAGCGTTTCTTTACTTTTTAGTATTCATTGAATTTTATACATAAAATACTTCAAAAAATGCTTCACGTATTTAACTTAAACTGATGACTTTGAGGCTTTCTGATTTATAAGAGTAGAAGTAAACTTTCACAGAACAAAATATGTTTTCATTTTTCTAACAGAAGTTGTATAATTAAATACAGTTTATGCTAAGCAACCACAATACTATTACAAGACATTTATTTTTAGATTAAGGATAGCTGCAGAATCTTTATTAATAAGTGAAGGCATAATTTGTATTTGTGTTATCAGAAAAACAACTCCGGTTGTCAATTTATCTGCTAGAAAAATAATTAAATGCTAAATGCAAACAGAGTAAAAAATATAAGATTCTGCTCTCAATTTGCATTAATATAGTCGTACTCCATGGTTCACTTATCAAATTATTCTTCTCTAAAGAAGCTATTTCTTTACTGTCATACATTTAATAACAACACATAATTACTATATTTTCCAGAATTTTCTGGGCTTGAATCTTCAGAGAAACCATGCAAAAGAAATAATTTGGGGGCATGCTATTGATATACTGCCTATATTTATTCACTGAACAACTTGCATTTAATTTGAATAATATTTTTGGTATTTTAAAATTGTTCACAAAATTAAATAGAACAAAGGAACAAGAAATCTAGAGGACACATGTCTCAGAGTGGAATGGTTTTAATGAAAAAACAGCCTTATTAATATATTAATAGGATGCTCTGCCGTTGTTTTATCTCTTGTTTATATATAAAACTTACAAATCTTTACCACCTAAAAGATAAAGTTCCAAATCTCAACTTCTCAAAAATCTGTTAATCTTCTCCACTTCATTTCCAATAACTCATCCTTATGAAGCCTAAACTCCCACCATACTGAATTCATTTCAATTCCTTCTACACATTATGTACTTTGTGAACTTTCATTCCTTCTGCCTTTTTCATGCTATATCATCTGTACGGAAGCAAATCTCCCCTTTTCTCTGACTTTCTAGATGCTCCATTCTCTATCATTATAGCTTGCAAACTGATCAATTATTTTCTGAGTCCGTCTTTTTATTGTGCTACAAGTGTGTCAATTGTTGCCAATAGTAACTGACGCATGTTGCTACAAGCCCTTTGCCTGCCATTTCACTCAAAGCTCTGAGTTCACCAGGGACATTAACTGCCTTCTAATTAATTGAGAACTATTTCACCAAACCTTCTGGCACTGCATAACATAGATTGCCATCCTTCTAGCCTCTAGTAATAATTACCTTGTCTCCTGTTGCTGAGTCCTGAATCCAACGGCTCATATTTTAGGGTTTTTATCATAACACACCACCACAGTTTTGGAACCAAATCTGAATTAATCTCAGTAGGTTAGGTTATGCTACAGCAACAAGCTACTCTCAAACCTGGTGACTTGTTTCATTTTCATTCTCAGTGCATGTCCACCATAGCTCAGCAACATATCTGCTGCGGGTAGTTTTCAGCATGACAGGAAAGGCTCTGTCTACAACACTGCTGATCTTGTGGCAGAATGAAAAGACAGAACATAGCACATGCTAGCTCTGAAAGCTTCTGCCTGTGCATGACAAATACTACTTGTCACATCTCGTTGGCAAATAATGCAAGTCATCTTATCAAGCCTGACATTAGTGAGGCAAGTAGGTGATACCCCTTCCAGGGAGAAGCAGCAAGAATTTGTACATAATATAATCTGCCACACATAACAATTCTACTTCTAAAGCTGAAGTTTGTTTTTGCATCCTGTATATTCTACCATGGCGTCTTTTTCCAGACTGTCATCTCTAATCTTCCCATTTCTGCTTAAATATTGGTCACTGACTCTTTCCTCTAACTTCATTGTGAAAAATGTAGATTTTTACACTCTGACATTTTGATTAACATTTAATGAAATTTAGGGAATTCTCTGGTGTTCCATTGTTTAGGACCCCATGCTTCCATTGCCAGGTGTCTGGGTTCAACCCCTGGCCAGGGAACTAATATCTGCAAAGCCAAATGCCTGCCCCCCTCAAAAAAAAATAAACTTTAAAAAATGAAATTTAACTTCCCTGGTAGCTCAGGTAGTAAAGAATCCACCTGCAATGCAGGAGACCCCAGTTCAATTTCTGGGTCAGGGAGATCCCCTGAAGAAGGGATAGGCTATCCACTCCAGTATTCTTGGGCTTCCCTTGGGGCTCAGAATACAGAATCCATCTGCAAATACAGAATCCATCTGCAAATCTGTGGAAGATCTGAGCTCGATCCCTGGTTTGGGAAGATCCCCTGGAGGAGGACATGGCAAGCTACTCCAGTATTCTTGCCTGGTGAATCCCCATAGACAGAGGCGCCTGGTGGACTACAGTCCATGGGAAAGCAAAGAGTTGGACACGACTAAGAGACTAAGAAAAAGTTGGCTTAAAGCTCAACATTCAGAAAACGAAGATCATGGCATCTGGTCCCATCACTTCATGGGAAATAGATGGGGAAACAGTGTCAGACTTTATTTTTGGGGGCTCCAAAATCACTGCAGATGGTGACTGCAGCCATGAAATTAAAAGACACTTACTCCTTGGAAGGAAAGTTATGACCAACCTAGATAGCATATTCAAAAGCAGAGATACTACTTTGCCAACAAAGGTCCGTCTAGTCAAGGCTATGGTTTTTCCACTGGTCATGTATGGACTGTGAAGAAAGCTGAGTGCCAAAGAATTGATGCTTTTGAACTGTGATGTTGGAGAAGACTCTTGAGAGCCCCTTGGACTGCAAGGAGATCCAACCAGTCCATCCTAAAGGAGATCAGTCCTGGGTGTTCATTGGAAGGACTGATGCTGATTGAAACTCCAATACTTTGGCCACCTCATGAGAAGAGTTGACTCATTGGAAAAGACCCTGATGCTGGGAGGGATTGGGGGCAGGAGGAGAAGGGGATGACAGAGAATGAGATGGCATCATGGACTCGATGCACATGAGTTTGGGTGAACTCTGGGAGTTGGTGATGGACAGGGAGGCCTGGCGTGCTGCGGTTCATGGGGTTGCAAAGAGTCAGACATGGCTGAGTGACTGAACTGAAGAGACTAAGCACAGCACAACCCTGCTTTATTCCAAAGGCATCACTTGACTACCTATATTATTATTACTTCTAGAAACTAAATCATTCAAAAAAGAGTCACTGGATTTTACTTTCTTATTAGCAATGGCATTCCTGTATGCCTACTTGAGGGTGAGGGTGAGGGTGAGGGTGAAGTCGCTCAGTCGTGTCCAACTCTTTGAGACCCCCATGGACTGTAGTCTACCAGCCTTTTCCGTCCATGGGATTCTCCAGGCAAGATTACTGGAGTGGGTTACCATTTCCTTCTCCAGGGGATCTTCCCGACCCAGGGATTGAACCTGGGTCTCCCGCATTGGAGGCAGACGGTTTAACCTCTGAGCCAAAATATTGCAAGATCTTCCCTTTCTAATTTCTTTACTGAAAGCCTACCTATACTTACTAATCTTGGGCTTCTATGTTCACATCTAAGTATCTTCCATGATTTTTGTGCTGATCTTTTCTTTTAACATAACCATACTCCTTACCATAGTTTATAAAGTAAATGTCAGAGATACCTTTATAACCTCTCTGATCTCATTTTTTAATGGGTCAGCCATACTGGCCTCCCTTGAACATTTTATTTTTTTAAATCTCAAAATTATTTTTTCTTGACAATCGGAATGTTCCCCCCTCCCGCCCCAGATCTTCAGTAGGTTACCTTCTTTTCATTTAGGTTTCAGCACAAATATTACCTCCTCAGAGGAATCTTCCACATTCACTTTTACTAAAATAAACTTCTTTGCTCCATGCCTCCATGTCCTTCTCTATCTCATTATTCTTTTTGCTTGTTTGCTTTATTAGTCTATAAAATGGGCTTTCCTGGTGGCTCAGATGGTAAAGAATCTACCTGCAATGCAGGAAACAGGAGATGTGGGTTTGATGCTTGGATCAGGAAGATCCCCCCTGGAGAAGGGAACAGCTACCCACTCTAGTATTCTTGCCTGGGAAATTTCACGGACAGAGGACCCTGGTGTGCTACAGTCCATAGGGTAACAAAGAGTCAGACACAACTAAGTTACTAACAAGAAGTCTCTAAAATTATCTTAATTATTTATTTATGGTTTTGAAACCATTCACCTTAGATTGGGATTTGAGGTACCAAGACCTATGTGCCAAGAACTGAACCCGGCCAAGACCCATAGCTTCAAACTGAGATCACACACCTGTTTTTAGGACCTAATAAAGCTCAGTTAGTCAGTCAGTTCAGTTGCTCAGTCGTGTCTGACTCTTTGCAACCCCATGGACTGCAGTATGCCAGGCCTCCCTATCCATCACCAACTCCTGGAGTTTACTCAAACTCATGCCCATTGAATCAGTGATGTCATCTGACCATCTCATCCTCTGTCGTCCCCTTCTCCTCCCACCTTCAATCTTTCCCAATATCAGGGTCTTTTCAAATGAGTCAGCTCTTCGCATCAGGTGGCCAAAGTATTGGAGTTTCAGCTTCAACATCAGTTCTTCCAATGAACACCCAGGACTGATCTCCTTTAGGATGGACTGGTTGGATCTCCTTGCAGTCCAAGGGACTCTCAAAAGTCTTGTCCAACACCACAGTTCAAAAGCATCAATTCTTCTGTGCTCGGCTTTCTTTATAGTCCAACTCTCACATCCATATATGACTACTGGAAAAACCATAGCCTTGACTAGATGGACCTTTGTTAGCAAAGTAATGTCTCTGCTTTTTAATATGCTGTCTAAGTTGGTCATTAACTTTTCTTCCATGCATCAGCGTCTTTTAATTTCCTGGCTGCAGTCATCATATGCAGTGACTGAGATGAAGCTCAGGTTCTTGATATTTCATCACAGAAAGAATTCAGTGAGTGACAAAGTGGTAAGAGGTGGATTTATTTAGAGAGAAACACACTCCATAGACAGAGTGTGGGCCATCTCAGAAGGCAAGAGCAGCGGCAAAATGTGATGTGGTTAGCTTCTACAGGCTGAGTAATTTCATGGGCTTGAATGGGAGGATCACTTCACTACTTTAGGGAAAGGTTGGAGAATTCCAGGAACTGGGCTACTGCTCATTTTTTGGTCTTTTATTCTCAGCCTTTGAACCATCTTGGTGCCTGTGGATGTGTCTTTCAGCTTGCTGTTGTATTACAACCAGCGTATACTGAGGCTCAAAATCTAGTGGAAGTCCACTAGTCTGCCATCTTGGACCCATTTGATTCTAATCAATTTATGTCATGTCTTCAGGCTATACCATTCTTTTAAAGGTTGTGCCCTGCCCCCCTTCCCTCCTGTTTGTCTTCCCAACCAGTATGTAAACTCCATTAGTGAGGAACAAGTTTTTCTTTCAGCTGCCATAGTTAAAACAGTGCCAGATGCAGAGTAGGTACTTAATAAAGATCTACTGAATGAATGAAAAAGATACCAGTCTTCATAAGCTTCATGTCATTTTCATAATCACCACCTCATCTCCAGCACAATTCGAAAGCATCAATTCTCCAGAGCTCAGCCTTCTTTATGGGCCAGTTCTCTTAATCTGAATAATTGGCATCAATCCACAGAGTTAGAATGGAACCTCTGAAACTATCCTGGACTCCCTTGTCTTCCCACTCCTATGTTTGACCAATCACAAAGTCTTGGTGCTACCTCCTAAATATCTCTGCAATCTTTTCTTCATCATCAAATTTCCTACACTAGAGGAAGCTACCATTACCTAACATGGACTATTGCAATGGCCCTTTAACCATTCCCCCCTCTTTCATGTTTATCTCCAGTGATTCAATTTTCATAGACAAAGCAATTACTTAAAGTCACATCTTGCTTTTGCCTAACTCCCTAATGCTTTCAGCATAAAACCCATGCTGTGTAAATGACCACTGGTGCAACAGATCTGATCCCCAACCCGCCGCCCCCCCCCCACCCTGCCCCCAGCCTCACTTCCTCTACTATTCAAGTTCCAACCAAATCAGACCCCCCTTCTTAAAAAGTCTCTGTAAGACACGTGTACCCCAACATTCATCGCAGCACTCTTTATAGTAGCCAGGACATGGAAACAACCTAGATGTCTATCAGCAGATGAATGGATAAGAAAGCTGTGGTACATATACACAATGGAGTATTACTCAGCCATTAAAAAGAATACATTTGAATCAGTTCTAATGAGGTGGATGAAACTGGAGCCTATTATACAGAGTGAAGTAAGCCAGAAAGAAAAACACCAATACAGTATCCTAATGCATATATATGAAATTTAGAAAGATGGCATCCAGTCCCATCACTTCACGGGAAATAGATGGACAAACAGTGGAAACAGTGTCAGACTTTATTTTTTTGGCTCCAAAATCACTGCAGATGGTGACTGCAGCCATGAAATTAAAAGATGCTTACTCCTTGGAAGAAAAGTTATGACCAACCTAGATAGTATATTCAGAAGCAGAGACATTACTTTGCCAAAAAAGTTCCGTCTAGTCAAGGCTATGGTTTTTCCTGTGGTCATGTATGGATGTGAGAGTTGGACTGTGAAGAAGGCTGAGCGCCGAAGAATTGATGCTTTTGAACTGTGGTGTTGGGGAAGACTCTTGAGAGTCCCTTGGACTGCAAGGAGATCCCACCAGTCCATTCTGAAGGAGATCAGCTCTGGGATTTCTTTGGAAGGAATGATACTAAAGCTGAAACTCCAGTACTTTGGCCACTTCATGTGAAGAGTTGACTCATTGGAAAAGACTGTGATGCTGGGAGGGATTGGGGGCAGGAAGAGAAGGGGACAACAGAGGATGAGATGGCTGGATGGCATCACTGACTCGATGGACGTGAGTCTGAGTGAACTCCGGGAGTTGGTGGTGGACAGGGAGGCCTGGCGTGCTGCGATTCATGGGGTCGCAGAGTCGGACACGATTGAGCGACTGAACTGAACTGAACGATAACCTTGTATGCGAGACAACAAAAGAGACATAGATGTATAGAACAGTCTTTTGGACTCTGTGGGAGAGGGAGAGGGTGGGATGATTTGGGAGAATGCCATTGAAACATGTATAATATATATAAAACTAATCAGTCCAGGTTCAATGCATGATACAGGATGCTTGGGGCTGGTGCACTGGGATGACCCAGAGGGATGGTAGGGGAGGGAGGTGGGCAGGGGGTTCGGGTTGGGGAACACGTGTACACCCGTGGCGGATTCATGTTGATGTATGGCAAAGCCAATACAATATTATAATTAGCCTCCAATTAAAATAAATAAGTTAAAAAACATAAAAAGTCTCTTTAGTTTCCGACAGTCACAACTATTACCTCTGTCTATACATCTACCTCCCTCCACTTCGTTTGGTTAACGTCTTCTCCTTCAGGTCTCCCGTTACTTATTTGGAGGAGACTTTTTTTCCAGGTCCAATTAGTGGTGTGATCATTTGATTAATGCTTTAAGTTACATATGAGTTTGGGGTTCAGTGTCCTCGAATGCCTGGGAAGACTTTTGGGTTAAAAATAGAAAAAGAAAAAACAGGCAAATGAGAATTCCAGTACTGGGATACCGGAGTGACAAGACCAATAGAAACATATTTTTAGAATGCAGTTTTAGACCCAGGCAGAGGAGAGCGTGGCAATGTCGCAGAGGTCTTTGTAGCACCTTTGTAGCCAGGCTCCTCTGTCCGTGGGCATCTCCAAGCAAGAATACTGGAGTGGGTTGCCATTTCCAGCTCCAGGGACTCTTCCCGTTCCAGGGATCGAACCCGTCTTCCGCACTGGAGGAAGATTCTTTACTAGGTCTGAGGCACCAGGGAGCCCTGAACACTTAAGCGACGACCAGGAACTGTTTCCAGATCACACTGACAAGACTACCGCCATCTGTAAATCATTTACTAGTTTCTAACTTCTGCCCCTCAATGACAGTCAAGGACAGGAAGCAGCTGCAGTAGTTTTAAACCGCAGTCGCTGACCTCAGTGGCTAGAGACTCGACCTGCCCTCCAGGCGGCAGGCGCCCAGCAGCCAGAGGCGCCGCGCAGCTCCCGGAGCGGCTGTCAGGGCGGCCGGCGCGCAGCCGGCACGCGCGCCCCCAGCGTCTCGGCGCGCGGACCAGGCTCACAGACTTCTAGCTAAAGACCGGGCTCTCTGAGCTCAAGGCGCGTGCGTCTGCCTGCCCGCCCCCTCTTCAAACACGCGGCCTCCCGAGAAAGTGCCCGTGTAGTCAATTGTAGGTTCTAGTTTTGACGCAAAAAAAAATTACCCATTGAAAGTATGCAAGGCATAGTAATGAGACTGTTTTGCTTTGCAGTCGAACGCTGTTGATTTGGGAAGGTTAAAGCAGACGCGAGAGGTGCTGAGTCAAACAGGCATTTTCCAGGACAGCTGCATCCGGGCCCTACTGCCGCAGGCCGCCCTCTGAGCCAGGGGTCCTTCAGGTAGGAGGTCCTGAGTGACTTTGGACGTCCGCTCCTCCCAGGTGCGGTGAGTGCTTAATCTCCGGCCTTGTGGCTTAGTTTTTCTCTCAGTTTGGACTCGAGGCCACTGTCGCAACCATGCTCCGCCAGATCATCGGTCAGGCCAAGAAGCATCCTAGTGTGAGTTCTTAAACTCTCTCCCAGTGTCTTCCCTTGTCTGTCCTGTGAGGGGAGGCGGCTGCGTCAATCCCCTGGGAGCTTCCCCCTTCAGCTCCTTACGGTTCCTCAGGGCTAGACCTTGCCTCACTCTGTCCTGTTCTCCTAGTTGCCCCAGGACCTTGAGTTCTGACCTTGCACGCCTTGCATTGTGGGGTTTGGCCTGGCATGGGGGAGGTGAGGGATACTCTCGGGCAAAAGAATATGTTGGAACAGTGTGGTGGGTGCGCGTCCTTTCGCAGGTAGGTGGTACCAGGAGGGATAGTTGTGCGCTGTGTGGGTTAGACAGCAGGAAAGGTCAGGTATACTGTTTGTTGTGCTGTTAAAAGCTTTGTTTTCACTGCATTGCACCACCAGGCCTTAAGGAAAATGTGAAGGTCTCTGAGTTTGGCATCCTCGGTTTCTCTTGACGACTTGATATTTTGTGATATTGTAGGAGTGCGGAGTTTTAATTGCGTTGAGTTCTTTTATATTTCACGTATTTTCCCCTTGCCCATCAACGTCCGGTGGTTCTAAAACTCAATTGTGCAATCTTTAATTTATATTTTTAAATCTGATTGTCTAACTGTGCATTAAACGTGCTAGCAGTACGTTTCCAGAGATTATGTGTAATAGCGGTATTTATAGTAGGTGTGTTTCTGTATGCTCGTTCAGACTTTATTTAACAGAATTTTTGTTTTTCGTAACGTCTGTATAGAAGCAAGCCTAAATAACTTGCCAAGAGCTTGTGTTTCAAGCCTTGACATGCGAGAAGCTGGAATTTAATGAGAGTGATGTATGACTATTAGGTAAAAAAGATGATGTATTTTCTTAGAAAATTTAAAATTCAGTATAACGTTTTCCACGTAAAATCAGAATTATCCTCACATCCTTTAGATATTATAGAAGTTCCTTTTTTAAAAAAAATTATTGAACATAGTTAAAAGTAATCTTCCTTAAAAATGAAGTCTTTTCTTTCAAACTTTAAGACCAGATTAAAAAGGTGGTTTGAAGAGAAAGTAAGTCTAGAGTTAGAACGCAGGTTAGTGGTTGCCTGGGGCTGAAGATGGGGATGCCAGTGGCAGCAGTGGCCCTGAGAGAGATTTTTGGGGTGATGGGAATGTTCTAAAATTGTATTGTGGGACCGTTGCACAACTTTATACATTTACTGGAAATCGTTGGTTGTTGAAGTTAATGAATTTTACGGCATGTAAATCCCAAATTTTTTTAAAAAATAAAAAGATGGTTAGAGATTTGGGAATCAGTGTATAGAAACTACTGTAGTCTTTGTTTACTTTTATCAGTATGTAGGTATTTGAAGATGACTGTTAATTCTCATCTATTTTGTTTTGGCTTCCAGTTGATCCCCCTCTTCATATTTATTGGAGCAGGAGGGACTGGAGCAGCACTGTATGTCGCACGCCTGGCATTGTTCAATCCCGATGTCAGGTAAGTGTTTAAAAACGTTTAGAACTTTGATGGTTTACCAAACTGATTTAGGAGCCTCAATCTTTCTAGAGAGGCAGCGTCAAGTAGTAGAAAGAAGCTGAAATTCGCTGTCCTAGAGTAAGTTCAGATGCCAGTTCTACTGTTTTCTGTTTTTGTTATTGTTGTTTTGTGGTTCATGAAATTATCTAGATTTCTCTGAGTTGCATTTTCTTGTTGGTTGAATAGAACTGCCAGTACCCGTTTTGTAATGTTGTGATGATTGAGATCATAGTAACTTTATAAAACACTTAGTCAGGGTTGCTAGTATGTTTGAGTGTTTTTTGGGGGCTGTTTTTCTACAGTAGGGAATGCTTTTTTTTAAATTAAGTTTTCTGTAACAGGGTTAGGAACAGGGATAACTGCCCCAAGGGGCTCTCTGTGTTGTACCTTTTTCTAACTTGTTCCATGAGTTTGCTTATTAGGGGTCTTTTCTCTATTTCAACTCTATAATGAAAATAACATTACTTCATCTGATAGGAAATGGAATTTGATCTATTCAAAATGATAGTTTCTGGAATATAAAACTATTTTAAATAGTATTTTGTAACTTTAATAATTATAATGTTTTATATATTTCTTCTAGTTGGGACAAAAAGAATAACCCAGAACCCTGGAACAAACTAGGTCCTAATGATCAATACAAGGTAAGCTAAAAATTGTTTCAGAATTGCTGGAAAGTGTATTTTAATAAATTTTGTCATGGAGTAGGTCTTTTTTTGAAATAGGAGATGCAAGTAAAACTCTATTATAATGAACTTTGAGAAATTACTAGATTGTTCTGTGAAAGTAAAATGGTATGTTTTTCTAATAAATATCTTTTTAAGGACTTTATTCACAGGCTTTAGAGTCTGGGTGGGAAATGAAGATAATATCTCAATTCTGCTGATTTGACTAAGGAAAAAAAGAGATAGTATGCTTAACATTTTCTCCAGTCTTGGTTAGTGTAGTGCAGTGATTCTCAGACTTCGGCATACATTGGCATCACTGGAGAGGTTGGTAAAATAGGTTCTTCAACTCTACCCCCAGCAGTTCTGATTCACTTGATCTGTTGTGGAGACTGAACAATTGCATTTCTGATAAAGTTTCAGATGATATTGATGCTGTTGGTCCATGGGCCACACTTTGAGTAACTAATCTAGTGGCTGGTTTGGTTGGTGGTTTTTTCTTTTTGGTATGGTTGACATATTTTAGGTGAGAATTAGTAGGAAGAAGTGAAAATCAGTTGAAACTTATATTTTACCATAAACTTTCTAGGTACACCTTTTTGACATCTTTCTGCAAAACTAGTTTATGAAACTACTACAAAGAATGATTTCACGGACTGAGGCTATTTACTTTTATTTATGTTATTGATACATAATTGACATGTAATACTGTGTAAGTTCGAGGTGTACAGCTTGTTGGTTGGGTGCACTTATATGTATTACACTATGATTACTACAGTAGTGTTAGCTAACACCTTTATCATGTCACATAATTATCACTTTTGTGTTGAGAATAATTAAGAGCTAGTCTCTTAGCAACTCTGAAATTTATGATACTGTTGATGATAATCACTGTATTGTGTATTAAGCCTCCAGAACTTGTTGAGCTACTAGTCACAAGTTTCTGCCTTTAATAAAATCTTCCCAATTTCCCCATCTTCCATCCCCCAGTAGTCACCAGTCTACTTTCTCTTTTTACAAATTCAGACTTTTTAGATTGTATTTAAGTGAGGTTCATACAGTATTTGTCTTTCTCTGTCTCAATTAACCTCACTTAGCATAATGCCCATAAGGTCTATCCTTGTTGTTGAAAATCTAAGACCATTTATTCCTAAGATGCTATGCTTCCATGTAAAATTTTTGCATATACAAAGAAAAAAACCCCTGCACTGTCATAAAGAATGTAAATTTTTGCATATACAAAGAAAAAACCCTTGGCATGTCAAAGTTTTATTAGGATATGATTCATATACCATATGTATGTACTAAGTCACTTAAGTTGTGTCCAACTCTTTGTGACCCTATGGACTGTCACAGAGTCAAAGGGTGAGACAGAGGATGAGATGGTTGGATGGCATCACCAATTCAATGGACATGAGTTTGCGCAAGCTCCAGGAGTTGATGATGGACAGGGAAGCCTGGCGTACTGCAGTCCATAGGGTTGCAAAGAGTTGGATACGATTGAGTGACTTAACTGATGGACTGTAGCCCATGAGGCTGTTCTGTCCATGGGATTCTCCAGGCAAGAATCTGGAGTGAGTTGCCATGCCCTCCTCCAGGGATCTTCTCAATCCAGAGATCGAACCCTCATCTCTTATGTCTCCTGCATTGGCAGGTGGGTTCTTTACCACTGGGGCCACCTGGGAAGCCCTTCATATACCATACAGTTTACCCACTTAAGTATATAATTTGCCGTGAATTTTCCACTATGCCAGGCTCTTTCATCAAAAACTAGCAGTTTCTTTGAGCACTGTTAGGGAGAAGTTCCAGAGCAAGGAGTGTTTAGGACCTTTTAGCAAATATATCTCCTTATTATAGAAATAATGCTGTCATTACTGATGACAGCAGCTTTTAAAATAATTACCACCTTCTGCAGACTCCAAGACTTCTGTTCAACCTTCTGATTATAATTGGGCTTCCAAATCTTCAACAGATTTCTCTACAAGAAACAAAAATGTACTGGTGAACCTGAAGTGAGCCATCTTAATTTGTGTCACATTTTGCCTCAAAAAATGATACTCAAGCATCCTATTTTTTCTCTCCTGTAAATTTAAGTCCATTCTGGAGAAATTATTCCACATCCAATAAACTTTGAAAAAGAAAATAGCAGCAACAAAAAAACCCCCAGGGCTTGGTCCTCTCACCCCAAGAGCATATTGGAATCTCTGGTATGTAGTTCAGAAAACTCCCCAGGTGATTATGATAATGAAACTGATTACCAGTGTTTTAAAATATGATGTTCATGGGGTCACAAAGAATCAGACACGACTTAGTGACTGAACAGCAACAATAAGAATATGGTAACACATGCCAGTATAAGGCTGTGTGAGCTGGAAATGGAACGTTGCTGCAGTAGAAATCTAATGTGTGTGGCATAGATTGGGTTGTGAATAGCTAGGATACTGGTATTAGAGCCTGGAAAAATGAATCATATAATGGCAAAATATCTGATAAAGTATCCCCTGCTATAACTTGGAAAGCAGACTTTGTGCCTAAAGAGTTGATTATAAAAGATTTTGGAAACCAGGATGTTAGTAGACTATTGTTGGCTCTACTTGCCAAGAGATGAGTTTAGAAGAATTGGGACATTTGCAAGCAGAAATAGAAGGGAGCCAAGTCCAAAAACTTGTGAGCTTGGCATGGATGATGTCTACTACTGCTCTTAAACCTAAACAGTGAGGTAAGCTAGGTTATTCTTTCTCTGTCATTCACTTCCTCTCACCTAAGAGAATTTTTTTTCTGGCCCTTTTAACATCAGGTTTGGTTATGTGACTTGCTCTGGCAAATCAAAGAAAGTGGTATCTGCCACTTCTAAACGAGCATGTGGTTCGTCCATTGTTCTTTTCCATTTCCCTCCTGAGACCGAATTGACAGTTAGGAGCTTCTCTTTCAGCCCAGATTAAAATGAAAAGAACACAGAACAGTCAGCTTAGAAAGGCAGATAATGTGAATGAAAAATAAACCTTTCTTGAAAGCTGCTATGATTTGGTGGTTATTTTTTGCTATTTCACATTCTAGCAAAAGCTAACTAATACAAACAAGAGAGGAGGCTAAGATAGCATTTTAGCATTGAAGGTCTAGCAGCGTTTCTCAACTGAATAAAATACCCTGAAGCCAAGATCAGAATATGCTGTGTCTTCCCAGTTGTTGTTTCAGAAACTGCCGAGGTAGCTACCATTAAATTGAGAAAAGGATGGGGGACATGGAAGCTGAAAAATAAAGCAGATTTGAAAATTACTTTGACAGAGAACTCTGATACTGGTATATGGAGCCGAATAAAGCAAACATAGCAGAAGTCTGCTTAGTTTTGAGAAAATTAGCAAAAATACTGTGAACTTTCCACTCTGCTTGGGTGTAGGAGCTTGATCCTGCTTCTGACAACTTGATAACTTGATCCCAGTGACTTCTTTTCTGAAGAATGAGTAGGGTTGTGATAATTAAGATAAATGATTCTGCTGATAGTGCCCAGGATCCTCTAAAACAGCCCAATAAATATTTCTTAAAATATAACCGCAGTTCCTTTTATAAATATTCTCTTTAACATTTTGTTAGTATGTTACAGATGAACAGTTGGTTTTTTTCAATTCTCATTGTCTATTTCAGTTACTTCATAGGAGAATACTGTCAGAACAAAAAATACTGGTTTATGACTGATTCATACTTTAATGTTTATAAAGTTTATAAATGTCTACATATGTATCTCAAGGATAAGCTTTACAACCTGGGAATTTTTTAAAAAGTCAAATAAAATTAAGAATTTTTCAGTTAGAGATCAAGAAGTTAGGGTATGTTTCAAGAAATGAAGGGGTTTGAAGAAATAATGGACACAGATTTATGAGCTTCTTGTTTAAAAACTGAAGAAAATGAAGATAAATTCTGTAGTTCGGATACTTTTGGAGTTAAATAATATAGTTTTCAAGTAATTATAGCATAACCTCTTCAGTATTCTTTGGCATAAGATTATAGCCTTATCTGGGCTTATTACGAATCCTAATGTTTCCTTAGTACGATTGTTAGAGCAGTTAAAGTATAAATCATTTTTTTTTTTAATTATTGGGAGTTAGAGGCAGTTTTTAAAGAAATGATAGTAAAATATATTTCAAATTAAGTTGAATATAGACACATTTATGAAAATTTAAAAATTTCCAAAGTACATTTAAATATATTTAAAAGCTTTTGTGCCAAAGGTGGTAAAGTATAAATTTGATTTTGATGCATTCTGGGTTAGGAAATTAAGGAAACCCCAAAGTAAAGGAGAGAGAAAAATGGAAAGAAAAGCCATCAAAGCAGACCAGTTTGTATCTAAAAACCAACAGAAACAAACATGCAACAAAGCATTACTTTATATTATTAGCTGATGTTTATTGCTTTAAATCTTTCCCGTCTAAATTATAGAACTTTGCTGACCAAATAGGGATGATAATTGATACTCATTCTGTTGGAGATTCACTCCTGTACCTAATTTAGATGAAAGGAAAAATGTAAGAATTGGAAGTATATGTCAGAAGAATTCATAATTATTCACCTTGAAAAGAAGAATTTTTTATAAGTTCCAACAGATCATACTGACTCTGCTTTTCTGAGGAAGACTGAATATTTTTACCTTACCAAAACCATTATTAAGGATTGGAATTTTAACATCTTTGTTTGAATGACTTTTATATTGTTAAATATTTCTAATAATTCATGTCTATAATTGTTACTATAGAAAGCTGAATAAAAATGATCTTAAACTTCTATATCGTCTTTGTGTATATGATTATCTAAAATATCTTTTTTCTTTTCCAAGTTCTACTCTGTGAATGTAGATTACAGCAAACTGAAGAAAGAAGGTCCAGACTTCTAAATGAAATATTTCACTATAAAGCTGATTAGAATGAAGGTCTTCCAGAAGCCATCCGCACAATTTTCCACTTAACCAGGAAATATTTCCCCTCTAAATGCACGAAATCATTTTGGTGTATTGTGTTGGGGTTTACACTGATGAATAAATAGTCTGAAACTTGATATGTGTCATTATTTAATGCTGAAACTCTACCCTGAACTTCAAAACTTAGGATATGGGAAATAAACTATTGGAATTTAAGGAATTTCTTGAATTTCTGTGTATTCGTGTAACTTGAAAATAAGACTTTAAGCAGCTCTAATTAGACACTTTCATTTTGTGTACAGGCTGTTGTTTACGCTGGGGCATATTTAAGAACTGGAATTGTAAATGAAAGGTAGATTTGGAAGATTATTCAAGCCTCTTTGGGATTGGCGAGATGAAAACTTATGAATTGCTGTTACTGGCTGATATTGAAGTATGTGCTGTTAATACTGGTTTTTACTGTGTCATTCATTCTCTCTGCTGAAAATTTTCTAGGTTGTCAGTTGCCATGGTCTGGCTGGGGATTGTAGTTGGATCTGACTCCATCACTACTCTCCGAGTGAGTGGCGAAGAAGAGCTCTTGAGAACTACTGAGTTTGGGCAGGTTTTCAAAGGCTAGGAAGTATGCCAGCAGTTTTGATCCAATGAGCAGAACATTTCAGTGGTGGCTAATCAAGAATTCGCCATGTTGTATATCAGTTTTCCACGTGGTATGTGTAGATCATGACATTGTAGGAGCTTCAGGAATTTAGTGAGAAAATTTTAGATTTTAATATATAGGTCTACATTATACATATTTTGTGTTTACAAAGTAATGGTACATTTTACTTGTCAGGAACTGAGTTAAATGTTCATGTGAATTATCTCAAATACTTAAAAATATTTTTTTAAACAGTAAGGAAACCAAGACCAATTAAACCAAGATTAAATTATTCAAGTTCATTCCATTAGTCAAATGTGAATCAGTTATCCCTTAGTGTTTGGGAGGTTTGTTTCAGAAACACTGTTCCTCCCCACTCCTGGCAGATACCAAAATTCTCAGATGCTCAAGTTCCTTATATAAAGTGGCATAGTGCAGTCGACCCTCTGTATCCATGAAGGCAGAACACATGAATGTATTTGAGCCCATCTGTTTGTATTTGAACCCAGGTAGTCTTGAATGTAGAACTGACCACTTCAAGCTCCTTGTCTTTTGATAATGTTTCTCCTCAGAGTTTCTCAACCTTGCCATTGTTGACTTTCTGAGTCAGATGTCAGATGGTTTGTTGTGGGTAGGGTGGGTTTTTATTTTATATTAGCGTGGTTAGTAGTGTCCTTGTCCTCTGCCTTATATGCCAGTGACATTCTCTCTCCACGTTGTAAAACTAAAAATGCTTGCAGACATTGCCAAATGTTACCTGGTGGACAAAATTGCCCCATTCCCACCCATGTCAAGAACCACTCTGGATGCTTTGGTACAAATCACCTCAAGGTTTAGAATTATGCAGAGATACAGAGATTTAGTTAAAATTCCTAAATAATTGAAAGACAAAGATTTTATTAAGTATTTCCAAATAAATCCCTTACGTTTTCTAGTACGAGAAAATTGTAAGTCTTTTAAGACTTTTTAATAATCTCTTTGTGATCAGTATTTCTGGACTTGCCCACACAAAAATGTAAAATTTGGCATGAGACATTTCTTGAAGAAACTACATCCAATTATTGCTGTTAAAGACACTGAAGTGGAAATGGAAGTTGACTGTCACTTAGGACTGCATCAGATACGAATGTTACCAAGAAAAATAACATGCCATTTTTTTTTACCCTTGAATGAATTTGTTTAGAATTATATTTTTATTGTACTGCTTATTTAAATATACAGCAGATTACTTTGTCATTTCCTCATCTTAATGAGGTCACCAGGCAAAACTGCGATTCAGGACAGATGTTGCCTTGGGTAGCATTTTTGTATATTTGAAAAATTGCCATTTTCAGAATTGACAGATGCTTCCCAGGAGGTACTTGAATCAACCCTGAATATTCATTGGGAGGACTGATGGTGAAGCTGAAGCTCCAATACTTTGGCCACCTGATGTGAAGAGCTGACTCACTGGGAAAGACCCTGATGCTGGGAAAGATTGAAGGCAGGAGAAGGGGATGACAGAGGATGAGATGGTTGTGTGACATCACTGTGGATATAAGTTGGAGCAAGCTCTGGGAGATGGTGAAGGACAGGGAAGCCTGGTGTGCTGCAGTCCATGCGGTCAAGAGTCAGACACGACTTTGCAACTGAACAACAGGGTATTTGAAACAAGCAAGCAAAAATTATACTGAATTTTGCTTTTTTCAAGTCTATTAACCCACCCTGATCAGGTTTTACCCTTATCACTTAACTAAAAATGCTTCAGTTTTGGGCATCAATGACCTCCAAGTTTCTAAATTTAAAAGTTAATTATCATTGCTCACTTTGACCTAATAGAGTTTACCCAACTCCTTGAAATATTCCTTCACTGTCCAGAATGACATGCTGTGCTTGTTTTTCTTTTACAGCTTTGAGTTTTCTATTCAGTCTGTTGGTGAAATACTTTGGTTTCCATGAGCTTTTAATATTGGAATGCGCCAAAGAAAAACACTGGGCTTTTTCACTATCTGAACTCTTCTTCCAGTTTCATGTCTTCAAGTACCATCATTTGGCTGTTAAAAAATGTTTCAGACCAGGTCTTTTTTCATGTGTGTTTGTGTGTGTGTATCTCTATTCACTTGACCTCTCCATGTGGATTCTTAGAGGCATCTTTAAGATCTCCAATATGAACTTGTAAACATCTCAATTTCTGCATCCACAGTCCCACTGTTGTCAATATTGTCAGTTTATAGGAAAACCATCCTTAATAGTAGTTCAGTCCAAGATCCTCAGAGTCTTCATTAACTCTTCAACACCCTGTATCTACTATATTTGAGTATGTTTACTGTACCTAAAATAATACCCAGAATCTCACTGTTTTCAGCACATAATTTCCCCACTGTCACTTTGGCCTTAAGCCATCATCTAACATGAAGTAATAAATAACCTCTCAACTGGGTCTTCCTGTCTACAATCTGCTCTTATCCATAGCAGCCAAAGTGATCTTTAATATATTCCTTTGTTCAATCCACCATTTTCCTGTTTTACTCAGTAAAAGCTAGATTGTTTTGTTGCTAAGTCATCTCTGACTTTTGCGACCCCATGGACTGTAGCCTGCCAGGCTCCTCTGTCTATGGGATTTCCCAGGCTAGAATATTAGAATGGGTTGCCATTTCTTTCTTCAGGGACTCTTCCCAACCCAGAGATCAAACCCAAGTCTCCTGAATTGCAGGTAGATTCTTTACTGCAGTAAAACTTTCTGACTACTTTTTAAATATCTTCCTCTACTAAAGTGTAAGCTCTATGAGTACACGAATATTTGGCCATTTTGTTTGTTGAAATATCCTCAGCACCTGGAATGGTACCCGGCATACAGTTGGTGTTCAAGAAATATTTGTTAAGTGAATGAACAAAGCACCAATTCATCAGGTGTCTAGAGTGGCTAACCTTAAGTTGCTACAAGTGATTTTTGATGGAGGCAGAGAACCAGAATTAGAAATATGGAACACCTTTAGTGAAAGGGCTCTGAGCTATACTTTACGTCATCAACCCCAGTGGATAAGTTTTTAATAGGTCTTTTAAAATTTCCTGCTAAAGCATCATCTTTATACTGAAAAACATCTATCTTTACATTTCAAGCTTATTTTCTTATTTCACAACGTTTTAGTTAGGATGAATCTGAATGAAGAAAAAGATAGGTACAAGCACAAATAAAACTAGATGAGTCCTCCTTTCATTTAAAAAAAAAAATTCCCAAAGTCCATATACCATATTCACCATTTCCAAAAGATATCCAGTTTCTTTCCTTCCCATTTTTCTCCTTTCCAGTTATGAAAGCAATGCATGCTTAGCATAACTAAAGTAATTCACAGAAAGCATTTTTTATATATCCAAGGCTTTCCTTTAGTGGTATCAGAGAATATGTTGGAATGCTACTCTGTTACCACTTTCTTAAAAATGCTCAAATAGGGCATGCAGGAACTTTGTTATCTGAACAAATAACAGTTACTGTAGAGCAAAACAGGACCTCTAAATTTGAAATTTAAACTTCAAGTAAAAATATACATAGAAATTATATATATATATATATTTATTACACTTAAATGTTTCTCATTATAGCAGCTTGTCCCTTTCCTCTAGGGTGATTGATAGAATTCATCTTTGGAGGAAATCTCCACTTTTCTTGAGTAGGTAGAAGGTAAAAAAGACAAGAGAAAGCATTACAAGAAGGCATCTCATATCAGGATGAAAGTGATAACACCAATGGATAACATCACTGAACCAGGGACAATATGTATTACTTCATTTACTAATTATAACATTGTAAGGCTGACACTACTCAACCCCCTCCCCCGCCAACTTTTTTAGACAAATGAAGAGAACAAGACATAAAAAGATGCCCAGGGCCATATTTATGTAGGAAGTGGTATAGAGTCAAGCTTTGAATCCAGATAGTTTGACTCCATGTTCATTCCCTGAACCTGCTAGACATGTCTCATAGGGTTGTCTTTACAATTAAATAAGATAATATATGTAAGAGGCTTAATATATCTCCTGGCAAAATAAGTATTACTTAAATATTATATAATTTGTATTATAAAGACTGGAGTTCATTTCTTTCTCTCCTTCCATCAGAAATTTAATGGGAAACTTAAAAGCCATATTATAAAAAGCTTAAAGGAAAGAAAAAACTGTTCAGTAAAAGCTTATCCAACTACCAACAATCTGATCCAGTAATTTTTTATTGTAAATATCACTGATTTCAAGGTGACTCCCCTTTTATACCAGAGCTATAAGTCTAAGAAGTGTGATTTATGTTTCTCCCTAGGTTTGCTCAAGCAATGCTTGCCCACATAGCATGCCATAATAATGTTCCACCCTCTCTGATTTACATTATGACTCCGTGAATTAAAATCTTGTTATGTAGGTCATTTCTCCTCAGTTGAAAATGATACTGAGTAATCCATGCCTGATATTGAAAGAATTTTTTGATGCTGTTTGAATGATAAATACCATCTGGAAAAATTTATCTCAGGTCTTTTTTCCTGCTGTTGTTTTTTTAATCTTAAAAGGCAGCAGCTTGTATACTCTATACAAAGCTTTTCTGTTTGTTTCTAACCAAATCTTTTCTAGGAAAAGAGTTAATACTATACAATATTTTCAGACTCCATAATGATCCATCCTAAATAAAGATACTCTACAAACTTAATTTGTTTTAGACTGGTCAAAAAGTAATTTATCCTTCCTTCTTATATAGTGTATCTCAACATCTTAAATTACAAAGCAACTTTGTTAGGAGAATCTTGTTAAATTGCTAAATTGTTAAATTCTATTGTTTTCATAAGGAGTTTGTCTCATGTTCCCTCTTGAAGCAGTGGTGTGCAGGTAAATGTTTAACAACAAGCTCTCCAGAGGGGAAAATCCTGATTTTTAGCATTTGCAGATTTCTGTGGTTGGCAGATAAATGCCTTCCCCTAAATTAATTCCTGCAACCTGAGAATGAATTTGTTTATATGGCAAAGGAGAAGTAAAATTGTACATGAAATTACTGTTGGTAATCAGCTGACTTTAAAATAGGGACATTATCCTGGATTATTCAGAGCCCAGTGTAATCGAAGAATCCTTAAAAGTGAAAGAGGGAGTCTGAAGAGGAAAGTCAGAGGGAGAGGTGACTATAGAAGAATAATAAATACAATGTTGCTGGCTTCAAAGATGGAGAAAGGAGAACATGAGCCAAGGAATGTGGGAAGCTTCAAAGAAGCTGGAAAACCTATGGAAATGTATTCTCTCAGAGCTTCCAAAAAGGCATTCAGTCCAACGAATTCTAACTAATATAACTGTGAGATAGTAATTTGTGTTTTAAGCCATTAAATTCATGGTAATTTTTTATGGAAGCAATGGGAAAACTAATACATCTACTGTGGCAGAGTTTAAGGTACCATCTTGTTTTTTTCAATAGAAGCTTGGAAAAATGCAAGAAGAATTAGCTCTTGAGAGCTGATGTTGAACTCATTCTAGCACGGCACTGAGTGGACTCAAATAGGAAAAGGTTTGTTCATTTTCTCCTTATATTTCATAGTAGAATAATAAACCCAATAAAAAGTGACTAATTGAAAACCTCTTACTATCATTAAGCTGTTTGCTAGTATTTTCTTTTCTTTTTTCTTTTTTTGTTTTGTTTTTCCTTAGAGTCTAAGACAGCTGGAAGGTAGGAAATGGGCATCTAGGGAGGGGAAAGAGAATGGGAGGAGGTGATCACGTTGAACAACTCTTGAGGGTGAAGACAGTACAAATGATGTCCCATTTAGCTGAACAGAATCAAGTCCCCAACATGCTTTTAGATTTTTATACAATATGAAAACTGCTGCTCTTTCATAAAGTGTTTTTTTTTTTTTTTTTTTTTTAGAAACAATGACAGACTTTATTTTCTTGGGCTCCATAATCACTGCAGCATAAAGTGTTTTTTTTTTTTCAAATTGTTCACTAGAAATTAAGTGAAAAAAATCAGGACTATATATAGAAAAGAGAACAGGGTTTGAATAACATAGAACTTTAGTCACTATCCAGCCAAAAAAAAACAAACTCAAGAGATCAAAAACACCATAACGGAAATGAAGAGGACCTTTGATGGGCCGTACATAAACTGGACAGAACTGAGGGGAAAAAAAAAATCTGAGCTAGAGGATATATCAATAGGATCCTTGGAAACTGGAAAGCAAAGAGAACAAAGACTAACAAAAGAATATTCAAGTTGTGTGAACAACTTCACACATATGTTTAATGGAAATGGAGAAAAAAGAGAGGAGCAGAAGAAATACTTGAATAATAATGACTGAGAATTTGCCAAAATTAATGTCATAAGCTAGCTCACAGATCCATGAGGACACTGAGCAGGTAAATGCCAAAAAAAAAAAAAAAACTATCCCTAGGCATATTAATTTTAGACTACTGAAAGTCAAGGATAAAAAATAAAATCCTAAAAGAAGCCAGAGGAAAAGCAATTACTTGTAGAGGAACAGAGGTAAGAATTATATTTAGCTTCCCTCAGAAACAATGCAAGCAAGGAGAGTGGAGTGAAATATTTTAAATGTTTTAAGGAAAATGCACCTCCCTAGAATTCTGTGCCCTGGAAAATTGTTCAAAAGTGAAGGAGAAATAATGACTCTAAAACAAAAGCTGATGGAGTTTGTTACCAATAGATCTGCCTTGCAAGAAATGTTAAAAGAAGTTCTTTAAGAGAAGAGAAATAATGTAGGTCAGAAACTTGGATTTACTTAAAGGAAAGGGAGTACATGGAAGAAGGAATAAATGAAGGTAAAATAAAAATTTTAATTTTCCTTCATAATTTATCTAACAGCAGTTTGTTCAGATAATACTAACAATGCATTTATATGCTGTGGATTCAATGTAGCAATGTATTTACATGCTTTAGATTCAGGGTCAGTTCAGTTCAGTTCAGTCGCTCAGTCATGTCTGACTCTTTGCGACCCCATGAATCGCAGCACGCCAGGCCTCCCTGTCCATCACCAACTCCCAGAGTTCACTCAGACTCATGTCCATCGAGTCAGTGATGCCATCCAGCCATCCCATCCTCGGTCGTCCCCTTCTCCTCCTGCCCCCAATCCCTCCCAGCATCAGAGTCTTTTCCAATGAGTCAGCTCTTTGCATGAGGTGGCCAAATCCCCAAAGTCTTGGTAAGTTATTTTTGTGGATATTGACAAACTGATTCGAAATTTTTTGTGGAAATGCAAAAGAGTCAGAATCACCAACACAATATTGAAGGAGAATAAAGTTGGAAAACTGACAGTACCCGTCTTCAAGGCTTACTAGAAAGCCATAGTAATCAAGATTGTGTCATGCTGGAAAAGAAGACATAGATTAACAAAACAGAATCAAGACCAGAAAAAATGGTACAGCTACTTCAGAAAACAGCTTGAGGTGGCGGGTGGGGGGCAGTTTCTTATATAACTGAACATACTATAGGAGCCAGATATTTCTCTCCTTGATATTTACCCAGAAGAGTTGTAAACTTGTGCTCACAGAAAAACTGTACATGGATATTTATAGCAGCTGTCAAATAATAATTGTCAAAAGTTGAAAGAAGCCAAGATGTCCTTCAGTATATGGATTAAACTGTGGTACATCCGGTAACAATTGAATATTATTCAGCACTAAAAAGATATGAGCTATCAGCCCATGAAAAGACATGGAAGAATCTTGAATACATATTACTGAATGAAAGAAGCTGTCCTGAAAAGGCTCCATTACCGTATGAGTCCAACTATACGATACTCTGAAAAAGACAAAGCTGTAGAGACAGTTAAAAGTTCAGCAGTTGCCGGGGGTTGAGGGAAGGATACATAAATGGAATACAAAGGATTTTTAAGGCACTGAAAATACTCTGCTTGGTACCATAATGATGGATATGTGTCATCATCCACTTGTCCAGACCCATAGGATAAATAGCAAGGCTGAACCATAATGTAAACTGTGGACTTTGGATGATTGCGATGTGTCAGTTTAGGTTCATCAGTTGTAACCAATGTACCATTTTTTGTGGAGGGTGTTGATAATGGGGCTGGGGGTTTATGCATATGTAGGGCAAGAGCTATATGGGAAATCTTTGTATCGTCCCCTCAAGTTTTCTGTGAACCTAAATCTGCTCTAAAAAAATAAAATCTTATTAAATTTTTTACTTTAAAAAATAAAATGAAGAGAAGAAAAGAAAGGAAGTTTAAAAAAAATCCACTGTTACTTTCAGTCAATCTGCAATTCTTTTCCCCTTTGCGTCTCCCATAACACACGGCCACGGACTATATTTATGATGGTTAAAAAAAACTTTATAAGTAAATCTACTTCCCCATTTCACATATCTTGATTGTTGCACCAAGGTTTTCTTTGTATCCACGAGAAGAGTGTCTATATCTGTTTTGTTTATCCTTGTATCTCCAGGGCCTGACAGTGTCTGCACTTAATAGACCTGAAAGTATTCATTGATTGAATATATAGAACATAATGTGATTGCAGAAGCTTTTGATTTATATACATTTTCTGAGTGATAGTATAACTTAATTTGTAGATGGTAGTTGAATTTTGAATGAATGTTTAGAAGTGGAAACTCAAGTGCTTATATGTTATTAAATAGAAAATAAAATGCAATAGAATGTTTTTTTATAAACACCCAAGAGTTTATATATGAAACATCAATAAAATAGCTATTGAAAAACCCTAATTACTGACAGTTTACCATGTAGATACCTTGTATGATGTTTCTACATGGAAGCTACTAATTTGAATCACTCTACAAAAATAATGTATATAGGCATTTTTAGTTTATCATTATAATATGGTGATGTACCCCCTCTTACTAGAATCCCACAGTGCCTAATAGTCATGAATAAATTTATAGACGTGTTTTTCATATTGAAGCAAAATGACTATGAGCATGAAATATCCTCTTCTTTTAGTTTCCTTACTGCAGGCGAATAAAACAAAGGACCTAATGGATAGTGAGAATAAATTACTATATGGAGAAATAAGAACTGTATGCCTATTACTAAGTTTTAGGCACATAAACAAGGAAACAAAAATAGTCAATATTGGTATAAAATATAATTTTAATTCTAGTTTTAAAGGTGATTTTTAAATAAGTATAATTTTTGAATTCAGCTAAATGTTGCCAGGAGAAGAAAATGAGTTTGGCATTTGCTGGCATATCAATTTGTAAACATGATTACAGATCATAAATTGCAAGAAATACAGTGCTATTTATTTTTTAGATTGCAGTAAGAATTAGTTCACTGGAAAGAAAACAGAAAGACATTTTAGCTAATTTATATTGCTTCTTAAAAGCACAAACCTAATAAAATACTATATTAGGAAAGAAAAGCTTAGAAAGCAAAGAACATGGAGAAACATTGAATAATCAGACTGCTAGGGATAAAAAGTAAAGCTTAAGGTATTAGGAGGATTAATTTTGCCCTTGCTTTCTGTAATGGATAGAGAGGGGAGAGAATGGAGCTCTTGTTTAAATGTGCAAGGCTGTTTACATGGGTTACCTCACTTTTTATCCTCACATCAGTCCTTTAGGGCTGCTGTTGTTTTACTAATTTCACTATCAAAAAAATGAAGTTCAAGGAGGCTGGTTGAGTAAGTTGCATTACTATCTTATAAAAGCAGGCATTTGAATCTAGATCTACATATCTCCAAAGTCCTTTCTCTTACCGCTATTTTCAGCTATGTTCATCAAGGGGTGCCAATAATTTGAGTCCTGGCGCCACAGACACAATGATCTGGTATTAAGAATCTACAACCTGGTGGGAATGGCTTAGGTTTGCCTTAACAGTAGCTTGCTCTTTTCATTGCCTTTGAGTATGTTTAATTCCTATATTAACAGATGAAGAAATTGGAGTAGAGAAGTTAAGCAAATTATGGTTACACAGGATGCAAATTGCTGAAATGGGATTTGAAATCAGAAATGGTAACTCCAGAGCATACAAACTTAACTACTGTGCTAAAAGGTCAGGCGTTATGGAAGAGGAAATATAATCCTTTCTCCCTACCGCAGCTTTCATTATCTCCTGGTGATTTATGCTGCTTATGGGAAGGTGGCTGAGGATAGGGGGTGAAGTGGGGAGGGGACTGTAGAGGGAAGAGAACTCAAATGCAGTTCTTTAATTAATTACTTTGGTGTTTGTTTCATGGCTCATACCTGCTTTTGATATATGTTGTAGGAGACAGGAAAACAAAAGGTATATTTGGATAGTGATAAATAGGAATATAAGGTATAAGGTTTTTAGCATGAGGTATGCAAGCTGGTAGTCAGAGATAAGACTAAAATGTGTGTTGAGAACAGATCAAGAGAGGAAGAAAAGATAAGAGTGGATTTTATATGGTGGTTGAAGAGAAACATTTATGATGGATACAATTAGAGATTTGCTTTTGAAAGATTAATCTGGCATAGTTGTACATGTGAATTTGAGGGAGGAGACATTGGAATCAAAGTACAGCTGAAAAGCTATTTAAAAAATAATTCAGACTACATGAATCTATTAGGGAAAAATTATTTGTTAAAACAGAAAAATCCTCCTATGTTAGTCATCTCAGGTTGCCATAACAAAATACCATACACATAGTGGTTTAAACAAAGGAAATGTATTTTCTTGCAGTTCTGGAAGCTGGAAGACTGAGATTAAGGAGCCTGCAAGGGTTGGTTTATGGTGAGAACACCTCTTGGTAGGTAACCTTCTCTATGTTATGACATAGCAGAGGGAGAGACAGCAAATTCCCTGGTGTCTCTTTATGAGACCACTAAGAGCATAATGAGGGCTTCCCTCGTAGCTCAATGGTAAAGAATTCACCTGCCAACAGGGGATGCAGGTTTGATCCCTGGCTTGAGGAGATTCCTGGAGAAGGAAGTGCAACCCACTCCAGTATTTCTGCCTGGAGAATCCCATGGACAGAGAAGCCTGGCGGGCTACAGTCCATGGGGTCACAAAAGAGTCAGACATGCCTTAGCGACTAAACAACAGTGCCATCATGAGCCCCACTTCCATGACCTCTTCTAACCCTAATCACCTCCCAAAGGCCCCATATCAAATACTATCATACTGGAGTTTAGGGCTTCAACATATACATTTTGAGGGAATATAAACATTTACTCCATTATACCCCACATCTTCATGGCTTAACTGAATAGAGTTTAATGAAGTTTGACATGTTTTTCTTGGTGGGAAGTTTTCAATATGGGTCATGTTCAAAGTTGAGATTGATCCCTGCATGATACATAATAGTTTCTACAGCAAGGAGTGAGTGTAGTTTTTCTATGTTCAGGTCTGAACATATCTCCTATTGATCTAGAGACTTAAGAATTATGAGATGAACTCTCTGCAGAATTTTCCAGGCAAGAGTACTGGAGTGGGGTGCCATTGCCTTCTCTGAACTCTGTCTCCCACATACTCAATAATATAATCTATAATTGTATATGATACCAGATAATCCCAATAAACATACCCACTCAGAAAGAAGACAGAGTAGGAACACACATCAGTCTTTGGTCCATTAAAGCTCTGAAATCTCTCCATGTTCTGAGAGTCCCCTTCTGTAGGGATAGGGAGTGTCCCTTGATTGGGTAATTCTAGTTTCTGGGAGATGCGGCTCAGTCCATTGTTCTCTGTGTTTCTTAGGTCTTTTATTTTTTAAAGAGTACTTTTCAGTATTCCCCTTGGTCTCATCTAAAATAAATACTGGAGAATATACCCTCCCTGAGTACTTAGTAGCTTTTTTTGAATCTGCTTTTTGTCTGAGAAAAGTTAGAGGCCAGGGGTTGTTCTATGACTCTAAAGGTCTCAGATATTTCTAGTCTAGGCTCATGATTTATCAGACAGAAAAATTCTCTTGTAAACTTAATAGGTATTTAATCTGATTCCAGTGACTTTTATATGCCTATCACACACCTGCAGCTCTTTTAAAGACATAGATAGGTTTACTATATATCTTTTCTTTCTAACCACCTCTTCTCTCTGTTACTCTCACTCTCATCTCATTATGATCTCTTGGTGTTTCACCTTAATTGGAGTACCTTGGACTTATCAGACTCCTACAGCAGAAACATACCCTTAATTTATTTATCTTGGGGCATTTTGTCCAACTAAAAGTATTTACTGGGTGCCAACTCAATTTATGCACAAACCTTAGCTTTGATGTTTGCCAGAGGCTCAGTTTTAATCAGTTTTAATTCGCTGTTTTACTATTTGAGTTTGAGAAGAGTTACCTCTTTCAACCCTACAAATCACTGAATTTCTGTATTCTCTCTAAATCATATATTTCTGTTTCTTACCAGCCAATTCTTTTCATGAGCTTCTCATTTTCCTGTGATATCTCATTGAATGTAGGCAATGCCAACTAGAACATGTTGCTAAACTTCATTTTCCAACCTTTTCCTTTAGGATTACAGTTTGTTAGGTATATAATCTTCTATATAAGTTATTTCAGGGAACAGATGTTTTGCCGTGGCATAGTTTTTAGACAAACATATTTTCAGGCTCTGAAAAGACTTTCCTTTTTACCTGTTGCCTGAACCCAGTGCCACATTTGTAGATCAAATTGCCAACATTCACTGGATTATGGAGAAAGCAATTCCAGAAAACAATCTACCTCTGTTTCATTGACTATGCTAAACCCTTTGACTGCGTGGATCATAACAAACTGTGGAAAGCTCTTAAAGAGATGGGAATACCAGACCATCTTACCCATCTCCTGAGAAACCTGTATGCAGGTCAAGAAGCAACAGTTAGAACCCTGTATGGAACAAATGACTGGCTCAGGATTGAGAAAGGAGTACAATAGGGCTGTCTGCTGTCATCCTGTTTGTTTAACCTATACACTGAGCCCTTCATGAGAAACGCTGGGCTAGATGATTTACAGGCTGCAATCAAGAATGGCACGGGAAACATCAACAACCTCAGATAGGTGGATGGTACCACTCTAATGGCAGAAAGTGACGAGGAACTAAAGTGCCTCTTGATGATTGTGAAGGAGGAGAGTGAAAGAGTTGGCTTAAAACTAAACATTAAAAAAAAAAACTCAGATCATGGCAGCATCCAGTCCCATTATTTCCAGACAAATAGAAGGAGAAAAGGTGGAAGTAGTGACAGTTTCTTCTTCTTGGACTCTAAAAGCACTGTGGATGGTGACTGCAGCCATGCAATCAGAAGACGATTGCTTCTCAACAGGAAAGTGGTGGCACACCTAGACAGTGTGTCAAAAACCAGACATTAGTCTGCTAACAAAGGTCCATATATCCAAGGCAATGGTCTTCCCAGTCATCATGTACAATTGTGAGAGCTTGACTGTAAAAAAGGTAAAATGCCAAAGAATTGATGCCTTTGAACTGTGGTGCTGGAAAAGACTCCTGAAAGTCCCTTGGACAGCAAGGAGATCAAACCAGTCAATCTTACAGGAAATCAACCCTGAATATTCACTGGAAGGACTAATGTTGAAGCCAAATCTCCAGTAGTTTAGCTGTCTGATGGGAATAGCTGACTCATTGGAAAAGTCCATGATGCTGGGAAAGATTGAGGGCAGAAGAAGAGGGCATCAGAGGTTGAGATGGCTGGATGGCATCACCAATGCAATGGAAATGAACTTGGGCAAACTGAGGGAGTAGGTGAGGGACAAGGAGGCCTGGTGTGCAGCAATCTGTGGGATCGAAAAGAGTTGGACACATTTGGCAGCACCTGACTGGAAGGTACTAATTTTTACATTTTTTAAGGTAGGCTAGATTATGACATAGAAACTCCCAAATATCAGTGGCTTACTAAACCAAATTTGTTTTTCTTTCATGCTACATGCTTACTGTGAGTTGGGTAAGAGATTCTGTTCATAGTAGTCACTAAGGAATCAAAGCTAGTGGAAATTTCAACCAAATACTTTCTTCCAAAACCATAGGGTAGCCCACCTATTCTCATTTGTTTGGATGTTTCCCAGTCTTAGCACTGAAAACTGTGCTTCCCATGAACCCAGTCAAACCAGAACAGTGTTTCTGGTATTGTTCTGGTCTTTCATCTGGAACTCCTGTGTCCTAGGGAATCACTCAGTTCTGGGAAAATTGAGGTAATTGGTCATCTGACACAATCACTAGAGTAGTGGGAAGGAAGTGTTATTCTTAAGCCATCAGACCAAAAATGACATCTGGCACTGTTCCTTCTTCTCACTAGTCAGTGTAAGTTGGATGGCATTGTTTCAAATCAAAGTGGGCAGAGAAGAGCAACTGACCATGTGTTTACGAGGCAGAGTCAGAAATATTTAGTGAACAGTGCAAACTACCACAGGAAGAAGACAAAGTAGTTGAATAAGCAGCTGGTTAGATCATAACATATAAAAGAAATTGTGGCAGTTTAAGATATTAAAACATATGAAAAGTTATACAAATAAAATCAATATAAATATGATAAAAGCTGGTATTTAAAAGGTAACCTAGAAAATAAATTAGATCCCAAAGATAACAGATCTGCTTTTGAACTATAAATTTAGCAACAAATACTTTCTTGGTTCTAGTTTGTATGTATACATTGTACATGTGATGGTGGATATAATGCATGTAGAATTTTAAGCTCAGTTACTCTCTGAGAATTTTGTAGAATATATGAGCAATGAATGCAAATCAGTCACTTGTAAAAATTTCTCTTTCTGAGCTCTGCAAATGTGAGAATGAACTAAAGATTTCCAAATTTACCAGTTACTAGAGTATAGGTGCAGAGTAGTGTCTAATCATTTATTCATCTATCAACTTATTCAGTAAATATTTATTTAGTGACATAAACTGTGGATGTAGGGACAGAAAATGTAAGGATGTAGACAGAAAATGCCCCTCTTCTCATTGGAGGAGACAGATAAACAGGGTAATTACTGTGAGGGGAATAAACAGGATGACTAGATAGAGAGCAAAGAGAGAGGGCACAGAATGGGTAGGAAGTATTTTGATTTGAATCATAGGGAAATTTCTCTGTGAGGAAGTTACATAGTAGGAATAAGCTGCCAAGGGAAGAGCTGGAATAGCTTTATAGCTACAAGTGTTACCAAGTACAAAGACACTGAGGTTGCAGTAGTACAGTAGTAGTGTTAACTGCTCAGTTGTGTCCGACTCTTTGCGACTCCATGGACTGTAGCCCACCAGGCTCCTCTGTCCATGGAATTCTCCAGGCAAGAATACTGGAGTGGTTGCCATTCCTTTCTGCAAGGGATCTTCCTGACCCAGGAATTGAACCTGGGTCTCCTACATTGCAGGCAGATTCTTTATTGTCTGAACCACTGTGGAAGCCCTGAGGCTTCAAAGAGGAACCAAATAAAGCCAACATGGTCAGAGTATAGCCTTGGGAAAATTGATACAAAAAGAAGTGGAAGAAGAGGTAAGAGCCAGGCCAGGGTAAAGAGTTTGGACTCTATTCTGATCATAGATTTTTATTCAGTAAGTGATATGACTTGCTTTTTGTTTTACAGAGAATAATCTGATTGCTGTTTGGAGTATGGATGGAAGAAGGCAAGGAAAAAGGCAAGGAGACTAGTTACAAGACACTTTTAACAATCTTGGTGAGACATAGTGGACTTTGAATTAAGGGGGTGGCAGTGGGTATGGAGGGGCTTCCCTGGTGGCTCAGCAGTTAAGAATCACCTGCCAATGCAGGAGACACGGTTTGATCCCTGATCTGGGAAGATGCCCTGAAGAAGGAAATGGCAACCCACTCCAGTATTCTTGCCTGGGAAATCCCATAGACAAAGGGGCCTCATGGGCTATAGTCCATGGTATCATAAAGATTCAGACACAACTTAGTGAACAAATAGCAACAACAACAAAAATGGGTATGGAGAGAAAAGGATAGATTTTAGATACAATGTGGAGCTAGTAGCAGTGGGATCTGATGATGAATGTGATGGTAAAGAATCTGCCTGCCATATGAGACCCGGGTTTAATTCTTGGGTTGGGAAGATCCACTGGAGAATAGAATGGCTACCACTCCAGTGTTCTTGCCAGGAGAATCCCGTGAACAGAGGAGCCTGTTGAGCTACACAGTCCATGGGGTTGTAGAGTCAGACACGACTGAGCAACTAACACTGACTGATTGACTGAAGAAGGAAAAGAAAGAATAGGATCAAGGATTACTCTTTAGTTTTTGGGCTTTAGCCATTTACTGTGTGGGTATACCCTTTACTGATCTATTAGAAACCTAGAAAGAAACAAGATCTGTGGGAAAATCAAGAATTCTGCTTAGACAGACAGTTTGATTTACTTGTTGGACATCCAAGTGGAAATATCAGGTAAGCATTTAGATACATGGTTTTGGAAACCTGGAGAGATATACATAATGACACTTATGAGATATCAACATATTGATGTATTGTAAGGTAAGGTAGTGGTTAAGGAAATATAGGGAGAGTGTGCAGATACAAAAGAAAAGAAGTCCTGTGCTGATCTGGAGGCACTCCAACATTTAGAGACTTTGTAGAGAAGATAGAACAGAAAAGGAGACTGAGAAGATCCAGCTGGTAACACAGAGTGTAGTGTACTGAACATGGATGGAGGAGACTATTTTAAGAAGCAGTGGTTGTGGTGGTAGTGAATTGTGCTATTGCTGCTGAAAAGTTCAATAAAGGAAAAAAAAAATAACCATAAAATTTGTCAACATGAGAACTGCAACAAGAGCAATCTCTATGGAATAGGTTGAGGGACAAGTATAAAATGAGGAAATGGAGACAGTGAGTAGAGATAAAACTCCAGGCATAAAGTAATCATATCAAATATAAACAGCAGTAATATAATTAAATTGTAACAATATACTTCAGTAAATAAAAACATTACCAATTCACAATTATATCACTTATCTCTAGATGGAAATTAATTACAGAAGGTGATAGTGAGTGTAAACCTAAAAAAGGGAGGCCAAAGTCCAGAAATCTACCAGTTACTCCAATAGTCTCAGAGGGAGAGTGGCAATGAACCTAGAGAGAACTGCTTTCATCACCACAGAGATGGCTTTGGTGAAGAGCAAGGAGGATCCTTCCTAGTTCACTATTGTCTCAATGAAAATTACCTTCATTAGGTTAAATTTTATTTCTCTCTTCTTTGATTTCTTGCCTCCCAAACAACCATCTCACTAATAATTCTGTGTCCCAAAGCAACTGATACCAGAGAGAAGGGAAAGAAAAACAAAGAAGAGTTTTGATGGAAGGCAGAATGAATGGAAGGATTCATTTTGGAGATGAGATGTTTCTGGTTTCCATTTTTGTTTTTTTTCCCTAAGAAGAAAATAAAGAAGATAGTATGCACTCACACGGCGAAGTATGTAGTAACAGACCAAGTGTGGAGCTTGGGTTGCCATAACAGTGTACCACATACTAGATGGTTTAGACAACAGAAATGTATTTTCTCACACTTCTGGAGGTCAGAAATCCAAGATCAAGGGGCCAGAAAATTCAGTTTCTGGTAATACATCTTTCCCTGGCTTACAGACTGCTTTCTCCCTGTTCCCTTTCATGAACTTTATTTTGTGTGTGTGTGTGCATGTCGAGAAATCTCTGATGTCTTTTCCTGTTCTTATACGAACACTAGTCCTACCAGATAAGGGTTCTACCCTTATGATCTCATTTAACCTTTATTACCTAAAGGCCCTATCTTCATATAGAGTCACTTTGAGGATTTGGGTGTATGAATATGAGTGGAACACTATTTAGTTCATAACAAATGGTTTTACTCTTCTTAAAAAAGGAGGATGCATTTTCTATTGACTAGGTAATAATCACTAGAAATTACTGAAAAATATGAAAGGATTGTGTAGCCATATTACAGTTTGACTACATTTCAAAGCAAGACAGCAGCATGGGAGTGGGAATTCATATAAAGGCCAGAGGTTAAATAGATTTGAAAATTGGAATAGTAGACATAAATAAGAATGTCCAGGAGTATAGGGAAGATGTGGGCAGGAGAAAATATTGTTAATGTGGGCTTCTTCAAAATGGTTGGCCATTGGATTTAAACTAATGCTTCCCTAAATTTTTTCATGTCAAAGGCAGGAAAATGACAAAGCAATGACAATTTTTGAAGCATTTTGAGGCATCTATAAGGGTCTTGGTAGAAAAATTTTATATTATCAATTTTACATTTTAGTAACATATACTTAGGGAGAATAATGAATAGAAAATACTATAGAAGATATTGGGGCGGTCCTAAGATGGCGGAGGAATAGGAAGGGAAGACCACTTTCTTCCTCACAAATTCCTCAAAAGATCATTTCAATGCGGAGCAAACTCCACAAAACAACCTCTGAATGCAGGCAGAGGACATCAGGCAACCAGAAAAGCAGATCATTGTCTTCAAAAACAGATAGGAAAAAATATAAAAGACGAGAAAAGAGACAAAGGAGGTGGGGAGGGAGCTACGTCCCGGGAAGGGAAGCCCGTCCCGGGAAGGGAATTCTAAGAAGAGAGGTTTCCAAACACAAGGAAACACTCTACCTGCCGGTCTAAGGCGAGCCTTGGAAACACAGAGGGCAACATAACAGGAAGGAAAAATGAATAAATAATTAAAACCAACAGATTACAAGCCCAACAGTAACTCCCCCAGCGGAAAAGCCGCGCAGACGCCTGCAACCGCCACTAGCAAATGGGGGCAGGGCAGGGAAGCGCAGGAGACGCGGGCTGCCGTGCTCGGTAAGAAGCGGGCAGAAACGCCCCACGTGTAACCAGAGCGATCGAACTTGGGCGAGCAAACCAGGCTGGGGGATAGCTACCACGCGAAAAGCGCGAACATAAGACCCCGCCAGGACCGCACACAGAACAAAGGACTGAACGGAAATAGCCGGCTGCAGACCATCCCCCGCCGGGGACAGGCAGCCAGAGCTGTAAGGGCTGGAAAGGGGCAATCGCAGCCCCGGAGAGACTACCTAAAAAGCGGCAGGCAGGCTTCTTTGCTGAGACTTCAGGGGATGCAGGACAGTCGCCATCCGCCTCACAAGGAGCGCCAGCAGTACACCCAGAAAACTGAGCAGTAGAAACAGAGAAGGGGACAAGTCCCGGCGACCGCGCTCGCCAAGCTCCCGAGCTGCTCGGACCCGGGAGGGGCGCAGAGCGCAGTCCCAAACAAGTTTGTGCCTCTGAGGGTTACCTGGGCGCCAAAACCGAGCGGCTTGGACCGGGGAGGTGCGCGAAGCCTGGGGCCGGCCTCGGATGGTTCCTGGCTGAGCTCCATGGAGCCGGAGCGGTTTGTGCGTCGTGGGGGGAGACAGGTCCAGCGGGGTGGAGACGCTGTGTGCCCACGACAGTGCTATTTGTTTGCAGCATCCCCCCCTCCCCACAGCGCGACTGAACTAGTGAGCCTAAAAAAAAAAAAAAAAAAAAGTGTCCACCACCGC